>NC_090265.1:926557704-926904787 GCF_040414725.1 Anabrus simplex | reverse complement strand
AGAAATACCATTATTTTCAAATTCTGAGCAATGTACAGACAAAACTCTTATTTTATATATATAGATGAATAGATGAATAAGCACATTTCCCAATACGTATCACTACGGTGAAATATCCCTGATATAACAAGAAAAACTTAGAAAAATGACCAGCTTCTGCTGATGAAGGCAGTGGTACCCTGAGTAAAACATTGTCACCAAGCTCAAATTCATCCAATTCAATATCAACAATTGACACAATTCGTCCTTCTGACTTTCTGCTAAATAACATTTCTCCACTGTCTCATACAATTCTTCTCTAGAATCTCTCTGTATAGACACATGGCAAACATCAATATTCTTCCTCATATTAGGAACTTCATTAGACCCTTCAGTACTAGAACACACTTTATTCGCACTTTTCTGACACAACATCATATGGTAACCTGACTTCCCTGCTACTCTTTCCCCAAATAAGACTGACATTACCTAGATCAAAATTTAATTTAGCCTTATGACACGTTAACCAGTTGGTACCTAAAATAACAGCATAAACTAAATTGGGTACTACTAAACATGGTTGGAAAATACATTCTTCACTGATGCTAAAGGGGATAGCAATTTGTTTATTCACCCTTTGAGACTTGTTTCCAACAGCTGTTTTGATGAACGTATTCCTCACTGGAATTTCCGCTACCTCATGCTTCTTTCTCAATACTTCCTCATACAGCTTGGAACTTACGCATGATTTCTCACTTTCACAGTCCAACAAAATCTTAACTTTCCTGCCCCATATCATCAGTTCAATCGTCGGTGTTACAGTAACACTATTTAAATTATCCTCATTACATACAATTAGATCACTTAACAAATCTTGCCTTATATCTAAATTTAAATTACATTTATAAAATTTATGTTCTACAATTAAGACATCACTTAAAACATTTGAATTATTGCTACTTAGGTCACAATCATGTTCACTTACAACTATAGGCTGGTCGACATCAACTGACTTATCTACCTTATACGTGAACTCACCATATTCGGACTGTCTCAGTGACCTGTTTATACAGCCCGTTGCACGTTTAAATTACTTGGTTCGGTTACGACTTGTTAGTTACACACCTCAGTCGGCCTCCCCTGCTGTCTATTACCTCTAGTTTCATTATTATTATGATTATTATGGCCTGTACTCTCCCATCTCCCAGTTTCTTGTGGATTTACATTTTCACACCTCCCAGTTCTGAAATGTTTCAAACTATTTTGATAATTTCTCTCCTTGTGGAAATTACTATTAGATCTCTCCTGATATTCTCTTCTGTAATTACGATTATGCATAGGCCTGTCCTGATTATTAGACTGATTACCCCTTCCTTCTACATTCCTATTTTGTGTCCTACTATTATTCGGGCTACTACCCAAAGCATCAAAAATTTCTAACAAAATTTCCATTTCCTTAATCGTCTCCATTCTTTGCATACAAACGGTTTCTCTTATTCTATCGAGATAGTGTTTTGCCATAAGTCTAACTATATCAGCCTTGGATCCAATACATTCTACCGGGCGAGTTGGCCGTGCGCGTAGAGGCGCGCGGCTGTGAGCTTGCATCCGGGAGATAGTAGGTTCGAATCCCACTATTGGCAGCCCTGAAGATGGTTTTCCATGGTTTCCCATTTTCACACCAGGCAAATGCTGGGGCTGTACCTTAATTAAGGCCACGGCCGCTTCCTTCCAACTCCTAGGCCTTTCCCATCCCATCGTCGTCATAAGACCTATCTGTGTCGGTGCGACATAAAGCCCCTAGCAAAAAAAAAATACATTCTAAATTTCTCCACACCAAAACATGAACCAAAAAGTATTCTGTCATTCTAACACCCTCGTTAGAATTATACCTGCCAAACATTACTCTCTCTCTCTCTCTACTCTGAACACCTTCACTCCAACATTCAGCTATGAATTTCGTCTTAAATTCAGTTAGACTAGACATCGAGCTTTTATATACCTGAAACAAAGACAGTCTCTCCTACAAAAGCATTAGATAAGATCTCCAATACAGTTTCCTAGCTAACAATATTGTCACTTAATTGAACAGCAAATTTCTTCTCTACTACTCTCATAAATTCCATCGGATTGAACTCTTTCCCAGAAAACTTAGGTGTATCACGATCCCTAGTGATTAAACCATTCGTTACAATTACAGTATTTCATATAACTTTCTACTATCACACACTTCTTGCTGGAGTATCCTCTGGCAATTCAGAAATTTTTCTTCCACTGTTTCCTCAGACTTTTCTTGAATTTTTCTTAATTCCTCCTGCAACATTTCTTCCGAAAATCTCTCCTTCTGTGATAATAATTTTTGTTCACTCCCTAGTTCACCTAATTCTCCAAGTTTCCTTTCCACATATTCCATCCTACTAATACATTTCCTAGTTTCTCGTCCCACTGTATTGGTTATCTTTTTATCTTTTCAAACCTTTCTTCCACTAACTCATTGATTTCCCCTTTATTAGACTCGATCTTGGTGCCTAATTCATCAATCTTATGCCCCTGTTTGATGCATGTCTCACTAACTTGCTCGATTTCCGTATGGAAATTGCTCCGACCAAATCCCATTTCAGCTCTGTTATCACTACACTCCCTGTTTACCTTACTTTCTAAATTATTTATTTGCTTACTTATCTCTAACACCTTATGATCTATCTTATTACTACCTTCATCAATATTATTAGCACTATTACCCTGACCTTCAATTTTCTCACTAATGATATTATTCTGCTCATTCATTTTGGACATTAGGAAATCGAATAAACCAAGGTCAATTGCCCCCTTGCTTTGATCTCGCGTGACAGCATTTTCCTCAGTTTCTGCTATTTTCTGGCTTTCAGCAGGTCCCACCTTAGTCACGAACTCCCTGTTCATGTTATCACCTTGGATTTCCTTGGACACAATAACATCAGCCTTATCACCTGATTGCCTATTGCTATCCTTGTCAATCTTCGGTTTCCTACTAATATTTCGTGATCTCAAAGCTATTTGCCCTTGCACTTCCTCTGACATTACCCCTTAAATACAAAAATTCAACAAAAGGACCTTCCTAACCTTACTCAGTTAACTTAATATGTGCGTACTCATTAAAAGACTGATCCATGTATATTGCCATTCAGAATATCTTTTTCTGAACCTTTCGAGCTCCAAGTTGTGGCGACACATTTTAACTACTCTTACCACTACTATTACTCACAAAATATCCTTTAACTTGGTTGACCGGGCGAGTTGGCCGTGCGTGTAGAGGCGCGCGGCTGTGAGCTTGCATCCGGGAGATAGTAGGTTCGAATCCCACTATCGGCAGCCCTAAAAATAGTTTTCCGTGGTTTCCCATTTTCACACCAGGCAAATGCTGGGGCTGTACCTTAATTAAGGCCACGGCCGCTTCCTTCCAACTCCTAGGCCTTTCCTATCCCATCGTCGCCATAAGACCTATCTGTGTCGGTGCGACGTAAAGCTCCTAGCAAAAAAAAAAAAACTTGGTTGAGCACCAGTTGCTGTAATAAGCAACAAAATTCACACATCTGGCAATATAGAGGAATATGGATCAGTACAATACTATTCTAAATTATGGTTGTATTTCCACAATTGAGGATTGTACTTGGAACTAGATCATTTATTATGATGATGATGATGATGATGATGATGATGATTATTATTATTATTATTATTATTATTATTATTATTATTATTATTATTATTATTATTATTATTATTATTATTATTATTATTGAAAGAAAACTACATTCATGACTATAATTTACATCACAATGAACTTGCATTGCCGTACTTTAATTTAACACTAAAAAAAATACCCTGTGAAATTTGTTGTTACATAAAAATTGATTTAAATTTAAAAAGCTGTTGGCATTCAATATGAATGAATTTTGAGATCGTCACCGATTAAATTCTTCTTCATGTTATTTATACATAACATGTCTGATTCTGTAATTACCTGATGTCTGCACACATACCACTGTTGAACTTGAAATTCCTGGAAAAACCGTTGGGTAGAAGTCGAAAGCCATCTGTTGTTATCTCATATTCTTATGTAACCTGAAGTTTACCTACATTCCCTGTCCGAGTGTAGTAAGCTCCAATGCAGTTACCTCCACTCAATATTTATTGTTAGAAATTGGAAAACTTTACTGAAAGAACCTCTAATATTCAGGCATACTATCTATTTTCACATGTCCTGATAGCTAATATAGAGACTGTTGAAATAAATACAACAGTTCTATGCAATGTTGGATGTATCTACGTTAGATTCAATTCTCGAACAAAGTTCACGAATTGCACACTAGAATTCAATAAAGAATTCTAAGTACTATGACGACTGTTAACTTGCATATATCAGTTACATTCAATATATATTTCCTATACCTCTGCAGACCATGGCACTAAATCTCTGGTGAAACTACTGAAATAAGCTTACATTGCAAAGTTCTACCTTGCAATTAGATGCTGCTGCTTCACTATCAGCCCAGTACAAGTCTCTACTCAGATCAGACCACCACTCTTATACCACTTTGACGATTCTTAGACCACCTCTTAGCTCTGACCACCACACTTAGACGACACAACTATCCTTACATCAACTTATCTAAACTTGTGATGACCACTCAGATCCCCTCTATCTGGTCATCCCTTCTACATCGACACATGGTAGCTGGCGAATACTATCGAAACCAAGTGGCCACGCACTTTACAAAATCAGTCATGTCTCTAAATAGCTTACTCATGCGTACAAACGATCACCACCTAGATGTGTCAGCGGAAAATTTGCTTGCCTAATACTACCTCAGTTAAACATAGCCTTGATTGCAATATGTCATGCCAACTCATCTGCCTACAGTTAGCAATTAAAGTATGACTATTTCAAATCAACAAATCTCACTTATTAATGTACAGAATAATTACAAACAGTACAGTGTCATTATTATGGACATAGTGACTCAATTGTTGCTGAAGCAATCAGAACATAACCTCATATGCTTATTCTTACAGGACCAGGAAAAGCTAGAGAGTCTGCTCCGCAATGTTAGTAACACGGGGCACCACTATGTGGCGCATGTGAAGCGACTGTCCTTTTTTTAATACTTAGGTTTCCACAAGTAGCGCTGAGGTAAGTAGAGGTCAGTAGAATAGCACTGCTGCCATTCCTTATTGGTTGTTGGTTTGATATGGCTATATGTTTTCTTCTTGCAATGCAGACAGTATGCGCCATGGTGATAGAAAAGAGACTGTTGAAGGGAGTGTGGCCCTGAAGGGGCCACTGTTCTCATGATACAGATTGGCCTAGATGTGCAAAAATATGTTAAAGTTAATGAATGACCTTTATTTTTTGCCATAAGCCTCAAGATTAAAGGAGGAATTGAGAAAATGTAAGGTTAAAATCTGATGCCATGACACTTTCAATCTTAGCGGACCTCTTTAATCTTTTCTCTTTTGCAGTGGTTGGTAACATCGGCCAATGCCCGTGATCCTTGGCAGAAGCAATGGATAATGGTACCTGGACCACTACTTTATGTTATAAAAGTGAATATACTCCTAGGGGCAGGTTGGTTGGATCCTAGCAGGCGTAATGAACACATCGCTCCTCCAGAATAATTTATAGATAAGAATAGCAGCATTGAAACTAACATATTATGTAATAATCCTTGTGGAGCGGACTCTATATTTCTACCATAATCAGTAGCGTAGCCAGGATCGGCCAACGGGGGGATTATAGTTGCAAAATGATGGGAGAACACAATGAAGGTGCGTGCATGACTTGTCATTACAAGGGCACTGATATAAGTGAATTACAGATCTGTTGGTTCTACAATTATGTCTCTGAATGTTTATTTAGTTTATTGTTTATTGACAGTTTCTATTTATTTTATTTTTGTAAAAATTCCACATGGGGGGGGGGGGAGTGTTCTAACACCCAGAAACCCCCCCCCCCCCCCAATGGCTATGTCCCTGATCACCATCCTACTGTCCATGTCTTTCAGGATCTAAATGATAAATAAACTTATTTTCTGAGAAAAAATTGGGAGTTATGTACATAATTATTGCTAATCAGCATTGCTAATTAGTGAAGTGGAATTTACAGATTTTTTAAAAACTTGTTTTAGAAATTGAACATGAAGAAGGCAGTGAGGAAGTGTATGATCCAAAACCAATCAAAGACATGGGTGAACAGAACTTGCTGTGGGAATTCAACCTCACTAATAAATCAAAAATCCAATGGCTCCGATCTGCTTTGTTTTCTCCTTCAGTGGACTAAGACTGGGTACCAGACCCAGAAGATGAGATCATTGAAGTACTGACTTGACGGGAGTACTTTAACAGATACATATGAAAGACTTTATAAAAACTATGACTGAAATGACAAATATATATATTCTGCAGAAATCTGTAACAAATTGTTCACCTGCTACTGAAGATGAAATTGAAATTCTCATAGGATTACACATTGTTATGGGGAATTTGAGGTACCATATCTGAGAGTTAGAATGTACTAGGATAGCATTTTGGGACTTTCACAGTTCAAAGAGAATGTGGAAATCAACAGATTTTTCAAACTCAGAAATGCATTACACGTTGTAAATGGTATGGAACATGACCACAATGATACCAATCGATTGTTCAAAGTAAGACCTGTTTAAAATGTGGTAAGGGAAAGGTGCTTGCTACTACCACTGAGAGAAAGCTATGTGTGGATGAACAAATTGTTCCTTTCAAAGGGCAACTAAATATAAAACAGTATGTCAAAGGAAAGCTTTGCCCATGAGGCATTAACATTTTTCATCTGTGTGGGAAAAGTGGGATATTTTATGACTTTCTCATATGCCAGGGGGAAACAACTGAAATTAACAGGGATTTTCAAAATGTTTTTTGATATGGAGCTGCAGCTGTGCTGCATTTATCCGATCGTATCGAATCCAAGAAAAATCAGCTCTACTTGGACAACTATTTTAACTCCTACCATCTACTCCAAATTTGCAGAAGGAGCTAAGCCCCTCTTATTTCAGACAGAGATATAAGAAAGAAGGAAAAAGGTTACTGTGAAGAAGTGTCAAGTTAATGATGGAGATGTACTGTTGACGAAATGGCAAGATACGGTAGTAAAGCTATGGTGATGGGATTGAACTTTATTGGTAAAGGGGCTATGGACATGACTAGGAGATGCGATAAGAAGCAGTGTGATTATGTAGATGTTCCCAGGCCAGAGGTTATCCAGCTGTGTAACTGTTTCATGGGAGGAGTCAATAAACTTGACTTTCTCATAACCTTATATAGGATTTGTATTAGGTCCAGAAAATATACACTAAAAATGATCATGCATGCAATTTACCTTGCTTTTTCTAATAGTTGTTTAGAATATAAGCAAGATGCCAAAAAGCTGAAGATACTAGAAAATAAATGTCTTCAACTACTGTAATTCAGGCATGCTGTGGCAGAAGTCCAAAACTGTTCAGAAGGGATAGTTCAGCCCCCATTCCAGATGTGAGATATGATGGCTTAGATCATCTACCTGAGATGGATGCAGAAACAGAAACATCACAGTGTAAATTTGAAGTGTGCAAAGGGAAAACGCATTTCCATGGTTCTACTGTGAGTGCAAATGCCATATCTGCATGACTCAGGACAGGAACTGCTTCTCTCATTTCCATAGAAGGCAGTAATGCATAAGTAATTGAAGCAATGTGTGCAATATATAGAATTCTTGTACTGTTTATTCAATTCTTGTTATAATAATTACTGTCCACATTCTACAGTCCACAAACACACATCATTGAAACTCAGATATAACAATGTATGCCAGCAACTACATCAAGTCAGTTCCAGAGCAGAAACTGCCAATTACGAAGCAAGTTGGCTACATGGTTTGGGTCATGTAGCTGAGCTTATATTCAGTAGATAGTGGGTATGAACCCCACTGACAGCAGCCCTGAAGATGGTTTTGAGCTATGGTGGCCTAGGCCGTCTTTGTTCTGTTTGAAAGGATCTGGGCTACAGGTCTGGCACTGCTGCTAGCACACTGTAGAGTGCGTTTAAGTCGCCCGTTGTGGGGCATGTCAATGAATATTGAATTTTCATGACCGCATTGTAATCGAAACAGACTTTCAACGTATTAGGTCGTGTTACGTACATGTAGTATGTGTTTAAGAGACGTTAAATACAGATGGTTTTAGATCCGCTGATGATCATTCCCATTCTTTCAAATAGTAATGAAGAGAAGTGGTGCTATACAACTTCCTTGTTGGACTCCGCTCTTGGTTTCAAAACAGTTTGACCTGCCTCCTTGAATTTGCACACAGCTGTTTGTCTCATGATATAGTTGTTTTACTCGAGCTATAATCTCATCTGGCACTTTTTTACGTCTCAGACATTTCCATATGTGCTTACATGGTACATGATCATATGCCTTCTCAATACAACTATAACAGTTCTATTCTTCCATTTTTCAAAGAGCATTCTTGTCAAAAAAATGAGTTCTAGCGTTGATCTATTCACTCTAAATCCATATTGTTCTTCCTTAAGTTTAGGTTCAACAAATTTTCTGACTTTTCTCTCCAGGATGGTCTCATATATTTTTAACCCATGAGATACAAGGGTTACGTCTCTATAGTTGCTACACTTCTTTTGGTTACCTTTCTTAATCAGTGGAATAATCACTCCTTGCCTCCAGTAACTGGGGATTTCACTTTCTTCCCAAATTTGATTTAGTACTCTTTACAACCATTGTATTCCAGATTCTCCAAGTGCTTTGATCATGTCCACACTCAACTCATCCAATCCTGCAGACTTGTTGTTTTTCATTTTACATATTGCTGTCTCTACTTCCAGCCAGGTCAAACTTTCTACATTATAATTTATAGGGTTTAGAGGGTCATCATGTGTGTCGTCAATTGTATTGCAGTTCAGTAAGTGATTGAAATATCTACTAAACTCCTGTAATATTTCATTTCTAGTTACCTCTCCATTTGCGAGCTCTGCTGTGTTGATAGTATTATTATCATTTCTTTTGTTTTTAACAATGCTATACAGGAGCTTCTTGTGTTTGTCTTGCCCTATTCTATTGGAAGATCTTCTTTGCATTTCCTTCTCTCATTGCCAACTATTCTTTTGACCTGTAATATTTTTTTCTCTGTAAAATGATAGTTTATCCTTGATTTCACTTGGATTTCCTCGCACTCTGGCATGGTACAAAGCTCTTCTTGTGCCATTTGTAGCTTTGACGGCAGCTTTTACATCCTCATTCCACCATGCTGTTTCTTTGGATTTTCTTATTTGGCTCTGCCTTCCACATACTCTCTCAGCTGTCTTCATCAATACTCTCCTCAGGTTATCCCATTCCTCATTTGCAGATCTCAGATCTTCTTTTGGTAACATCTACCCAACATTTTATGGAAACATTTCCTTCACCGTTGGTTCAGAAAATCTGCAAGTTTTTATTGTTAGTGTTCTTTCGTCGTAGACTTTAGGAGGTCTTCTCTTTATGATATCTGCAACCAACAGCCTGTGGTCTCCATCCAAATTTTCACTAGGAATTACTTTGACATCATTTACAATCTTCCAAACTTCTTGGTCGGCAAGTATATAATCAATCACAGTTTCATATTGATCATCCCAACTATATCTTGTGATCTTACGCATGTCCCTTTTCTTGAACCAAGTGTTACTTACAACCATATTGTTCCTCATACAAAGATCTACAAGATATTCGCCCTCTGTCGTTCTATTCCCCATTCCATGAGGACACAGGAAGGATTCATAGCACAGTCTGTCTGATCCATCCTGAGCATTAAAATCTCCCAGTACTACCGAATTTTCACAATCCATATGTTCTTCCAATTTGGATAGGAAGACTTCTTTTCCTTCATTTGAACATCCTGATTGTGGAGCATAGACCTCGATTATATGATACTTGTCTCCATTCCAATTTACTGATACTTCAATTATTCTACCACTGAGAAATTTAACCTGGCTACAAACATCGATATTTTTATTTTCTTGACTCCAAGTTATTTCCAGACCAGTATAGTTTATAGTCTAGACGGAGGTGTCTTATTCCTGTTGCCTTCCAATTGGTTTCACTCATCCCCATGATAAGAATTTTCCTCCTTTCCATCATATCAACTATTTCTTCAGTTTTATTTGTCAGTGTTAGAATATTCAATGTTCCAATCCGGCAACTGGGTCCTGATTTGTGTTTCGTAGCTGGTTAAGCTTCAGACTGTAAGCCATCATATGCACCTAGCTGTTGTCGTTGTCTTGAGTTTTTCGATCCAAAGCTCGTATTTGTCTTGAAAGCGATTGCAATTATTCTCCAACTGACTTGCTAGGTCTAACGTTAGAGAAGATTTTCCGCCAGGGTTATCTCCCTTAGACTTAGCAGTCCCCTGCCACATCTGCAAGGCAGCAGCTTCCTGTTAAATTTATGTGTCATTTCTTACACAAAGGCTTCAACAAGCCCCCTAAGGGTGAACTCCTCTGTTTTATTAGAGCATAGCAGGGTAAAATAGTAATAATAATTGTAATAATCCATCTATGTGTTCAGCTTTGTTATGTAATCCTTGTGTAGTTCTTCCTAATTTTGACACTTAACAGCATTTTTTTCATTTCTGTTTGCATGTAGTAATAACCTATTATAATTAGTATACGTCTGAACGAAGTTTAGAATTATTGTGGTGTAGTTAATTCATTAGAAATTAGTGTGTTTATTTTATTCTTGCAAAATATTTGTGTAGTAGGGGAAATATCTCTCTAGAAATGTAGCTCATACTAGAATTCTATTGTTATAGTTAGGATAGGATTAAGCATTTTAGAATTATAGCATATTCTTATTAGACAGTATCTTTCTTGCTTTTGCAAGTAATACTGGTAATAATGATGATGATGATAATAATAATAATAATAATAATAATAATAATAATAATAATAATAATAATAATAATAATAATAATAATCTATATATACCTATACATATTTAGTGTTGTTACACATTTCTCTAGTTGGCCTCTTATTCCTAGCATTATATAATCAGAATTTGTCTACCTAGAATAATTGTAGTGTAGTTATTTTATCAGTTGGTTTCCTGCTTGCATTGTTGTCATGAAATCTTTCTGTAATAAACATTATTTCCTTCCTCCTTCATTAAATATTTTGAAGGATTCGTTGACAATATTAAATCACCATTTATATTGTCATTCGATAATAATGACTCATTATATTATATTTCCATTATATATTTAATGTTGTATTGTATTCTGGATCCTTGTGGTGACCTGCAATTGCGTCCGGATGTCTCTTTTGCCAAGAATAAATAAATTAGAATACGCTATTTTCTGTTTATAATTCCATATTACTATTTCACATTATTTGAAGAGATAAAAGAATGGCAGAGAGAGGCAGGCATAAGGACTGTGGGTGTGAGTGGGAAGTAAGGAAGATGAGAGGGAAGAGGTAGTGAGTTCAAGAGGGATAGACTTGTAACAGAGGACAGGAAAGAAGGAAGGTCTCCCTCAATCAATGTACAGGATATGGTAGTTAGACAGGAAGGCGGGAGTAAGGGGAGAAGTGGAAGATAGGTGGGCAAATTGAAGGGGAAGAAAAAGGAGGGCTAAGGGTTTTTCTCAAGGGGGTGGGCTGAGGAGATGTGTCAGCGAGGAACTTATATGAGTCACTGAAGGTAGATCATACGAGGGAAGATGGAAATTAGGCAGGTGTTACGGAGGAGGGGTAGAGCAAGAGGAAAGGAACCAGTAGGAAAGGAAAGCATAGATCAGAGCATAGGAAGAGGGAGGTGGAACAGGGTAGTGAGAAGGAGAGAAGGGAGGAGGAAGTGGGCTCTGCAGGCATAACGGAAGTTCAGGGAGACCAGGAGAGAAGGCGGTATAATGAAGAGAGTGGGGTTGAGGCTCAGATCATGGGTTACTCATTTGTTAGGCATGTGGAGAAAGTGTGTGGAGGAAAGGGAACAAGGGTAGAGTATTATCCCAGAATTAGGTTAAGGCAGATATTTTGGAAAATAGAACGGTGGCAGGGAGGGGGGGTAAGAAGAAAGTGTTAATTCTTCACGTTAGTGCCAATAACGTAAGGCAAGCAGAAATACAGTAGGTACTAACATAGTCAGGGATGTGTGGGATCTGGTTATATGGCACGGAAAAAGCTTAAGGAAGCAGAGACTGTTTTCAGTGGGATACTATGTAGGAGGGATTCTGGCTGGAGGGTGATCAGGGATTTAATGAGACTGTGGAATGCGTATGTGGGACATTGGGGTTGAGATTTGTAGGTCCTAATGGGAGGGTAGGAGATAGTGATCTATGCTCATACAGCCTTCACTTGAACCACAATGGTACGTGTAAGTTAGGGGGTTTGTTTAGAAGAGTTGTAGGGATGTACAATCAGGGAAACAGGGTGGACTAGTGAGTGGTGATGACAGTATAGGAAGCATGAAGTCCAGTAAGGATGACATAAAATTGTTGGTGTTAAACTGTACAAGTATTGTAAAGAAAGGAATAAAATGAAGTACTGTAATTTGATAGATATATGTTTACTGGATATTGTAACAGGAATTGAATTGTGGCTGACAAGTGATATTATGGATGCAGAAATTTTCTCACAGAACTGGAGTGTTTATTGTAGAGACAGGTTAGGAATGATAGGAGTGGGGAGGGGGAGTATTCATACGGGTGAAGGAATAATTTGTAAGCTATGAAAAAATTAAGGATGAGAAACATGAAATTCTAGATGTAAGACTTATCTCTAAAGATAATAGACAACTTGATGTTTTTGGGGTGTACAGTCCCGACATGGAATTATTTGATAAGATAATCAGTTATGCTGGGAACAACACAAAACTGAACTTACCGAATTTTAACTGGGAAGGGAATGTGAATGGCAGAAAGCATGACCAACAAAAGGTAAATAAGTTAATATGGGAAGGACAGCTGAACCAGGAAGTAATGGAACCAACTAGAAAGAGAAATATTCTAGACGTGGTGCTAATAAAACCACATAAGCTCTATAGAGAAACTGAAGTGATAGATGGTATAAGTGATCATGAAGCTGTTTTTGTCATAATTAAAAGTAAATGTGGTAGAAAGGAATATTGTAAAAGTAGGACTATTAGACAGTACCATATGTTTGATAATAGAGGCATGGGGAAATTTAAAAAGCAATTACAATATGTTCAATGGAAAATAGTAAATAAAAATCTAAACAACCTTTGTCACCAGTGGCTGCTAATGTTTTTATGGAACACTTTGAGCCTGCTGCATTAACTATAGTGCCATTGAAACCTAAGTGCTTCTAACGTTACTGGGATGACATATTTTTGGTCTGGCCACATGGAAGGGAAAGCATTAAATGAAATTTTTGGAACAGTGAGATCAAGTTCACAATGGAAGTAGAAAATGAAGGTAAATTACCTTTTCTTGATGTGTTAGTATACAAGAAGAATGATGCTACACTAGGCCATACAATGTACAAGAAACCTACACATTCTGAAAGATACCTTCATAAGTCCTCATATCACCACCCCTGCCAAAAAGCAGCTCTCCTTCGAACGTTATTTACTAGGATGAATAACGTTGCAGACGCTGATAACCGCTCGAGTGCATTAAGAGAACTAGCAACGTCCATGAAGAAAAATGGCTATACGTCAGGAGACATAGCACGAGCTGTGAAGATGAAGGAGCCTAACAGGGATAGTGCCAACCAAACTACAGGGAAAAGAAAAAGTATTCCTTCCTTATGTGGCAGGTATAACTGACAGAATAGGGTGCATTCTTAGGAAGTACAATACAATTCCAGTTTTCACCACAGACCAGAAGCTCAAATCCCCGTTTCGACCAGTCAAAGAAAAACCACATCTTG
This sequence comes from Anabrus simplex, assembly GCF_040414725.1. Taxonomy (NCBI): domain Eukaryota; kingdom Metazoa; phylum Arthropoda; class Insecta; order Orthoptera; family Tettigoniidae; genus Anabrus; species Anabrus simplex. The sequence goes on along the minus strand of NC_090265.1, from coordinate 926,890,888 downwards.
AAACACCGGACATTTATGAAGTTCCACGTGGTTGTGGTTGCTTATATATTGGCATGACATAAAGGCTTGTTAGCACCAGGGTGAAAGAACACATCAGGTCGGTAAAGCATGTATCTCTTTCATCCTCCACAGAGAATGCTATAAGCCAGTATGCCATAGCAGAACATTTCTACAGTACAGACCATGAAATCCTCTTTCACCAGGCTAAGCTCATCGCACCTTCTTCTATGTTCGACTTGTAAGGGAAGCCATAGAGACAGAGCTGCGCCCAAATAACTTCAACAGGGAAGACGGCTTCAAGTTATCAAATACATGGAGACCTGTACTGCCATACTGCAGAAATACATGCATAACACCACCATGGCACAGCAGGACACACTCAAGAAACTGTCAACAGAGGGCGGTGAATTAGTAACTTCCTTCCCAACCACCACAGCACAGTGCGGCGATCCTTGAGTCCAGTTAGTGGGGTGGGCCGTGGATGGTATGGTCAAGACTTACACGTTCCTTCGAAGAATTTATTTGGTCACTGTCAGAGGCAGAACTTCACATGCCCTGATGAAGACCAATGCAATTTGGCAGAAAGCTTGGCTTTATTAAATAAATATATATAGTGGCTTTAATCCAGTTACACATTCATTTCTTTATGTTAACCTATGGGATGGGTTTAAAGCAATTGTTGAGGAGTGTGAAAGCAGGTTTGTACCTTTAAAAGTGATAAGGACCTGTTATATTATAACAGGGAAATAAAGATATTAAGAAGGAGGTATAGATTAGAAGGAAATAGAGTTAGGAATTCTTGCAGGAGTAGAGAGATTAAAGGAGCTTACTAGGAAATTGAAATTGAATTTAGCCAAAAAATCAGCTAAGGGTAACATGATGGCAGACATAATTAGCAGCCACATGAATTTTAAAGAGCAATGAAAGGATATGTATAGATACTTTAAGGCAGAAACAGGCTCCAGATAGGACATTCCATTCCAAAAATCATTAATGAACAAGGCAGGTGTATATGTGAGAACTTACAAAAGGCAGAAGTATTCAGTCAGCAGTATGTAAAGGTAGATTGATATAGGGATAATGTCCTGTTAGAGGAGTGGATTGATACTGGTGAGTGACTGAAATTTACCGATGATAATCAAGACATTTACAAAAAGATACAAAAGTTGAAAGCTAGAAAGGCAACTGGAATTGATAACATTTCTGGGAATATATTAAAGGCTATGGGTAGGGATATAGTGATACTTGATTACAAAGGAGCAATACTAAAAGAATGGATAGTTGCAATAGTAGCCCCAGTCTACAAGGGAAAGAATTAAGAAAATAAAGCAGATAATTACAGGCCAGTCAGCTTGATATATTTGTAAGCTCTGGGAAAGCATATATATACATATATATATGTATATAGAGAGTGAAGCGAAAATCGCGCACTCGGGCGTGGCAGCGCGACTCCTCACATGCCAGCAATAAAAAATATCTCTCACAAAAGTTCGTCCCGCGAACATATCCGGGAGAAAAAGGACGTTGAAGAATGGCAATCTGGCAACACTGTAACCAAATGTAGGGTAACTACCTCTGTCAGCAGAAATTTGTCGTGCTGTACAGTTGGTGCAGTGGATAGAGTTTTGGGTTAGCATGCAGGAGGTCGAGAGGTCCATTCTGGGTTGAGGCGTACCGTATGTTTTTTATTTCTTAAACGTAGTCCAGGTAGTATGGTATCTGGCATCTTAATCGTCAACATCGATTGCAGCGGGTCCTCTAGAAATCATTTGCACTTACATACTGAAAAAACCTACAACCTGTTTTCCAGTCTTTGACCGGGTCAGATATGTAATGAATGAATCAGATATAGGCTGTTATTACGATGGGATCGCCGCTCCCAAAGTGATTTATATTAATGAGTGATAGATGCTATGAAATGTGAATGGAGAGTGTTGCTGGAATGAAAGATGACATGGAAAACCGGAGTACCCGGAGAAAAACCTGTCCCGCCTCCGCTTTGTCCAGCACAAATCTCACATGGAGTGACCGGGATTTGAACCACGGAATCCAGCGGTGAGAGGCCGACGCACTGACGTCTGAGCCACGGAGGCTCACGCACTTACATACTACGATCCTAGAAATACACTAACATTCGTTTTCATTGGTCAGCTTTGAAAGACGCCTTTTCCACGTCGTGGGCGTGAATTTATTCGCACCACTTCATCTACTAGATGCGTTACAGCGTGTTCAGCGTTACTAAATTTTGTAAATGTAGGATACATGTGACCTAAGAAAAGGTGTCTTACTGCATTACAGTATATTATGTTCGATGGAAATGAGAAAAAATGCACCTCAAACCAGAATCGAACCCTCGACTTCCTGCATGCTAACCCAAAACTCTATCCACTGCACCAACCAAAGAGAATGGCACCAACTAATTTGTACTGACAGAGGTAGTTACCCTACATGTGGTTACAGTGTTGCCAGATTGCCACTCTTCAACGCCCTTTTTCTTCCGGATATACTCGCAGGACGAAGTTTTGTGAGAGACATTGTTTTTATTGCTGGCATGTGAGGAGTCGCGAGTGCGCGAATTTCGCTGCATCTTGTATATATATATATATACATATATATATTTGCCAAGGTGCGTTTCACCTGCTTGCCACACGCATTCGTCAGCCTGAAGGTCTCCTTAGTGTATTAGTTTCTTGCTGTGTAGTCAAACAGTAAATATTTTTTTAATTGTATAAACACGCCTTACTTCTATTTAATAGAAATACATGTGTAATTATTGTTCCTTTGGTGAAAGTTTTATTGTATAGTACTGAATTAAAAATTCAAAAAAAAAAATTACTACCGCACTATTGGTAAAATCTCAACCTTTACCTCTCTGTCGAAATTCGCTCAGAGAGCTTAAAAAAACTTACCATTTTGTAACCTCTTTTCTTTACAGTTTTGATGTGCACCCCGCGACCGCTATATTCCACAATCCCGGAAATTTGCCGTCTGTACTACCTTTTGTCCCCGTACTTCTAAATCCCAATCGCGGCTACAGGCTCCCAATGAATACAGGTACCGTACCATGGTAGATAGATTCCAGTCTCTTATTCTTTCGGTCCACAACTTGTTATGCAGGTAGTGATTGTTGTCGCAAGCGGTTGAACGAAAGAAGATCGAATACAATGAACGCGTGGCTCCAGATGAAATTCACATTTGTTCATACTTGGCCGGGTCAGAATTTCAATATTGTCTCGAGTATGTGGTGCTGCTCTCTCATGTCTAAAATGGTAACTCCATCAATACCGACAATAGTTATATAGAAGCTCACCAGGTAGCAGCATAAATGCGCAAATGAAACATCAGAAGTTGAAACCTCGCACTCATTGCCAACTGTATGATTATGATCTTCGAAAGGAGAGAATCTCTGGAGACACGGAAAGAGAAACACAGTGTTGTCTTTGTTAATAATAAGGGGCACTCACGAGACGAATTTGAACGCCCTTATTATTAAAAAGAAACATGATGCTGAACTCATTATGTTTAAATTGCATTACTACAAACACACATATAACTTGTTTATTACCTGATACACGATTACAAATATTAATAATCTGAGGAATCAGTGTATTTCAGACAGCTTAAGTAATGTAAAGTGCCATATGACAATAAACAGAGTAAAATTTCCTTTGGATTCTCGTTTAAGTAATTCTGTTTCGTAGGTGTGTACCTATTCAAAAGTTGTTAGACCTGGCGTAGTATCGGAGTGTGAGATCAGTCCATCAACAAGGAGTTGTGAGTGAACCACGTCCGGAAAGGTGCTGCTTGAATTTCGTAGTGTGACGCTCATCGCGTAGTTCGTGTGAGTGAATTTCGTTTGGTGTGAAAATAGGAAAGTGTTGTCAAATCAAAATAACTGTTGTCTTCGGCAGCTATATATTCCCAAGCTGTCAATATTCGCAAGTTACACTGTGCGATAGTCTCTAATTGTCATCTTATCATTGAAGTGTTTTTTATTATAAAAATAATAAATATATAATATATAGTTGACTTCTCTAAAAAAAAGTTGTGAGTCTTATAATTTAACTCACTTGTTTCGATCCAGTTTACGATTCTCTCAAGTGACTGATGTAAGGTAGCCTACTGTCATACCCCATTGCCACTCTTGAGGATATGGTGGAATGGTTATAAATTTTTATCATTTTCACTAAGTTATTAGAAAATCTTGCCAGATGTCAGTGGTTGAGATGGCAGGAGTTGGCTACGGCCGATCAGGTGTGTTAGAGACGCATGTACGTGGACAGTGGTATCGAGTGTTTGTGACATTAGAGGATGATTATTTAAGCATCAGCCTAGATGAGAGCTATGAAAATTCAACTGCTCTCAATGGGAGTCTGAATAACAACAACAATAACAATAACATTGATTCTGGGACTGGTCTGCTGGATGCTGTGGATGTTCCAGAATCAGTAGCTAACCAGAAACGTCTTGTGAGAGTGGTAAAATCTGATAACAATGGTCTAGGGATATCTATCAAGGGTGGTAAGGAAAACAAGATGCCAATTCTCATCTCTAAGATATTTAAAGGCATGGCTGCAGACCAGACAGAACAACTTTATGTTGGAGATGCAATATTGTCTGTGAATGGAGAGGATTTGCGGGATGCCACTCACGACGAAGCTGTCAAGGCCCTGAAGAGAGCTGGAAAGGTCGTGGAACTTGAAGGTGAGGACTATTTAAGTTGTTTTTCTTCTGATTCCTTTAGACCTAAGTTTTCCATGTAAGAGATAGTTGCATAATATGAATAACTTTTATAATTTATTACCCTAAGGTTTTATGATAACTTTCCTTTAAATTATGGTACTTGCTTGTTGAGTACAGTGTGTGATAATTTGAGGTATGATTAAAGGACTGTTTTGTTTGTGCTGTTTTTTCAGACTAGGCCTTAGGTAGTTATTCTCTTCTCCTATCATAAGAAAAAAAATATTCTTGTGCAACTCAATGCTACTTTATCAGTGAAAACATTTATAATTTTCTCAACTCTGAAATTATTTCTTCAATTTGAGGAGTAAGTAAACTTCTGGGTTACTTGAGAAATACCTTATGAGTTTTAAGTTTCTTTAGCTACTGGTTCTTAGGCTGCATTTTAAATTCTAATGCAGATTGTAAAAAATGCCTTATATAGCCTGTCTTTAGTAGGACTTGGAATTAAATTACCCTGTTAATGTGGGACCTATACAAGAACATCAAGTACCGGTAAATAGGCTGATCATTTTAGCTGGTGACACAATGTATAGGCATATGCTCTATTCTTATGTATTTAGCCTTTTTGGAGATGATTTTTACATATGCTGATGTTAGGTATTAATGCAGAAGGCAGGGAGTTTGCTGTTCGCTGCTATGAGGTTGTGTTTACTTAACCTATACAATTTTATGGGCAGTTTAACAGGATTGTTTCTGTTATTGTGTCGAATTGGAAGATTTCTTGAGAACAGTGATGTATACAGGATTGTCTCTTAAAAAGCATTATAATTGTAGAGAAATTTAATTACATAGCTTTTCAGTCCATCAGCAGGGGTTGGGTGAGGGGCTCAACTGAGTGTCAAGAAGCTGCAGATGTCTTACAGTATTGCTACTTCAGCATTTCTCATCCTTCATTTCTTGTCGGGTAAAATTCCGATCTATAACGCCTCCTTTACACTGATGGTAAATGTGGATAATGCATTAAAAGCTGAATTTTTAGATACTTAAATTTACCTTTCCAGCCTTCTTCGATTAACTTCTGTTCTCTTTTAAACACCAGTATTCCATATTGAAGCGTAGGCTACATTTAATTTCCCGTTTATATGCTCCTTTTTTATCCTGCCCGATATGGTCGGATTTCTGTAGCTTTTGTTCTTTTTCAGAGGACTTACGTATACCTCTTACATCGATTCAACCGTCTGCTCTTCGAAGCCAATCCCTTTCGTTATTTACACGGTCTAAATTGTAATTTACTACCAACCACATGGAAGACATAAATGTGATAAACCTACATTTAAATATTGATAATGCCCTAGTAAGTGCTGATGGTTGTAAGAGACGCTGAAGTCTAACTGGAATTTTGCTTCGGGGTGTCTATTTGATGAGCCTGTTTGTTTAAGTGTGGTACAAAGTCATGGTAGTTTTTGTTGTCGTAAGCAGTTGGTATGACAGCATCATCGGCATGCGTATCTTCTCATGCCGTGATGTTTACCAGCTGACACGATTTTTATTTTCATTCATAACATTCATTGACTGCTGTCGACCATCCAGCATTGCTGTTTTTATTTCCCTGTGAAGAGATAATGTTACTGACACTTATTACTAGTTTCGGAAAGTGTTAGGCCGAAGAGTCTGTATAGACGATATTCCAAATTTCTTAATTAGGCTTACCATATTTTGATAAGAAAACAAAAACAAACATTAGCCGTCATCTAAGCTGCTTTTGACATTATTGTTTCATGTAGGGATAAGTGACCCGGTGTCTTACTCATTGTTTTCTGTCTTCGAAATTATCTTCGGCAGGTTTATAGCTGAGAATTGAGCCCGCAGTATATGAGTGCATAGGCCTAGGCTATATTCGTAATTATTTGGGGTTAGCATTATATATTGCATATTCTGGATCGCGATTCTTAGCCTTCTTTGTGTTGAGTTTGGAAACGTATACGGAAAATCCACATTCGCAATAGCCGCTATCACAGTAGGGATTGAAATTCAGGATCTCGGAATGGTCCATCTTTTCAGTCTTGACAATTTTATCGTTCAACCATCACCTGATGTACGGAATGTTACGTATTGTGAGGATATAATCTCTGGGAAACTTTATTTGTGAGCTCTTCAGTTCGGTTGACACTGAGTATGCTAAATTTTACATTGTTTTAGCTTAACACCGCAAGCTCCCACATTCTCTTAAAATCTGCTGTCAGTAATGTTCTTGCTTTCATAGATAAGTGCTCCAGAATCCTGGACATGAGTATTTTAAGTCTTTGTTATGTAATAGTCAACATAAGTACAAAATAAACACTAAAACTACTTCTTAAACAATACTATTTTTGTACCTCTGTTATTTATGAACGACAATTTTAAACTTAATAATATACAGGGTTCCTGTATAAACAGTTTTTTAATCTAAACAACTGTTTATTTAATTTAAATTGAATTTAAACAAAAATAAACCCGTCAATTTAAATATTGAAGGGGAAGTTTCAAACCAGGGTTAATTGCATTTTTGGTTTCGGCGCCTCAACCCCAGTCCTCCGCCACGCCTTCGAAATTTCAAATGACGCTTCTATATTTTTATACTTATTTTTCAAAGAACACTCATTCGTTAATACATCTCATTCATTATTTCTCACATTTTGTTTTCTTTCGTCTTGGCAACCCGGATTATTGCTTATGTTGATCGGAGTTGAATAGAATAGTCACAGACTATTGAGCATTATTTAAGAGGGTTGTTGTGTTGGGTAATTATTTTAAAATGCGTATATTCTTCAAGAAGGAAGTTTAAAACCATCCTTAATTGTATTTTAGGTTTCACCACCTCACTCTCTTTGAAATTTCATATGACACCCCTAAAATTTTATACTTATTTTTGAATGAGCATTCATCAATCGATTCGTTTGTTCTTGGTATCTTGTTTTTTATCGCCTTGGCAACCTGGATTATTGCTTTGTTGATCAATTGGATGCAATATTTCCTGGAAAATGGATTGGTAGGAGAGGTACCCTAGAATGGCCAGCAAGATCCGCAGACCTGACACCTGTCGACTCTTCGCATGGGGTCATTTGAAATCAATCGTTTAAACTTCTCCGCCAGAGAATATAAAAGAATTGAAAAATAGAATAACATGAGCATGACGGCGGATTAGTCAAGAAACACCCCGGAAGGTTTGTGAAATAGGCTGTATTACTGTCTAGCAAACAATGGAGCACATTTTGAACATTTCATTTCGTAAATTGAATTAATTACGTGAAGGAAATTTCCCAAGCTAAACTGTGTTTTCATCCAGCTGACTTACATCCAGCAAATGGTTCTACTCGCCGAGACGACAGAAAACAAAAGCTGTGACAACAAATGAATGCTCTTTCAAAAATAAGCGTAAAAATATAGGGATGCCATTTGAAATTTCTAAGAGAAAGGGGCTCGGAGTGAGGGGATGAAACCTAAAATGCAGTTAACCCTGGTTTTAAACTTTTTTTTCCTGAAGAGTGGAGAGCATAAACAATTTTAAATAATGATTTACCCAAGCGCAGCTATTGTATTAAATAATGCTCAGTAGTCGGTGGCTTTATTCTGTTGAGCACGAATCGACAATAATTCAGGTTGCCAAGATGACAGAAATAAAAATATATGAGAACAAATGAATGGGATGTAATATAAATGAGTTCTTTTCCAAAAATAAGTACAGAAGTATAGAGGTGCCATTTGAAATTTCAAAGAAGCGGTGTCTGGGGGTGAGGGTTGAAATCTAAAATGCAATTAACTTGGTTTTAAATCCCCCCTCAATATTTAAATTGAGTGTTCTTTGTTTAAATAAAATTATAATGAAATAGTAGTTTATACTGGGAAGTTTATAAACTGAAAGCTGTATACTTTTTTTACTATTAAACTGTTTGTTCTCAACAAGTTTACGAATTGGATTGAGAAATTATACGCCATTCTGGATTATGAAGAAAAATAAGATTCTATGCGAATTCACTCGGAGGATTTTGAGCAGTTTTCCTCGAAAACTTAGGCATTGTGTGCAATAAATGTTTCATTAGCCTGTCTATTTTCCTCCAATCTATGCATTGTAATCAAGTTCGGCACTCCTCTACTCCTGCTCCAAAATAAAGCAATTATGTTGCATTATAGTCTCATCACACCATCCTATGAGGTATGCCTTCCCGCACTGCTTCATTAATCCTTGACGAGCGCTGCGTGTACTTGCCCAAGCCACCAATGGGGATGGTGGAGTTCCTAACTGGCGGGAATTATTGGGAACTTCCGTTATTAGCTATCGGTCGTTAAATTATTACTGTTCTGATCACTAAGCGCGCCAACTATTTTGCGAATTCACATATGTTCAGCAGGCAAGCCAAGTCCCGATTTTCACTTTTCTGCATAATACGCGGGTAATTCTCTGACTTTACGCTCTTAAGATGTATCTCGTTTTAGTGCATTGATTCTATCCTTTATCCCCACTATCCGGAGTTATCTTGTTAAGAGTTTTGAGGTGCAAAATTAAAATTTATCTAACATGTTAAGCATAATGCTAGTTGTATATACGACGGTAACTTGCTAAGTCGAGACAGCCCCGTGGTGTAGGAGTAGCGTGTCTGCTTTATACCTGGAGGTCCCGGCTTCGATTCTCGGCCAGTCCAAGGATTTCATTTTGGTCTGGGTTTGCGAGACGAATTGAGGAGCTGTGTGACATGAGAGGCAGCGGACCTTGCCACGAAAGCCAAGCAATTCGGCTGAGGATGTCGTTACGCTGACCACACAACACTCCCGTATCTGGAGGTTATCTGGCTGCGCAGCAGTCGTCTTGGCAGGCGAAGGCCATTAATGAGCTGTTGTGCTATGGATTTGTTTTATTGTGCTTGCTAATTCATTGCAACATTTGTATTCCACCGAATCCTAAGACTTGCCAGTGACAGAGAACAACCCCTGGTACATCATGAAAGCTCTAAATGCCACTGGCGTTTAAGGGCATCGACAAGTGGGGAGCATGCAATTATGATGTTTGCAGCTTTCGTTTTATTCGCAGATTGTCCGTTAAATTGTAGAGTAAGTCAAGCTTCGGGGAATGCTGGGCATTAAATTATGGTAACATGGTTTCTTTTTTTAGACTATTCTACGTTAAGTGTAGTTTGAGAACAAATAATGCACTTGACAACATTTTTATACCTCACGCGGCCCGTGTTGTAAAAGGTCGGGGAAAGCAAACGCACGCATGAAGTGTGTGAGTCATCTTCCGACTTCTAATATACTCAGCGGACAAGGGAGGCAAGCGGAGCCACTGCTTGTTACGTTTCCTTTTTAGAGAAAAGTCATGCCCCTTTAGTTTGTTGTACCATTTACTGGACATTCTGTATCCTTCAATTGATTGCAACAGCGCTCGTATGTAAAAGTACTGTAGAATTGCTCCGTGGCAAAAACGCAGAGGTTGTGGAAACATGAGGAAATCTTGCTATTCCAAATTGAATGGTCGTAAAGTAGGTACAGTAACAACATTCCGGTGTGGAAGATTAATCGTCATGCCTAATCCAGAACGCCCTTGACTGTTCGTACCGATGTTACTGTCGGCGTGAGTGCCCAGTGGTTTCGACAATATAAGGCGGTAACTCTTTTATTTTATTTTTTGCAATTTATTTTTAACTGACTTTACGTCGCACCGACACAGATAGGTATTATGGCGACGATGGGCTAGAAGTGGGAAAGAAGCGGTCGTGGCCTTAATTAAGGTACAGCCCCAACATTTGCCTGGTGTGAAAATGGGAAACCACGGAAAACCATCTTCAGGGCTGCCGACAATGAGGTTCGAACCCACTATCTCCCGAATGCAAGCTCACAGCTGCGTACCCCTAACCGCGTAAGGTTGGTTCAGAGTGAGTGCGAAATGCTTTGACTGAAATGCAAAAGTGAACACGTTATGAAAGATCCGTCAAACACTATCTCCTATGAAGTAAATGATGATTTTTCGCATACGACACTCAGGAAGTCATTTATTTGTCATGTGAGCGTAACGGATATTGTACTATGTTTGACTCCTTAGCTGAATAGTCAGCGTAATGGCCTTTGTTCCAGAGGACCACGGATTCGAATCCTGGCTTGGCCGGTAATTAATTCAGGGATTGTGTGTTTCGTTTAATACACACCTTCAGATAAATTGTTGGTTTGGAGTTTGGGGAGTAGCATAATTTTCGGAGGAATTATCTAGACTTTTCAAAGGTCTAGTTTCAGAATATACCATGTAAAAGAAAATATTCCAAATATTTCATTGCCATTTACGACGCTTGTTTCCTTGGGAAATTCTCTCTCTTCCTACGAATAATGAATCGAGATGAATTGAAGTAGCCTCTGTCCGGATCCTTGGCTGAATGGTTATTATTGAGGCCTTCGCTTCAGAGGATCCCTGCTTCGATTCCAGGTCGGGTTGGGATTATAGCCGCCTCTGTTAATTCATCTGATTCAGGGACTGGGTGTTTGTATTTGTTTATTCTAATACACTCCTCTTCATATACACGCAGCTTAGCACACTGCCAGCCACCACAGAAACACAGTGTGAATACATCCCTTCCCTTCGCATAAGGTTGGCGTCAGGAAGGATATCTACCGTAAAACATGACCGAATCCACATGCAGGGCACAGTTCGCACCTGCGATAGAAGAAGGAAAAGAAGGGAATATTTAAGTAGATACTACAAAATAATTCTACAGAAGACAACACGCTGTTATTCTTATTTGATTACCGTTGTATTTTTAGATGACCAACTCATACGATGTGTTATTGTTGAATCTGTAGTAATCTGATTAATTTAAGTACTAGGAAGTTTTGATTTTTCCTGGCGTGAATGTAAAAACAAAACAAAAAGAACTGTTCGAAAATAGCTCTAACGGTAGCCGACAGAAGTTGCTGGGGCCTGGGGTGAAATCTCAGATTTAATTTACCAATTCTTCTGTGCTACATAATTTATTATTTATTTATGTTTTATTCTGCCAACGGCCGTAGCCGTGTTGAAACACCGGATCCCGTGAGATCTCCGAAGTTAAGCAACATTGGGCGTGGTCAGGAGTTGGATGGGTTGCCACGCGCTGTTGGTGGGGGTAAGGGAATGGAGGAGCGGAAAGGAACTGGCCACCCTACCGCACGTAAACTCCGGCTCGGGAACACCTCTGCGGAGGTTCGGACCTGCCTTCGGGCGGAATAACCCTTACCTACTTACCTACCTATGTTTTATTCTAGTGACCCACCTTGACGTCGCACTGGAGCAATTTGAATTTATGATGATAGGTCGAATACGATTTAATTGAAGACGATATTAGTTGCTTTCGTCCTAATCTACTGTATGTACAGTCTAACCTTCGTCGTCTTGGTCTTCCTCTACTTCTCGTACCCTCTGTACCGAGTCCATTATTCTTCTCGGTAACCTACCCTCCAACATTCGCCTCACAGGGATTGTGTGTTTCGTTTAATACACACCTTCAGATAAATTGTTGGTTTGGAGTTTGGGGAGTAGCATAATTTTCGGAGGAATTATCTAGACTTTTCAAAGGTCTAGTTTCAGAATATACCATGTAAAAGCCGGTTTATGCGTTCAGCTTCATTCATCGAGTTCATTCCTAACTTGGCCTTTATCTCCTCATTACAAGTACCCTCCTGCCAGTGTTCTTACTTGTTTGTACCAGCGATCATTCTCGTTACTTTCATGTCTGTTACTTCTAACTTATGAATAAGAAATCCTGAGTCCACCCAGATTTCACTTCCGTACAGCAAAGTTGGTCCGAAGACAGACCGGTGTAAAGATAGTTTTGTCTGGGAGTTGACTTCTTTCTTACAGAATAATTTTGATCGTAACTGGAAGTTCATTGCATTACCTCTGCTGCACATTTATTCAACCTCACTTACTATACTACCATCCTGGAAGAACGCACATCCTTAATACTTGAAATTATATACATGTTCCAGTTTTGTATTTCTAACCCGATATTCAGTTAATTTTTTTAAGAGAAAAAACCCGACCGTGCAAGTGGCCGTGCGGTTAGGGTCGCGCAGATGTGAGCTTGCATTCAGGAGACAATGGGTTCGAACCCCACTGTCGACAGCCATGAAAATGGTTTTCTGTGGTTTACCATTTTCACACCGGCCACTTCCTTCCTACTTCTAACCCTTTCCTGTCCCATCGTCTCCATAAGAACTGTCTATATCGGCGTGACGTAAAGCGAATTGTGAAAAAGGAAAAAGTTTACGTCAATAAAGCAAGAATGATCGGTATTAGATTAGTCGTGAGACGGTTAACCTGAACCCTGCTTTTCCCTACACAATGTACATTGAGGTTATGTCGGCATTGTCTCTAGTTCTGTAATAATCTCTATAAAATTGATAATGAATGTATAGGGTGTTAGATGTGCTGCATAGAAATGAGTTATTTTGTTTCTTACCGGTGAAACTTTCACGGTGTGTAGAATTATTTAGTTTATTTTCCGGGTTGAACCGTGTTGTTGTTTTCTGTACATTACGTACAGTTTGCCGATGTTTCGAATACATTGCAGTATTCTTTGTCAAGGCGACTGAAATACCCCTACTCGATCCGAGGTAATCAGTCTCTCAGGCAGCCTGGGAGACTTCTTTTGTTTTTATAATTTATCTGTAGCTGGTTGCTTCGTTCGCTCTTCACTGCCCCGCGCCGTTTCTGGAGTAGTGCAGCGCAAACTGGGGACATGGCAAGGGTGAGTCAAGTTGGCAGGCTTTGAGGGAAAATGAGAAGAGGGAGTGTTTATTCGTTTCTTCCTTGTGAAAACCCATTCAGACCTGAAATATAGCAACTTGGGGAGGGAGAGCATGAAGATCGGCCTGGCGTTGAGGGAAACAAAACGACAAAGTTAGGAATGGACAGTCAAACAATATTGTGAACTAATGTAAGTTTTTGTTTCCTTTGTGTTTTCTGCGAATGTGGCCATGATCTTTAAGGCGTCAATATGATCTTACCCCGTGGTTAGCCGGTTCGAATCCCGTTGGTGGGGAACATTTTCACCATCGCAATGTTGGCCGGCAGGATAGGAGAGGAGGTGGTGGTATAGAATTTCGAATTACTAGATTGCGTGGAGGAGGTGGTGGTATACAATTTCTAATTACTAGATTGCGTGCCTAAAGCCTGGATTCAGTTCTAAACTTCTCCGCAGTGTTCATATGGATTGATGGCCTATGGCACTGTGGATGGTGACGTTAAGCTTTGAACAGGCCCCTTGATGATTATAATCGGCAGCAGTAGGCTATGTGCCGACACTGGGTTTCAACCTCTCCCTACCTCCTCCTCCTCATCATCATCATCATCGTCATGATCATTTCACACCCAGACGCGCAGTTCATTCATGGATGTCAACTAGGAATTCTTTCACCAGACGAATCAAAAATATCTTCGGACACTTCCGGTACCAAAACTATCCGCTAACTAAATGCATATGGAAACGTTTTCTGAAATAAACTATCTGGGATCAGCTTTCTTATAACTGGAATTATATCGAATAGTGCTCGTTTTTTATTGATTAAATATAGGCCTACGTATTTGTCTGCTTTTGCATTAAAACGTTTGGGAAATGACTTGCATTGCGAAATGGTTGAAATCCTATGTAGATTGCTTCACACTCTAGTCACTTAGTAATGTAAACTAACAATATATTTGAAAATCTTTTATCAGGAGCATGTACCATGGCTGACTGTTTTTTACGACGTTGGTCATTTAAACATTTAAATATTTGTCGTGGAACTCTTTATACGGAGTGGACCTTTAACATAGTGCTCTATGTGCTATAGCACTGCCCTACACCATTGCGCGCCGATGTTCTGCCCGATTCGTTTATGTCCCATCCGAAAGTCTGTTTCCAAAAACATCCTTGAGAAATTACACATTTGTCATGAAAATTTCTATTCGATTTAATTACCGAGGTTGTGAGGAAACTGATCTTCCTAACTGATTTTCTTACCTGTGTTCTAATTTATTTTGTATACAGCGTGGACCACGTACGTTTTTCACCTCAAATATCTTCAGACTAGACCTCCTGTGGGTGGGGACTCAGACAAAGAATACAGCCACGGTATCCCTTGCCTGTCGTCAGAGGCGACGAAAAGGGGCAGCCAAGGGATGATGGATTTGGAACAGTGAGATTACGTGTGATTAATGCCATTACGTACCTCTATGTGAGGAACACCATGGGTCTGTGATTAGTATCATTCGGAGAGAAGCACCGTGGGTTTACAATACCTGTAATTAAGAGCAAACCACTTGGTTTCTCTGCTTGGGTACTTAGTAAAGCATGGGACACATACTGCACATTTCTTTCACGTGTCTTTTATTGCTATTCACGAAGATGAAAACTGCCTGTCGCTATCATCAACTAGCCAAAAAATATACACAGTTCAAAAAAGATATGCGAACTTGTTTTGTAACGTCTGGTATGTGAACGTTAAGTTGGTAGATGGGGTTTCTATGGTCGTACAGCATACCTTGACCTTAGCTACTCAGGGTATGTCAAATCGAAGTTATACTCCATCTGTAGGCATAGCCATGCATTAAACTGTCAGGTGATCTCTCAAAACAAAGTGAATAGCGGTGCGTCCGTGTGTCGTTGTGAGGTACACGGACTGCTGAATATCCCATTGGACATCTTAACGAGGTTCAAGTCTCAAGGGCCGTCACTTTGATCCAGGAAGGATGGACTTTTCGTCGTGTTGCTGTGGATCTGAATGTATCTCCGTCAGTTATTCAACACTTGTGGAATCGCTACAGTGAGGCAGGCCAGTTCACAAGGAGGGTTGGACAAGGTCATGGACGCATGACAACCCCACAAGATGATCGATATCTGACAATCTGTGCGTTGCGGCGTCGTTCAGCAACTGCCAGAGAACTGCAACAAGACCTCAGGAGGGTCACTGGAGTCACGGTGTCTGACGAGACAGTAAGGAACAGGTTAAGAGAAGTGTCCTTACGACCCAGACGTCCTGTTCGAGTGCCCCGTGTAACGGACAACGTCGCGCAGCTCGCCTTCTGTGTGCCCGTGCTCACGTCAACTGGCAACTTCGCCAATAGAGACCTGTGTTGTTCACTGACGAGTCCAGATTTCCCCTGATACAGCGTGATGGACATCAGCGTGTATGGAGACGCCGTGGTGAGCAGTACATGCCAAATGTTGTCCAGGAAGGCGACCGATTCTGACAAGGTTCTGTGATGGTGTGGAGTGGCATCAATATTGATGGCCGTATGGATCTTGTTGTCGTCCATGGTAATTTTGCCGCTGCGGGGTACATCGAGCAGATACTGCTACAGCATGTATTGGTTGCTGCATACGGTGTTGGCCCTGAATTCGTACTCATGCACGACAATGCCAGGGCTCATGTAGCGCGCATCATCAGAGCTGTCTTGTGAGAACTGGACATTCAAGAGGTGAAATGGCCATCAGTGAGTCCCGACCGTAATCCCATCGAGCATGTGTGGGATAGGCTTGACAGAAGTGTTCGTGGGCGTCCTGTTCCACTACAGACTCTCCAAGACCTTGAACAGGCTCTCATTTAATGGGACCTGCTACCGCAACGTGACCTCCGTCGACATATACGGAGCTTGCCACGTAGGTGCCAAGCTGTGATAAATGCTCGTGGAGGACATACACTATACTGAAGCTCTCCAACTGTGATAAAAATCCACCCTGGAGGACTGTCATCGCTTTGTTTTCGCCCCTATTTGGTCATTTTGTATTCTGAAGAAAAAAACACGCCAATTCATCGATGTTCTTTTGTATACTTCAACGGTAAAGAGTAAAGGTTTAGTTGGTAATAGCCTATACCTGGGTGTGAGGTATTGTTTTGTGGAGCATGGCATACATTCAAAAACATGTTCTCCTAATTTTTTTGAACTGTGTATTTGAGGTAAAAACTACGGTGGGCCACTCTGTGTAGCTATGTTGCTGCTTGTTCTGCGCTTTAGGCTGAATTGTGTACGTCAGTAGCGATACGGTTTGTCAGGAGGTCGTTGGAGGGCATTAAGCGGTGGGAAGTGAACTGAGAGACTTGCGTTCGCGTGACTGAATTGACAGACATAGAAAGTAACAGGAATGCATATTATGTTCTCGTCAAGCTCTGCTCAGCTCTTTTCGGGTAATTCAGTTGCTAATCATTTAACCTCGTGGATCTCGGTCGAGAACGGAGATCCGTTTGACAGGGAAGTGCTACTTTTGATTAAATTCAGTATCAAAATCATATTCCAAAGGAAAATAGTATTTCACAATCAGCCATCAATTGTTAGATGTGAAGAATATATATCTGCCTTTTCATTGTGTTTAATGAAATTACCTATCCAGTTTTAGATTAAAACCATGCGTTACGATTTTGTGGAATGTAACATCAGCGACGAGTTTCTTATTTTCACATCTTATACCTCCAAAGGGAATGCAAGTTGCGTTGAAGTAATCAGCAAGAATGTTTCAGGGTACTAACAACGATATAGACCATGAGACTTCTTATACTGTACACTACGTTTTGAGTGGGCTTTTTTTCCTTTTGTCGTTGATTTTAATTTGTAATGCTCGAAATTCTTTCACCCTGTTCGTTACGATACTATATGGGTTTCACGAAATGTTATTTACATCTAAAGAATATCCTTTATTTTTTAAATTATAGCCTTATTACGATTGTTACACGAACTCTTGTCTCTTTTAAATTAAAACAAGGAAATTGGATCTGGCTGGGAATCGAAACAAGGGCCCTCTGAACCTAAGACCAGTAGCCTACGTTGGCCATTCAGCAAGAAACTGGACTTTGCAGTTTATATATGCCACTTCCGCTTTTCGTAGGGTCCATGTTTCTGAACCGTAACTTACAACACTCCATACATACTTTTCACGAAATGTTTTCGTACCTCCACTCAGATGGTCTTTGATGTTAGTAGAGACTACTTTCTTGAGAAAGCTCCCTTCGCCTGTGCACTCTAGGCGTTTACTTCTCTCGTACATTTTTCATCAGATGTTATCAGACTTCCTAGATATTTGAATTACTTTACTTGATTTAGTTTTTCTCCATCCATGAGCACATAGGCAATTTTGTAATTATCCTTTGTACAGGCCATTATCTTGGTCTTCTTTTTTTTTTTATTCTCGTGCCGCATCTCTCTTTTAGCAATTCGTTTATGCGATTCCATATCTTTTTCGTTTATCAGGGCCTTATCATCTGCAAATCGTATGGTAGTGTACAGTTTGCCATTAATTTGTATGTCATGTTTGTTAGTAGTTTAACATTCTTGGATTGCTTCTTCTACAGTATATAGATGTTAAATAATAATGGTGATAATCCACATCCTTATCGTACGCTCTTTCCAATTTTAGCTTCTACTCTTTATTTGTCTATCAGTGCTGTCTGGTTCTTGTAAAGGTGGTATAGTATTCTTCTATCCCTGTGATCTATTTCAGCTTTCTTAGGATGCCAAACAGCACAATACAGTTTACTTTATCAAAGGCTTTCTCTATATCAATGAACGCAATTACCATTGGTCTGCCTATTTCTAGAGATTTTTCGATAATGACTCTGAGACTAAGAATGGCTAACTCGTGTGCCTCTTCCCTTCCTAAATCCAAACTGGTCTTCGGAAATATTATCATCTATTTTCCTCTCTACCGGTGGTAGATAATTCTAATTCGAGTTATGATTTTAGAGGCATGGGAGAGGAGGCTCAGCGTTCTATGATCTTCACTCATCTGCGCTCTGTGCTTGTTTTTGAGAAAGGAATAAGGTTAGTTGGCTCAAACTCTTTTGGAATTCCTTCTGTTATGCACATTTCCTTTATTAGCTCGTATAGATTGTCTTTGGCTTTGTCTCCTAGAGCCTGTAAGATCTCTGCAGGGATTTAATTTGGTCTTGAAGCCTTCTGTTTCATAATCTCACGAGTGCCGCGTCAGATTCTTCTCTGAGTATTGATGGTCCTAGCTCATCAACTTCCACTTGGTCCTCACTTTCCAAGACATCTGTATCAATAATTCCTTGGTAGAGTTATTCTGTGTACTGTGCAACGTAGCACTACTTCGTTTTCTTTAGTTACGGCTTTGCCATTCTTATTCCGTATGATATTCAACACTTTTTCTAGCTCCAAATTGTTTTCGTATCTCATCGTATGCTCCTTCTCTATAACCTTTCATCATATTTTTGTCAATATCTTTGCATTTCTTTTCGTTCCATTCTTCTCTTATTCTTCTTGCTTCTCTGTTTATCTTGTTTCGCAGTCTTGCATATTCTTCCTGGTTTTCTCTTGCTTTGCATTTTCTACGTCCTTCCATTAACTCCAGTTTATCTGCAGCAATCCGAGGTTAGTACACTGCCTTTTCCCGTCTCCCAAAGCATGCATCAGCCATTTGAGTTATTTCCTTTTTTGTATTGGCCCATTTCTTCTGTACATTACTTCCTGGCATCTTCTTGAAGGTCATTTTTTCCATCAGTTTTTCTCTGAACTCATTTAAAGCTTGCTCGTCACTTTTTACCCTACTGATGTTCCATCTTTTACATGGTTGTTTTATAACCTTTCTTCTAAAACGCAGTTGGCTCTTCATTAATATCATATTACGGTCCGTGTCCACATCTGCACGTGGAAAGCTCTTACATGATTTATCTTGGTTTCGATAGCGGTCTTTGATCATTATATAATCTATCTGGTATCTGTCACCATTACCTGGCATGGTCCAGGTGCATATTCTTCTTTTTGGTTGTTCAAATGATGTATTTGCAATTACCAACATATAACTTTTGCAGAATTCAATTAGCCTATCACCTCCTTCATTCCTATTTCCAAGGCCGTACTTTTCCACACAGTTGCCAACTCTACCCTCACCTACTACAGCATTCCAGACCCCAATGATGATTAGGTTATCATCATCTTTAACTTTCATTAATACTTCTTCCAGCTGTTCATATGTATCTTCTACTTCATCATCAGTGTGTCCAGATGTGGGCATGTAAGTCTGGATTAATACTGTATCCTTAGGCTCTGTACTTAGTGTGAACATGTCGTTAAATCTCTATATGCTGTGGACTTCATATGCTAGTTTTCGTTTTAATACCAAAGTAACACCTCCCGTATATCTGTACTAAATTTCAACTCAATTGGTCCTGTAGTTTTGACGTTATTGAGCGAGAAAGAAACAGACACCATCTCCATTTTTTGCAAATAATATATTTGTAGGTTAATAATCGGCAAACGATGTAGTTGGTTACGCGACAATTCCTTAGAATGTTTGTGCAAATTTTCATGAATTTCTGTCCAGCCGTTTAGATGTGATATCGTTACGCAAGGAACACAGACAGGCGCCATTTCATTTGTATACACAGGGTGGAAGGTTACTGATGCACCAACGTAACGTAAATGATAGATCTTGACGAGAGGATCACAATGTCGCAAGTTTCAGATCTGTAGCTTGCACCATTCTCGAGGAAAACTGTGTTTTGGGAATTGCGAGAATTGCAACCCAGCGGCTGGAGCTGCTGATGAGGCTGCCACGGTACAATTGCGGTTTGCTATTGAATCTTCAAAGTCCAGCGTCCGCTATCAACAAAAACATTAACAACATGCATATTCTCTTTCAAGAGCAATGGCTAGCACTAGTGTTTTGACCAAGTTTTGTGACAGTACAGGGCGTAGGCGTAACTGCACGCTTTAAACTTAACCAACATAATGGACGTTGGGTAACTATTCAGCAGTATGGCATTAACCGTAACTTGGCCGTTCCAATGATGATGATGATTTATGTCCTTTATTTGTACCTTTGAGGTGAAAATAGGAAACCACGGAACACGGCCGGCTGTGGGATTCTAACCACTCATCTTCCGATTGCAGCAAACTCGTCGCAGTAGCATGCCGCTGACAACTGCGCCATGCTGCTTGGGTTGGTCAGGCAGTTAATACATAATACTATAATGAGAACACAACTCTCTGGCTGCTTAACTAAATGGCTACCTTACTAGTCTTCCGTCCTTGAGGTGCCGGGTTAGACTTCCATCCGGGCCAGGGATTATTACATTAACAAGTGAATTCCTCTCCCTCAGGGACTGGCTTTTTCTGTCGTCTTCAACACTTGTACGCAGCATATAATAAGACACGATACTTACCGCAACCACGTTAAGACGTAATGATTGGTGTTAGAAAGGGCATCCGGCCGTAAAACTCTGTCAAATCTCCTACAACCCTTGACCCCGCGAAAAAACGGGATAAAGCGAGATGTAGTAGAAACAATACCAGCGGCATTGCTGCTTGCTTCTCGCCAGACCAGTCCAGGTTTGATTCCCGGCGCATGTGATATTTACGAAAAGAAATATCACGTCCTATGGGTCGGATTCCACGTAAAATGGAGGTCCCGTGACTTATGATCACGTAAAATTTTAAGCGCAGTTTACGTTTTTATATTAAAAAATGAGAACACAATGGAATTAGTGTTCGTGTACCTTTTCGAGAGTGACACACTCGACCATATTAGTTGTATAAAATGTTGCATATTGTTACAGCAGGTATTCGAAATGTCCAACATTGGCGGTAATACATGTTCGGCACCTTCGAAGAAAATTCTCTTGAACCCGCCTCAGTACCTCGTGGTTTTGACTGTTGTCCTGTTGTCCTGAGCAGCTTCCAAGGTTCCTTCCTGGATCTTATCCAGGATTTCCTACTTCTCTGCGATACACCTTCGATCACGTCTAGGCCCACCAGCTTTACGCCTGGGCATGCGATTTCCAGTGCCAGCTGTTCTCTAAATAACTGTTACAATATTAAGCCGATATGGAACCCTTCTTTGTGGAAATCGTTTAACGCACTTCTCCGCAGTTGCACGAGCATTTTGTCCTTCTTCGCCATAAATTAAAATCATGTCCAAATATTACCTCTATGTGAACTGTGCCATGGCTAAGCTGTATGTGTTCACTAGCTACACACTGTTCATGTCCGGGTTGTAAACATTACATCACATGTCGTTCCTCCCCTCCCAACGAGGCTGCCGACCTTGTCCACCGTTCTCTTCATAGTAGCTACTTTGCCACATGTTCTTTTCCTACCATTCAAGTCATGACTTTTTCAATTTTTTTTTAAACCTCTAAACGCATCGAGACACAGGACAAATAACAGTAAGTATTTGTTCTGACACTTATTCCTAGGTTCTTGTACGTTCCATCGTCTTGCGTTTCGAGTCATTAACCCTTTACATTTCTGATCTCATTGTGATATTATAGCGTAACGGTGCAAGCTACAGGCCTAAAACTTCCGACATTGTGATTCTCTCCACAAGATCTATTACTTATGTTACTTTGGTGCACCTTCGGCCTTGTATTTATATGGTTGACTTGTTATGCGAAATCTGGATCTATGTTGTAATTCACTAATAATGATAATAATCATCGTCGTATGGCCGCGGTTACCGTCTGCAGGCATTTTCATTTGACACTGTTTAGAATGTCTGTATGTCAAATTCCACGTTCCATTTTATTCCACTTTTTGGGGGGACCGTAAGCTGAATTTTAAAATTAATTTTATCGGGTAACCGCCGAATGCGTCACCAGGCCGATATCGTACGATGTATTGTAGGGTCTTTTCTACCCTTCAAAAATCCGACTACCTCTTTCGGGGTAGAACCCGTGATCTTGTGGTCCGGAAGCCAATGCACTATCGCTGTTCCATAGAGGGAGATATTCAGTAATATACGAACTGATGTTCTGAACGTATAAATAAATAAACAAACAAATAAATAAATAAATAAATAAATAAATAAATAAATAAATAAATAAATAACATTCCTAGACTTATGATTGAATGAAACTATATTTGTATTACATATCATATACCGTACTCATACTTGGTGGGCTACATATCGAAACTTCTAGAAAGATTAAGCGCTTCAGATATCTCAGTGTTCCTTTATGGACTAAATTTGTGGTCCTTCCCTAGGTGCGAATATATCGAGAGGCATGTTTAAAAAGTAAGAAAGATTTTCTTAAATACATATTGGATGTGACTAAGAATATGACAAAGAAGCACATTAACTGTACAAGGACCGGGAGGGGAGGAGGCCTCGGAGGCCCACAGAATAAATTGCGTTTTGTGATGAATATATTGTTGTAAATTGTTGAGAATAAATGATATTGTTATTCGAGTCATAAGTTAACTATCACAATAAACTAAATTATTTTAAAGCATTTTTCTTTCCTTAGAAAGGTAATCAAAACCGCTATGGGCCCGTGAGGACCAATTTGTGTACTTAAAATACTATGGATGTTCACGTCAACCTTTCCCATGTAGATTCCAATAATGCACAACAATAGGAATTAAATTAATAAAGACAACAATCAGATTGTTGAAGCAAGGAGACTGGCAATATTTTAGCTCTGAGTTACAGATTTAATAGTCCGTTTACACAATCATTGTTCATTAGGCCATATATATACAGTGAATCAACATGGGTCGACATAAATTTAGTGAGGAAGAAATAAACAGAATGTTGGACGATGCAGCTAAGTATTTTTGATTCTCCAGATGAAGAAAGTGAAGACAATGTGGAACAAATTACATCTAATTATGACAGTAACGAGAACCAGACAACATTTGTTTCCCAAGAATCAAGTGATAACTTCGTGTCTCATAATTCTAGTGGCCCTAGGTATATATGTAAACGTGGAAGGTATTATATAGGGAATCCTGGACGTGTTACTAGGAGACGTGTGGCAAACATAGCGAAAAACACGTTCAAGGAGAGATGGTAGAGCAAATGGTGCTAAAGAATTATTTGATACAGTTTTTACTCCAGAAATAATACACATTCTACAGCATGCTGGTTAAGAGGCTGTCATCAGAAATTTGTCACCACATACTGAGAAGGAATTGTTAGCTTATATAGGGCTTCTTATTATGATTGGGGTAACAAAGACAATAAGGTTGATTGCCATGATATGTGGTCTACACTATATGGCCGCTCTGTTTACTCTGGTACCATGAGACGTGGTAGATACAAAGAAATCACCAAACTGCTTAGATTTGATGATAAATCAACAAGGAAAGAACGTAGAGCACCGAGATATTTGCAGCTCTACGAGAACTGTTTTGTTGTTGTTTGTTTTTGCTATTTGCTTTACGTCGCACCGATAGAGATAGGTCTTATGGCGACGGTGGGACAGGAAAGGCCTCGGAATGGGAAGGTAGCGGCCGTGGCCTTAATTAAGGTACAGCCCCGGCATTTGCCTGGTGTGAAAATGGGAAACCACGGAAAATCATCTTCAGGGCTGCCGACAGTGGGGTTCGAACCCACTATCTCCCGGATGCGAGCTCACAGCTGCGCGCTCCTAAACGCACGGCCAACTCGCCCGGTACGAGAACTGTTTGAGAAGGTGAATGGATTGCTGCCGAAATTTTATTCCCCTGTAGTAAATGTGACCATTTACGAAATGTTGAATTTGTTTCGGGGAAGATGTCCATTTAAAGTTTTTATGAAGGGCAAGCCTGGTATATATGGAATTTTGATAAGAATGTTGTGTGATGCAGAAACAAAGTAGTTCTAGAAATGAAAGTGTACGCCGGGAAAAAGGAAAAATGAACCCAGAACTGAAAGGGGTCTTATGACATTGGTCACTAGGCTTGTAGAGCCTATAACAGTCTGGTAGAAATGTGACAACAGACAGGTACTACACATCTGTTGAACATGCTGAGACATTATGCAATGATTTTCACCTTACTTTAGTAGACACTTTGCAGGCAAATCGGAAGCATATACCTGAGGAACTGAAGAATGCAGAAAATAGACCGCTTCATTCATCTATGTTTGCTTTCACTGACATTGATTCTAACAGTCCACCAGTGAGTATTGTTTCCTACATTGTGTAACAGAGAAGTAAAGATACTAAGAAAAAGGTGCGGGTTGGAAAGAAATAGAGTTAGAAATGACTGTGGAAGTAAGGAGAAATTGAAGGAACTTAACTAGGAAATTGAATCTAGCAAAGAAGTCAGCTAAGGACAACATAATGGCAAGCATAATGGGCGGTCATATAAATTTTAGTGAAAAATGGAAGAGTATGTATAGGTACTTTAAGACAGAAACAGGTTCCAAGAACGACATTCCAGGAATCATTAATGAACAAGGGGAGTGTGTATGTGACGATCTTCAAAAGACAGAAGTATTCAGTCAGCAGTATGTAAAGATAATTGGTTACAAGGATACTGTCCAGATAGAGGAGGGGACTAATACTAAAGAAGTATTAAAATTTACCTATAACAATCTGTTTGTTAGGTCATCAGGCCAGAGGCTGGTTGGATCCTCAAATAGCACCACCAAAGGCTATGCAGTTATAGGGAAACCTCAAAACCCAACGGCAGAACCCAGATGAGGTGTACTAGGCAAGATGAGGAGTGAGGTAGTTTGCCATTGCTTTCCTCACTGGACCAGAAAGTCCTACTGCAGCACGACTGATCCTATGAGCAAAACCTTTCATAACGCTCAGACACTAATTGTGCTCCGAATGTCATTACTCAGCACCACCCATACCCCAGCAGCTTCCATATTGTCACAGCCATGGATGAGACTGAGACTTCGGTGGAAGTTACAGTTTGCTCTGGCCTGTGCCAAGAGACGGATACAAAAATACTGCATCCATCAAGAAATGGCAACAGGCGGTATGATGATAATGTCATTTGCAATAAGATACAAACGTTGAAAATTATAAAAGCAGCTGGAATTGAAAAGATTTCTGGGGATATACTAAAGACAATGGGTTGGGATATAGTACCATATCTGCAGTATTTTGATTATTGTTTGCATGTAGGACTTATACCAAATGAATGGAGACTTGCTATAGTAGCCCCTGTGTAAAAGGAAAGGGTAATAGACATAAGCCTGAAAATTACAGGCCAGTCAGTTTGACATGCATTGCATGTAAGCTTCGGGAAAGCATTCTTTCTGATTGTTTTAGACGTGCTTGCGAAATTAATAACTGGTTTGACGTAAGGCAATTTGGGTTTAGGAAAGGTTATTCCACTAAAGCTCAACTTGTAGGATTCCAGCAAGATATAGCAGATATCCTGGATTCAGGAGGTCAAATGGACTGTATCGCGATTGACCTATCTAAGGCATTGGATAGGGTGGATCATGGGAGACTACTGGCAAAACTGAGTGCAATTGGACTAGGAAAAAGAGTGAGTGAATGGGTGGCTATATTTCTAGAAAATAGGACTCAGAGAACTAGAGTAGGCGAAGCTTTATTTGTCCTTGTAATAATTAAAAGGAGAATTCCTCAAAGCGGTAGTATTGGAACTTTATGTTTTCTTATATAACTTATCAATGATATGGTGTAAAGAAGTGGAGTCAGAGATAAGGCTTTTTGCAGATGATGCTATTCTGTACAGAGTAATAGATAAGTTACAAGATTGTGAGCAACTGCAAAATGACCTCGATAATGTTGTGAGATGGACAGTAGGCAATGATATGATGATAAACGGAAATAAAAGTCAGATTGTGAGTTTCACAAATAGGAAAAGTCCTTTCAGTTTTAATTACTGCGTTGATGAGGTGAAAATTCCTTTTGGGGATCATTGTAAGTATCTAGGTGTTAATATAAGGAAAGCTCTTTATTGGGGTAATCACATAAAAGGGATTGTAAATAAAGGGTACAGATTTCTACACATGGTTATAAGGGTATTTAGGGATTCTAGTAAGGATGTAAAGGAAAGGACGCATAAGTCTCTGGTAAGACCCCAACTAGAGTATAGTTCCAGCGTATGCGACCCTCACCAGGATTACTTGATTCAGGAAGTGGAAAAAAAAAATTCAAATAAAAGCAGCTCGATTTGTCCTGGGTGATTTTCGACAAAAGAGTAGCGTTACAAAAATGGGAGGACTTGGGAGAAAGGGGACGAGCTGCTCGACTAAATGGTATGTTCCGAGCTGTCAGTGGAGAGATGTTGTGGAATGACATCAGTAGACGAATAAGTTTGAGTGGTATCTTTAAAAGTAGAAAATATCACAATATGAAGACAAAGCTGCAATTCGAGAGGACGAATTGGGGCAAATATTCGTTTATAGGGCGACTGCCCTAAATGCAGGTCAGTATTGATTGATTGATTGATTGATTGATTGATTGATTGATTGATTGATTAATTGATTGAAAAACATGAACGTGATCTCATTATGCTTTCAACCCAACACACAGGAGATGTAAGTGACGATGGCAACACAAGCCTGATATGGTGTTATTTTACAACAGCACCAAAGGAGGGGTTGACACAATTGACCAGGTGGCTAGGAACTACACCGTGAAAAGAGGAACAAGAAGATGGCTGCTGTCTGTTTTCTTCACAATAATTGACGTTGTTTTCATAAACATCTTCACACTGTTCATTTTGAACTTCCCACAATAGAAAGAGAAATATCCTTATCCCAGACTTCCATTTTTGCGACAGCTATCACTGGATCTAATAAAACCTCAGATTGAAGAACGAGCAAAGAACGTTACAGGCATCAATAAATGGAGAATGTATTGGGCAGGAAGTTTGAAAGTGCACCAAAAGTTATGGCAGCTCCGCCAAGTGATATCAAGCGAGGAAGATGCTACTGATGTGTCCAAGTTGTGGCAAAAAGAAGTGAAAAGTGATAAATTAGGGAAGTCGAAGGTTGCTTGTGTAAAGAGTTTGAAACATGTTTGTGGCAATCATAGCAAGAAAACTGTAATCTGTTTACAATGTGTGTCTGAAAATGACTGACACTGACTGGAAAGATGTTTGTGTTTGATTTGTGTTTGTAATTAATATTTGGTTGAATTTAATTTCAATTTTCCGTAACATTATTCATGAAATGGCATTTCATAATTTATTTCGGTATAATCCGCAATTATGATATATTTTTTAGAATGGATCTCAGAAGTCACCTCTTGATCCTCTGTGTAACAACCAAACCTTGGTCCTTAACTCTCGGTTATATATTTAGTTACACTCCAAGAAATAAATATAGATCTGTTCTAAGAGTTTGTATTCTCTTCTCCTAGTCTAGTTATTGATCAGAATTAAACAGATTTCGTTCTATGATCTGAAACATAAGACAGAATGCTTGTCATTTGCAATAGCTTGTGTTCTTTGCTTTCAAAATAAAGCTGACTTATTGAACAAATAATAACAAATATCAGTTGAAAGATTCGACTCTCTAAATTTCCCTTCCCGTTTGTTGGTGGAATGTGTTAATGGGGTATAATAAAGAAAGGAACATGGGGCAGTATCTGACCCAACCCTCAGTTTGCGGAGGGTCTTAAACAACCACATGAAGCGAATGTGAAGAAATATCAACATTCATTAACCTTCAGCTCCTTTCTTCAAAAGAAAGCACATTGCAGTTAATATCAGTGGGAATATTTAGATAGGTGGCTAGTGATAGACGACTGTTAAACAATAGTCTGCTATATACAAAGTAATGCAAAGCCATCTTTGGAGAGTCTACTGAAAAAGTGAAAGGGGAAATTCAAGTCTTTACAGGAAGTCTATCGATGGCGTCTCAGGAGATGATGCATAGGCCTTTTTGGCGGAAACGAAACTTTTGTGGGAAGTCTGTTGCAGTATGTAATGATGACTTTGTGTCAGTCCGTCAGCGATGCCGCTGATGGGATCCTCAACAGCTCTGCCATCAGCTGTCATAGATGGCGTAGGCATCACTGAAGAGGCGTACTAGGGAAATGAGGAGTGAGGTAGTTTCCCGTTGCTTTCCTCACCGAGCCAAAGTTGCTATTACATATCAGTCCGCCAAGCCCACTGAAATGCATACACCAACCGACCCTACTGTATGAGCAACATTTTTACACCATTCATAGCAGGGACTGGCTGCATAAGGTTTGGCATTACTAGCATCGCTCATACCTCAGTTACTTTCATATTGTCAAAGCCAAGGATAAGACAGAGACAGATCTATGAAAGTAACAAAATTGCTCTAGCCTATACCAGAAGACATAGTACACTGTAAACACTAGGTCCTGCCAGCAAAGGCGGAGATGACCCTGTAGTGTGTGTTAATTATTGATCTGGCCATCATTAGTGATAGATTCATGCGATTGGACATGAAAGGCCGGTCTTCTGTTCCAATTTAAATAGCATTGCAGATAAATGTATTAGTCAGTGATTTTTACTTTATTGAGCTAGTTATAGATGACAGGCTTACGTCGTCAGCGGAATAACATTTTATTAGTCATTATCCCGTCCGACTCGTTGGCTGAATGGTCAGCGTACTGGCCTTCGGTTCAGAGGGTCCCGGGTTCGATTCTCGGCCGCGTCGGGGATTTTAACCTTCATTGGTTAATTCCAGTGGCCCGGAGGCTGGGTGTTTGTGCTGTCTCCAACATCCCTGCAACTCACACACCGCACATAACACTATCCTCCACCACAATAACACGCCGTTACCTACACATGGCAGATGCCACCCACCCCCATCGGAGGGTCTGACTTACAAAGGCTGCACTCGGCTAGAAATATCCACAATAATTTTTTAAAGAAAAAGTAATTATTCCACAGCACCAATTTGAACTACTTGCCGCTTCCTGTCTGCAAAATCGACTGGTTTCTCCCCTCATCAACTTCATTCAAGCTCAGTGAGAATGGAGCTTCTATAAACGGGCTTGCTATAACGAACTGTATGGGCTCAGTATTATGTCGAACTACGACATTTCGAATAACAGTAACATTATGTGGTTTTTGTTTTACATTCTACTTTTGCATTCTTCGTCCGCGTTGGATCCTGGGATTATTCTATGTATAGTTACCCAAAGATAGGTGGTTAGTGATAGACGACTGTTATATGTTCGTCGCACTTCATATTTTATCAGACTTAATTTTAATTATTTGTTATCAACATATAATTCACCTCTCATGTAGATATACAGCCTGTGGATATACACAACAAACATATCTGTAGGTTCAATAATTGTATCTGAGAAAAGTGTACCTCTAGAAACGTAATATCATGCTGTCATTCTCTTTTGAGCGAATGTTCAATATGTGCATATTGCTGATGTTTCGAATACATTACAGTATTATTTATCAAGCAGACTGATGTCCCCATTCCTGTACCGAGGCAATTAGTCTCTCTAGTATGCTACGGCTAGTCAGTTGGTCGCATTCATACAGAATACTGCAATGCATTCAATATGTCCTTACTTTTCGAACTATGTCCTCCCCCCCCCCCTCACCCCTTTCCCCTCCCTTTCACCTTTCCTGTTCGATTTTCATAGATAAATTATTGTTCGTTTCCTATCCTGACAGTGACACCCAGTATCTTTCACTTTCATTTCCTTGGCATGCTATGTTCTTTTTTTCATGGAGAGTGGGAACGGATGTCTTGATTCTGTGGTGCACCGTTGTATATCGTTATGTTGTTGATTTATTCATAAGGAAAAAGGAGTAATTACAATCTGTAGATATAGGCTAACCGATTTTTCGGCCTGGGGTCCTATTTAATTGACTTCTTAACATTACGACTCTGAAATCGTATCCCGCTTTACATCAACTGCTGGAGCACATGTTATCAATTTTGGCTAGCAGTATGATATGATAGATGAATATCATTCATGTGAGTATATCGTTCAAATATGTGGCTACAAGTCAAGATAGATGGGAAGTCTTAATTATTGAATTAAAAGAGACATTTCGTGAATAGCTGAAGATGGCACTTATAAGTGACAGCTGGTTATTTTCTTCAGCTCTCTCCACCTTATCTTTTACGAGTATTTTAGGTGTATTTTATTTTCACTTATTTATATCCTATATTTCATACGGCAATCATGTTTTTATAGCTTGGTCAATGGCAATATTTATAAAATTAATTTACCGAATAATCATAAACTTGATTAATATGATTTTGACATGTAGAGCATCTTTCAAAATCTCGAGTATTTTGGCCTGGGAATATAACTGACATTGCAGATTTATTCTGAAAATCATGCAGCTGAATAACAGCGGATAATGAATTGGCATCACTACCTTTCTGGGTCAAGGTGCCTCAAACAGTGCTTATGTTTGTACCTCTTTGTTCTTGAATGCATTTACTTATCTTTAAAATTAAAATACATTCTATAAGTTTGTTTGGACACGCAGCATGACTTGCCTTACGGTATGTCAAGATTGATTCACATATTGGCTCTTAACTTTCAGTGTTCGTATATTACTGGTAACGTACAGTAACATTATACATTAAGCTATCAAAAGGCCTTCAAACTACAAGCTGATTCTTATAAAACTCAACCCACTGTTTTGCTTGTATATTACGAATGGATTCAGCTAGAATAGTTACAAGCGAAGGAATCTTATATTAGTTCAACTGGTACACGTATCACTGAAAGTGCTGGACACGACCGCGGTTTGTCGCTTAGCACATTTCAGTGGAACGCGTCATGCTTTGTTTAACGCGTCCGACTATCGCACTTTTCCTGTTTCTGATTTCTCTGTGTTTTCCTGTAGCTCTTGTGTGGCTCTAGGTTTGTTGTGGAAAATTCTGCAGATATCCTCATGAGAAGTAGGTAGTCAGAGCTGATAAGTTCGGGGTGTCGTGGTGGCTGTAGATCCGTAGAAATGACTTGGATGTCAGAGCAACTGGAGGTTGTTTTCAGTGGCTCTTTTCGCTGCGGAAATATTTTTGTGTTATTTCCACACCATGTGATTACTTCACAGACACCGTAAATATCCTGATGTCAGCAGTAGTATGAAGTGTAGCCTATCCCGAAATATGAAATGGTGCAACAATTTTATATAACGGATTCACTCACACTTTCGCTGGTTTTAGCTACGTTTCTTGTATGGTATATTATGTGGGTTTTCAGCCGACCAATATCTCGAATTCTGGTCGTTGGTATATCCCAGCTCGTCTCATCTATGAACAATGTGATGACAAGATTCCAGGCTTATTGTCTTACATTTACTGGCAGAATCGAATTCTCTATTTTTCTTTTCGTTCCTATAGTTGTTGCACTGACTTTATTTTGTACGGTCGAAGTCTTCTTTTCTTTGGCGTATTGAATAGCATTATTCTTTTACCTGACGCACTCAGTGTTGACTTCTTTGGCGAATGCTCCAGTCATATGTTCACGTCACGTATACTTCATAATTGTCAGTGGCGTCGGTACCCGGTGCTTACCTCGTTCATTTATAAGCGACCCTGTTCTTTCCCGTTTCTAGGTGGTAATGCATCGTCAACTTCGATGGGATCTGACACCTTCAAACAGTTGTCATGATCTGTCGTTATGTTGCAAGGAAAGATACTGGGGCCGAATATGTTCTGTCGTAGAGTAGGCTATTTTTAATCGAATTAATATTATGTGACCCAGTAACTAGGCTTAATAAAACACGTCCTTCAATAAAGTACGTCATTCTTTTTTATAAACTGAGTACGACTATTTTGTTATTGGTGGGCTGCTATCGTCATTTGTTGATAGTGTATCTATGACAGCATAAATGCGTTTGATTTAAGAAGTGGTTTGAAAAGAATCCGTATGGCAGTTTCTATTTTATAACTTAGATTTGTGAGTTCACTTCTTTAAGAACCGCCGTCAATTTACGAGGAAATACTCGCAAAAGCAAACACATCGACACTTCTGATCTACACCACTTTGCTTTGTTCATGCGAATTGTATTATTTACAGTAGGAGAGTTAGGAATATTGAGAATGTACCTTTTGATAGGAAACCAAAGACAGAAGGGGTAAATAAAGTGAACCTCGAGCTTGTAGTAACTGCAGTTCGTGAAAGTACAACTCGTCGAGAATGACTAGGTGGAAAATAGGGCTGATAGTCATGTTATTCTTACCTCGCTGGCTTTCTTCTCTTTCTGTACTCTACTTTCAGAAGGTAGTATAGGTTACCTTCTTTGACGAAAGCTAATACTTAACGATAGATGAAGCTAGAACTCTACTTTCTGTTTATTGTTAACAGATAGGCTATATTGTAATTGGGAAATATCCCGCTGGCAGTGTCTGCTTACAGTAGTATAACAAAAAGGAAACAAACAAAAACCCACGGCGCTACAGCTCCGATGGGCTTCGGCCTGCTAAGCGACCGCGCGCTGCTCAGCCCGAAGGCCTGCAGATTAGGTGACGCATGGTAATGAATCCTTTCGGTCGTCATTCTTGGTTTTCTAGACCGGGGTCGCCATTTCACCGTCAGATGTCTCCTCAATTGTAATCACGTAGGCTGAGCGCGAACCAGTCCTCAGGTCCAGGTCAAAATCCCTGTCCTGGCCGGGAACTAAACCCGGGACCTCCGGGTGAGAGGCAGGTACGCAGCCCCTAAACCACTGGGCCGGCAGTAGTATAACAACAAAACGAAATTATTACATAAGAACATCAACAACATCATATTACAAGAAATGATTTCAAAACAGGAAATTTCGTGATGGCGAAAGAATTGTAAAAGAGAAGTAAGTTAAAATGAGAAGCAAAAATGCACGGCAATTATAAATTACTTACGAGTAATGTAAAATAATAAATAAAACACAGTAGCGTAGAAATTCCTACGAAATGACGGAAAATAAGAAAAATACTATATTACATGTAACGTTACATAATTACAACGCATTCATTTGAAAATACACTCTGAATTTACAAAATATATCACCCGGCCTTAAAACCCCCCGCCAAAATCAAAATGAGCCTGTGTGACTGCAACGATCTCATAAATAACTGGGATAAGCTTAAAAAAGTGTTTTTATTCCAAGTAATGGTGTTTTTTATTTGCTTTACGTCGCACCGACACAGACAGGTCTTATGGCCACGATGCGATAGGAATGGCTAGGAGTGGGAAGGGAGCGACCGTGGCCACATGTTAGAAACCTTTCGGGCCCGTTAATGACGTTTGACACGAGGGAGGAAGCTCTCTATTCTGATTTGCCTGGTGTGAAAATAGGAAATCACTGAAAATCGTCTTTAGAGCTGCCGATAATGGGGCTCGTGCCTACTATCTCTCGAATACGAGCTTACAGCTGACTGAAACCGCGTAGCCAACTCACACGGTTATTACAAGTATTGTACCATAACGCAATAACATGCACATTCACGATAACTTTTTTCCAGTGCCATAACACTACGGTTTACTGTAGACTGAGCATCCCGAGGACTTACTGCTACCTTAACGTTGTAAATAATATTGTAGGCCTACAACATTATCAATTCTTCCGATGATAACGGATGTCATTCTGTATTGTTGGTTTAAATTCGTTCCTCTGATGTATGGGTGAAATGTTTTGCCGCTTTTATGTCATGTGCTTGAGAATAATATTCTCAACATGTTATCTCTGACATCCCTTCTGGAATACAATCACGTGACCTAGATAAAGGAAGAGATGAGAAATTGGCCACGCTTTGGTTTTGGATATCTGCTGACAGCTGGTTGAATTTATTGGAGGACTGATCAGGATCCCTTACGTGAAGGGGAGGCGACTGGCCACGATAGGGAAATAATAATAATAATAATAATAATAATAATAATAATAATAAATAATAATTAAAAAAATCTGCGAATATAGTGCAGAAGTATATTGGAGTACCGTAATCTTTGCTCGTAACAGATAATCCAGTAAAAAAGTCGAGTTCAACAAGGTTTGGGCGGGAAGGCTATTGAAGAACTTCGCATGTTAAAAATCTCGTGGGCTCGGTAATGACGCTGCACACGAGGGAGGAAGCTTCCCCTTCTGATTTGTGGGCGAGAGGCTGATTCCAAGCGGCTATGAGGGAAGAAAAACTCCAACTCTGGCATTACCTCACACGGAGCTGGCGGCTGCCAACAGCGCCTGTGCTTCATGTTAAGAGCACACTACATTCCTCATTTGCTAGCATTAAAACCGTCTTCATCGTCACTTGGGTTCACGTAGACTGCATTCACGATGGGTTTATGTGACAAGTAATCATCAGCCACTCCTAGATA
Organism: Anabrus simplex; assembly: GCF_040414725.1. NCBI lineage: Eukaryota > Metazoa > Arthropoda > Insecta > Orthoptera > Tettigoniidae > Anabrus > Anabrus simplex. Next base: position 926,856,256 of record NC_090265.1, on the reverse strand, counting down.
TCAGAAAGCTGAAATTAAATAGCCGGTAGCTGTGTGACGTTACGTCCTGTTGGTTCACCAAAAGATTTTCTGAGCGAAAGCTTGTTACCCCTACACCATTTCCAGCTCATGTTTTAGGTCAAAGAATGCTTAGCAGATGAAGTGCTTTCATGTTTACTTGCTTCAGTGATGGCTTGAGTGATTGAAGAGCAAAATGGTTGAGCCCGAATCCTTGGAATGAAGATAATAATAATAATAATAATAATAATAATGGAGAGAGCTTATGGTGTCACCAAAGATATCTACAATAAAAGATGCCTATCCAAAAATGCAAAAATAAGGCATTACAACACAGTAGTGAAGCCAGAATGCCTATATGCAAGCGAATGTCTGGCATTAAACTATAATTTAGATAAACTAGAAATACTAGAAAGGCGAATCAGGAGGAAAATATTAGGCCCACAAAACACAGCAGAAGGTTGGAAATTACGAAGTAATGCTGAAATATATCAAAAAATAGAAAATATATCAGATGTAATGAGGAAAAGGAGACTTATGTTTTTTTTTGGACATTTATATCGAATGCAAGATATTAGATTAACCAGTAAGATTTTCAGATATTTGTGGGGTAAGAAATCAACGACAAGCTGGGTCAATGAAGTAAGAAAGGATTTAGGAAAAAACAATATAACAACAGAAGAAATAAATAATAGAGAAGGCTTTCGGGAAAAAGTATTGAAAATAGAAGGATTCCAAGGTAGGAAAGTAAAAAAGACTGGTTCAAAGTGGTCTGAAGACAGAAAGAAGAAACATAGTGAACAGATGAAAGCGTATTGGAAGAAAAGGAAAGAACAAAGAAGAAGGAATTGAAATTGGCACGTGGTCCTCTGGTGGCCCATTCGAAATAATAATAATAATAATAATAATAATAATAATAATAATAATAATAATAATAATACATGTTTAATTCTATGGACTGCATTGTACTCGAAATAAACTTTCAACATATTAGGTGTTCCGTACGGTATCTCTTATATATCAAGACCGAACGGACGGTGTTTGTACTCTCGGCTACGGCAGCTGCAGTATGGGAGCCGCGCGCATAGTTCTTGACCTGGCAAGCATGAGTTGCCAGTCTGAATCTCAGCTGTTAACATCATGAGATAGTTATCATTGCAACACCGTATTTTCGAATGGTTTCATCTGAATAGTCGTGTGAACAGTGATAATTCTCGCTATTGATGTGCAGAAAATCCTAATGGTGTTTATGAAGTCTCTCATTATGATTGGAAGGTTGGTGTTTGGTGTGCTGTTACTGCAAGACAAATAATTGGGCCTATTTTTTCGAGAAGACAGTAAATACTGAGAGGTACCAAGATGACAATTTGACGCTGTTCTTCCATCAGTTAACGGAAGAAAAAATATCGCGTGGGGGGTTTCAACAAGATTCAGCCACTGCTCACACAGCAGATTATTTCCTTCTTACAGTCTCGGAAGAGTTTGCAGACAGAGTGATCAATGCTGGTCTATTTCTCCCTCGTTTTCCAGATCTAACTGTGTGTGATTTTTACGTGTGGGGTAAACTGAAATAAAAAGTATATCACATATTGGAAGAACTGAAAGAAAACTTTGCGAATGAAATCAGAAACATTACAGTGGTAGAACTAATTCGCGTCAGCTAGAATGTGGTTACCAGATACAGTGCCTGCATAACCCAGGAAGGACGACACTCGCAGCATCTTTTATAAAGTAAGCTTTCATGTACGATTGTATACACGCTTAAAGCAGGGCAAGTTCTGCTGAGGCAGCTGCCGTAGCGCACGAGTACAAACACCGTGCGTTCGGTCTGAGTTTATAAGAGAGAGACCCTGTATATGTTACGTATTGAAGAGATTTTAAGTACTGAACAAGAATGGCCAACCGAGCACCAGTGGAATCCGAACCCATAACTTGCCGATTTCGCGTCGGCTGCTCTATCCAATTGAGCTATGGTGACGTAGGTCCTACGTGTTCTTTTGGAAAGGATCTAAGCTACAGGCCTGGCACTACTTCCATCTCACTGTAGAATCGTACAAGTCGCTCGTTGTGGGCCTCGTCAATTAATATTTAATATTCACGACCGCATTGCACTCGAGATAAACTTGCAGCGTATTAGCTTTCCAACGGAACAAATACGACCTAGGCCACCATAGCTCAGTTGGATAGAGCAACCGATGTGAAATCGGGAGGTTGTGGGTTCGGATCCCACTGGTATCCGGTTGGCCATTTTTGTTCTGTTCTTAACATCTGTTCAGTACGTACTATATGTACGGAACACGACTTAATACGATGTATGCAAGATGAAAGACTACTGGCTTCTCAGAAAACTGTACGAAAGTCTAACCACGAAAATAGAAGGGCTAAAAGAACAGAAAAGAAAAAAGAACCCATCTCTAGTGTCTTCTGTTGACCTGTTTTTATCGGAAATAGAACCCATCTCTAGTGTCTTTTGTTGACCTGTTTCTGTCGGAAATGTAAATTTGATACGTTTTACTTTAACAGATATAAATAGGAATTTTGCGTTCTCATAGAAGCGGATTGTTGAGATATGAAATTTCGAAATGAGCATTCCAGGTCTTTGCTACCTTGCTCAGCTGAATATATCATTCTCGTGCAGCAGGAAATTGAATGCAAATTTCAGTGAAATTTGGAGACATTATTGTCCATTTGAAACCCAAAGCCATCAACGTATGTAATAATCGACGTATTAGCCGCAAGCGTAGAGACCAACGCTTAGCACTTCCACTCCTTGGAAATTGATCATCTCCCCGACTGAACTCTAGGAATGATATTCGGCACTCCTCAACATCTCTCGAGACAGACTCCAGTAATCCACATGTAGTCCTATTATAGTTATTATTAACCTTCTACTGCATAGTGTTGCCAACATATAACTTTTCACTTGTGTGAATGGATAGAGATTGTGGACAGATGTAGTTTTGCGGCACACCTTCAACTGTACAGTCAGTCAAAAACATATACTTGTGATGCCTTGTTTTACACTATGCACTATACTCACGTCGATTATTACGTTGATGTTTGGTGTTTCAAATGGACAGCAATGTCTCCAAATTTCACAGAAATTTACATTAAATTTCCTGCTGGACGAGAATGATATATTCAGTTGAGCAAGGTAGCAAAGACCTGGAATGCTTATTTCGAAATTTCATATCTCAACAATCCGCTTCTATGATAACGTAAAATCCCCCTATTTATATCTGTTAAAGTAAAACTTATCAAATTTACGATAGAAACAGGTGAACAGAAGACACTAGAGATGGGTTTCTTTTCTTATTCTCTTCTGTTCTTTTAGCCCTTCTATTCTTGTGGTTAGAGTATCGTACAATTTCCTGAGAAGTCTTTCCTCTTGCGTACATCGTATTAGGTTGTGTTCCGCACATATAGTGCGTATTGAACACATGCTAAGAACAGAACAAAACTGGCCAACCGGACACCAATGGGATCCAAACCCACAACCTCCCGATCTCACATCGGTTGCTCTATCCAACTGAGCTATGGTGGCCTAAGTCGTTTTTGTTCCGTTGGGAAGGATTTAAGTTAATACGTTGCAAGTTTATCTCGAGTACAATGCGGTCGTGAAAATTAAGTATTCATTTTAACATTCAAAGACTGAACATTACTGCCTACTGGCCATGGGTACGTAAATGCAGTGAGCAAGTATACTTGCACAACCGTAGGTCGGTAATGTCTGTGAGGTTGAGCCAGAGGTACTCTTGAAGCCTGTTGTAATGTGATGGGGAGGGCCCACTTAAAATAAACGGTGGTTGGTACGTGTGGATGTTGACGGGGTGGAAGGAGTACCTTCGGTTGTAGGGCTGTTTTGACATTTGTTAAGTAAAAAAAAAAAAAAGGCAGTAATGCTCGGTCTTTGAATGTTAAAAGCTTAGCGTAAAAATTGCGAAACCTGGTGTATATATCCCATTATGGCAAACAACATCACTTACGACTGTTAAGGTATTAGCCCCAGTTAATTGTTGGTAAATCTAAAATACTGAACGTAAGTTGAACTTTAAAGCTTGAAATTTTCTTCACCAAACGGAAACGAAAAATAATTCATGCAGTAGAGGGTTAATGGGATAACCTAACACTGCCGAAGAGATCTGGGCGTCGTCGTACTATAACTAGACGAAACGAGATCAGATAATAGTTTGAGAATCCAAAGTGATAAGTTCGTGAAGACTAACAGAGTTCATCTGAATGCGGGAAGCAGTGACCTTCATCGCGCCCAATAAACTGTAATAGCGCGGGGTATAGGCTAGTTTTGGAAAATAATGATGCAATAGGCGAGGTCCAATTCCGGACTGAGGCATAAAATGTAATGATTTTTCCACTTAACTATTTATATTACTATTAATTATAATTACGCATATATGCTGTAATACTGGTATAAGTACAGTACACGAATAAAGAGACACAGTGGGTTCGAATCTCACTGTCGGCAGCCCTGAAGGTTTTCCGTGGTTTCCCATTTTCTCACCAGGCAAATGCTGGGGTACCTTAATTAAGGCCACGGCTGCTTCTTTCCCACTCCTAGTCCTAAGACCTAACTGTGTCGGTGCGACGTAAAACACTTGTAAAAGGGACACAGTGAAATGTATAATCGCTTTAACTATGAGAAGAGTTTAATAGAAGTACATAGATTGTTGAAAGAGATTGAAACTGCTTACTACTTCATGCAGTTTACCCCAGGAAACCTCACTAACATGCAAACTGCAATGAGAACAAAATTAATAGAGTACCGAGTGAGTTGGCTGTTCGGTTTGGATCTCGTAGCTGTGATATTGCTTTTGAGAGGTGGTAGGTTCGAACACCACTGTCGGCAGCCGAGAAGATGGTTTCCCATTTTCGCACCAGACACATGCTAGGGCTGTACCTTCATTAACTCTATGGTTGTTTATTTCACAGTCTTAGCCCCATCCTATCACAACATCACCTTAAGACCTATCTGAATCGATGCGACATGTAACCAGTAGAATGAAGAAGAAAAATAGCAAGCGCCTATAAAATATAATATTTGAGAGGTAATGAGCTCCGTGAGTACACACACTGGGCATAGATTTAGTTGGAGGACAGCCTTCAGGGGCTAATAATAGCTCTGTTTTTGTCCCTTGAAACTACCACCACCAGCTTGAACGTAACATCACCAATTCATAATCTTGAAAAATTTATGCAGCGTAAACAGTATTGTTCATATATACGCATGGTTAAGAGTGATTTGGTGGAATCAGAGGATGTTCTTGTAAAACGGGTTCTTTCTGTTATTGAGAAAAATATTTGTGACTAGATCAGTGATCTTAAAACCACACACAGTAAAATCAGCGCGACCAATTTCTGCGCAAATTTCACAACGAAAAAACTGTATATGTTGTTTGTGGAGAAAACTGAAAAACCATTGAATATTCGGTTACTGTTTGCAACTTTTCTTTCCGAAGTATTCTAAACAATTCCTAAATTATTTCAATGGAATAGTGTCGTTACTTCTAGGGTGCATTAGGCCTAAGAAAACTCAAAACTACGGAGGGAAGAGAGTTTTTCAGATATTGTCAAGCTCGGTAAACTGTCATTAGAATTGTCTCATTGAAATACTGTAATTAAAAATAAAAATACAAATAAAACGTAAACTATAACACACTCGACAAGTTTACAAAACGTAAGCAATATTGTTCATATACAGGGTGGTCGGAAACAACATGAACCGGATATATGAGCGTTAGAGCGTTGGTCATACTAGTGAGTAATTTGAAAAATGTACGTCGATATCTCGAGTCATCATTTTATCAGCTGCTGAATTGAGCCAGTCAGATCGCTTCGCGGGCGATTTTAGATGGACTTTGCGAGGCGGTGTTGCTAAATTTGCACGTGGCTTATGAGCGGCTTGAGACCGCCAGTAGAAGAGATAAACTTCTCCAGGGGAGGGACTAAAAAAACAAGGACCTACCTGCTGATAGGCTCGGTCCATAGCAAGCACGCTATGGTGGCATTGGCTGAAACTCACGGTGTGTTAGTGTTTGATGCTCATTTCTCGACATAGTTCTCAAGCCCGACCAAGCCACGTGCACATTTAGCAACACCGCCTTGTAAAGCCCATTTGAATTCACCCGCGAAACGATCTGATTGGCTAAGTGATAAAATGACAACGGCGCGAGATATCGACGTAATTTTTTCAAATTACATATCAGTATGACTAACGCTCCTATACTCGGTTCACGTTGTTTCCGACCACTCTGTATACGCATGGTTGAAAGTGTTTCGGTAGAATCAGAGGATTTTCTTGTGAAACGAAAAGGGTTATTCTTTGTTTATTGTCATTTTATTTCCAGGTATGTTAGTGTTATACCTACAATAATTACTGTTTCGACAGAGTGAAGGGGTTTAAAGTTGTATTGTGTTAGTACTTCAATAATTGGGTATTTCATCAAGAATGGTGAATAGATGTAGCGACAGATAAATATCGTGATATTTACCAGTATTTCCTTGTTTTTATACTAATGTTGTCCCAGAGCCATGCTACTCGATGCTACCAACAACAGTTTAGTGTTTATGTGGTATTCATTCGAATGGTGTAAAGCCTTTGGTTCATGGTTATTTCGCGGCTGTGAAGCGGACTGGAGAGAACCCAAGTTAATGGTAATTGATTGCGACTCGGATAATTATCGTGTGAAACTGAGTTAGCTTGTCGGCTTCGATTGACAAACTTGTCAGCCGTTTTCCGATAGAGATACAGTAGCCGATTCTGTAATCGGGTTATTAATTAAGTGTATAAATACAGAGCCGGAGGCGCAATATAATCAATTTGTGTTCTCAGCTACTTTTAAAGTCCGTCTCACATTACTTCGCATCCTTTTCTGTCAGCGTTTTTATGGTACACACCAGAATATGATTACGTGATTTGAATGGACCAAAGGTTCGGATTTAATCGTGTAACTAGTGTTTGATAGCCTCTCAAACTACCAACAAGTAATGTTGTAATGTTCACATTTGTGCCAGCATTTTTTAGTAATTTAGATTGAGGTCAACAGTCCGGGTGTTGTTTCGTCTATGAGCTGCACTCTGCAGTGTGGATTTTTGTATGGATTGTATTTGAATATCTGTTATTGTAAGTGGGGCTTAGTTACTTGGAAGTTAAGGTTCTAGGAAAGAACATGGGGAAAGCCAAGTTGTCTGATGAAGTTTACTGTGGTCTGCATGAAGCTGTCACCTTTGCATTCTAAACTGTATTGACCAATTCCATAATCTGTGTCAGAAGTACATATTAACCTCGTAGCCATTGATCTAAGCAAGTGTCTGGAAGAAGTCCGCCTCCGTAGCGTAACGGTTAGCGCTATTGGCTGTTGCCCTTGGGGGCCCGGGTTCGACTGCCAGTACTGCCAGAATAGCGGGAGTGTTGTATGAACGTACAGTGGTTAAAATGGTACATTTAGCTCTCCGCCATTGAGGATGTGTCTGAAAAGAGCTGCTCCACTTCAGGAGAAAGACACGTGTACAAGAACAATAAGTGTCTGAAGAATATAATATTGTAATTTAATTTATTTCTCGTATCGTTTCTCTGTAAGAGCCACTATGAATACAACACTGTATATTTAACGACATTAGGACTCAAGCCAGAAAAATCCCGAACAAACATGGTATTTAGTTCACACTAAAGGTCTGCTTTCCCTATTGTTGTAACCAAGGTTGAAGTTTACAGAACACAACTTTATTTTGCTTCACTTTATGATATTTACACAAATAACTGAAATTTATTTTGAAGCAAAAAGGAATATTGAATCTTGAGAAAAATCTGTCTTTATACAATATGTACAGGTTTGCAGTCTTTATATACACTTCTATCTTGAAAAGATAGTCTTTGTGAATTGACACGTTGATAGTCGAGAACTATCTGGCACACTAACATAAATGTTCATGAGAGTCCTTGTTTGTGGAAGTGCCTGAATTCCTAAAAAGCAAGTTCAATTGATTGAAGAAATTCCACCTAGCGAAACTAAGGGAGCTTGCATAATTTAGGGAATGAAAATGGCTTGTAAAAGAATTACGGAACATAGGCAGCGGAAACAGGTAAGGGAGCGGTGACCAGAGGTGAAACCTCGTACTGCCAGAAATTCAGTCCACCTGGTCGAAGCACATTTTCAAGAGGAGTAGCCTCCGTGCTCGACGTAGGGTGTATTCTGGAGCTGGACACCGGGGCAAGTGGGCAAGTGAGCAGGCCGGGAGCTCCTATTTATAGTACACTCGATGGTCAGGCACGCGCACTGAGGGCTGCGCGTCGAAGCTAGCAGAATGATACACAGGCGCGCGTGCAACTGGCTGGTGGAGCGAGACGGGAGCGCCGGACATACAACACCTATTACGTTCGAAAGAACGAAGGTTGTCGTGTAGTTGTATCCTGCTCCGCTAGTGAGCGTGACCTGACCGACCGCTTGGCGCTCGACAGTCTGAACGAACATTCTCGCTGCACCTCGCAAAAACGTACAAGGAAACCAGTCGAACAAAACAATACACGGGAAGGCCGGCCGCGCCCTGCAGTCCGGCTGGGAGATCCACGGTCGCCTGAATCACTAGTACCTTCTAGGAAGTACCGAAAGTGGCTACCACAGGACTGGCACGTAACAATAGCAATATTTACTGCCGAACGTATGACACTGTGTTGATGAAAGCAGTATTATTTTAAACATGGATTTTGATATTCGTACTTTGATTTCTATTCCTCATTGAATTCTCAGATTAACGGTAAAGCCAGGTATAGAGACGTGTTATTTTACACGATTACTGTAGTAGTTTCATAACACTGCATTGTTATTTATTATTGTTATTTATTTAATCTTTAGGTTGTTCCGAAGTTCCGAGTTGACCCATAACTGAAGGCTTCATTTTATGAATATGACTCCTGCTGTTGTCAAGTTAGTCTTCGACTTGCTGTGTTTTTTTTCTAGTGGCTTTACGTCGCACCGACGCAGATAGGTCTTATGGCGACGATGGGATAGGAAAGGCCTAGGAGTTGGAAGAAACCGGCCGTGGCCTTAATTAAGGTACAGCCCCAGCATTTTCCTGGTGTGAAAATGGGAAACCACGGAAAACCATCTTCAGGGCTGCCGACAGTGGGATTCGAACCCACTATCTCCCGGATGCAAGCTCACAGCCGCGCGCTCCTAACCGCACGGCCAACTCGCCCGGGGCTGTGTTGTTAAGTGATGGCTTCTGTAGCTTCACGACTTAAGATGACATCCACACTTCTCTGTATGCCGATAGGTGGCGGTTTTGCGCCACATCAGCCGTGAAAATTTTTTCTTTCTAGCAGATATGTAATTTTTCTCCTTGACAAAAGCTCTTGTTGATAACTTATTGGAAAATAGACCCGATACTTTTTGGCGTGGCGTTTGTGACTTATAAACACGTTTTTGAACGCTTCAAAAGATGCTGTTATTAATTCTCGCACTTTTGAGAGATTAATTATGGTTCTTATATTGGGACACCCAAGGTAACGATATCCTTGAACCTATAATTTAGGTATTTGATTTTCTTTCCGCTGCCAGTTTCCTTGTATGTTTCTGTTATTTAATATTTGTGCTCGCCACATTTTTCTTCTGGGCGTTCTGTGTTTATATTTCTTGATCTCTTGATAGCGCAATGTATCACCTTCATGATGGGTATTTTGTTTTTGAGTTATTGGATTGTGTTTGACATGCGTCTTATTCTACGTGTGTATTGGTACATGTCCTCTCGGTTACATGTAATCGATGTTTTATGCTACAACTGAGTGGTCCGTACATTTATTGTGCATGTGTGTTCCTTGCGTGAATTTTCCATTTCTCTGCCATTCATAATCCATGTCAGTGCTGGGTTTTACTGGCATTGTATGGGATAGACACGGTTGAAGTTTGAAGGTACTCTTAATGATTGCTACTCCTATTTCGGAAGGGATACCGATATTTGCACATAACGTACGCCTCATTTTAGCATTTGACTTGTGAATTGCTCCTTTTTGAGGTCGTAGGTGGATGTACGTGACCACCAGTTTTCCTTCGGTTGTGGCTGTTTTGGCATATGTGCAAGTGCGTGAGTGTGTGTAAACGAGTAGTTTAATGGGACGTATATCAACTATGCGATTTCCCTAAATTTCTTCCCTTATTGTTGGCGCGATTCGCGCCTTTTTTCCTAACCTACTCTCATTATATTTCTGGTATTTGAAGTAAAAGATGGCGAGCACGATTGTTTTAATTCTTGTTCCCTTTCATTTTCGTGCGCCCTGCGCGTGCGTAATACTTGGCCCAATAATTGCCTTTCCGTAATTGGCTTTGATGATTATTGCCTAATTACTCATTGATTTTTTATTTAAAAAATCGTATTGTGTGTGAGAGGTAACATTTGAGTTGGGTTTTATATATGTGATGAATAGCTGTTGGAAAGATTTACTCCCTTTTCGGGATTTGTAATCCAAGTCGTGGGTTATTGTTGTATTGAGATGAAAGTAATACACAACTAGTATGTAAGTAAAGCTATTATTTTATGAGTAGGTCCTCACCATATGAACATGGTCTTAGTAAAGTTGACATGAAAACAAAGTCTGATGTAAGAACCATATGTGTACATTTATATGTTTGCCCTTTTCTGTTTCTAGTCATTATCCTTTTCTCCTGATTTTTAAAATTAACCTTCCTTTTAAATATTGGTTTGTATTGTAGTATATGTAGACTAGCCTCCAATAATTGTTTTCTATGGCCTAGGAGGCCCATCTCCAGTTTACGACCTGTTCGCTGGTCATTTCCACTCACAGTCCAAACCCAACCTTTGGTATCATGATTATCGTTATGGCACTTAATTTCCACTGCGCACTCTAATTTTGATGATCATGTTTCTCCTGGATTGGGTGTATCATTATATATTCATGGGAATTTATCGTAGTAGAGGTTCATATAATTAGCGGATATGTGTGGCTCAGAGTAGAAATCCAACTAAATTTACCATAGGCCCTATATACCCCTGAATTGAAGCCTATGTCTAAAATCATACCGTGCTACTAATAAAATAAAATCAAGTGCTCTATTCCCCTGATTCTGCGGGGTCAAAGAGCGTTACAGACGTTTTCTATTTGGTTCCACAGAAAAAGTCTGCTGGTATAATATCCTATGATCGTGGAGTTCAAGCAATTAGGCAGCTCGTGCTATCCATCTTTGTTTGATTGATAGATCGAAATTATTCTGGTGGCCGAGTGCGAAGTGTGGGATGGTGGTAGTGGTGGTGATTACTGTTTTAAGAGGAAATACAACTAGGCATCCATTCCCTGTATTACACTAATCAGAGAGAAAAAAATGGAAGGGATCCGACATTTCGAAAAATGAAGGTATCGGCCAAAGAAAGACAAGGGCCACGAAGGGCGTGAAAATGAAAGACTCCCTAGCCTTCGGAAACCTAATAGCGTCGGGGTCGGAAAAGAACAAGAGTGGACTAAGCTGGTTGGATAGGGTGGTTGAAAGCGAAGAGCCTGGCACAATTAAGTGGAAGCAATGCCATGACTCAGCTAAGGGCCCCGTGGTCGCCAGTCCACGCTCCAAAGTTCAGAGCCATTGCGACCCCTTTTAGTCGCCTCTTACGACAGGCAGGGGATACCGTGCGTATTATTTTACCGCTCCCACCCACAGGAGAGCGAAGTGTGGGAGTGCACCATCATCTAGAAAATAAATTTTTCCCGTGTTGATGGGGGTGGTAGAATACATCTACGGTATCCCTTGCCTATCGTAAAAAGCGACTGAAAGTTGTAAACTCCTAAGGCTCTGTTCCCTGTCACAGTATGTAATTTATAACTTGCTATACTCCTGAAAAGTTGATAATTTGCATTCTGCACCGTCGAAATGACAATAACGATGTATACATTCTCGCACCGTGTGGGTGGGGGCAGTAGAATAACATTCACGCTGTACCCTGCTTGTCGTAAGAGGCGACTTAAAAGGTCCCCAGGGGCTCTTTACTTGAAGTTGGCTTCCACGGATCCCCTAGCTGAGTCTGACATTGCTTTCACTTTATTTTGTTTTTCGGGCCCATCCTTGATCAACTCTTGTTTCCTTCCGACCCCGACGGTATTAGGTTTGTGAGGCATGGGGAGTCTTTCATTTTCATACCCTTCACGGCACTTCCCTTCCTTAAGCGATTCGCTGTGTTAAGAGAGAATGTTTGTCTAGTTGTACTTCGTCTTAGAAAGGTAATCACCATCATTAGATCAAATTTGTTGATGATTGATCAATCGCACATGTTTAAAGAACTCTGACAATACTTTTTGCAGAGAGGTCAAGTTCGTATGGCATGTCGGATACTGTAGGATGGAAGAAGAAAGGGCCCACTTAAATGACTGCCGATGATAACTGTCCACACATCGATGTCTAACCGTCAGAACGCATAGAATATACGTTTTCTGCAATTCAGACATGGTGTTTTGGGAAGTGGGAACCAGCTTTATTGGTGGAGAAGGATGGATTGGAAACGTGATATGTCCATTCAACGGTGTGGGAATTATGTGGATGTGGCAACACTTGGTGAATGACCACTGGGCCCAGTGCATGTCCCTTCTGGAACTGATAAAATTGTAGTTATTGATCATGTAGGGCTTGCCAAACGATGATATAAGCCAAAGTTATAATTTGTGCGGTCGATGGGTCGTTCCAAGTATGGCACCTCCAGAGAGAACCTCAATTGCTCCTGTTGACTGTGATTGCTTCAGCAGCCGTTGATTTTCTACATGTGACATACAAAGCGTGTCTTAAGAGTACGAAGAATGGTCTGATATCGCAATGGCAACGTGTGGTAACACTGAGTGCATGATGCGTATGCGAATAGAGGGATATCTCGAGAAGTGCCAGGTAGCGTTGAACACACGAAACTGAAGCAGATTAGTACGCTGCGGTCAGCCGAAATTAGTGCGTGTGAAGACTCGTGGCATAGTGGAATGGAGCAACGTATAAACATCAAGTTTTGTTACAAATTGGGTAAACGGTGACGGAGAAGCATACGATGTTGGTGCAAGTGTACGGAACAGACGCCGTAAGCAGAAAATGTGTTTATAACGGGTTCAAACGCTTTCGGGACGGACAGGAAATTCTTGATGATGCGCCACATCTTGAATATCCACCGTACTCTCCCGATATGGCGCCTGCAGGCTTCTTTGTTTCCCTGCCTCAAGGAAATCCGGAAAGGCACACATTGTGCTCGCATACCGGGCAGGAAACAATGCATGTCGCCCTAGGTCGAGAGGAACAAGCGTCGGCTTCGATTTCCATTCGCCGCTACATTTCAGTGGATTCCCTAATGGCGTGTTCGAAAATGTACATGCTGTTTACTGAATTTCGACTAAAGGTACATAAAATGTACAGACTTTTTTTTTTTGCTAGTGGCTTTACGTCGCACCGACACAGATAGGTCTTATGGCGACGATGGAATAGGAAAGGCCTAGGAGCTGGAAGGAGGCGACCATGGCCTTAATTAAGGTACAGCCCCAGCATTTGTCTGGTGTGAAAATGGGAAACCACGGAAAACCATCTTCAGGGCTGCCGACAGTGGGATTCGAACCCACTATCTCCCGGATGCAAGCTAACAGCCGCGCGCCCCTAACCGCACAGCCAACTCGTCCGGTGATCTACAGTACAGACTAGAACAACAGAATTACATTTAATGAAAAACAATTTTCCTTCCGACTATCTTTTCTACCGTTTAAACCTTTTCTACCGTTTAAACATTCATAGGAGGTGTTTAGAGCACAAGGGATTCAAGTCTATTTTTGGTCATTTTAGAGGTATTCCACCTAAGTAGTACATCTGAAGCCGCTTTCATAACGTAAAAGAGTCATGTACATACATTGCAAATAACTCTTGTGGGGTTGGCAGTACTGTTGAGTATGGAGGGAAGCACTGTTTTGTTCACAGCAGAATGGGAATATATAATTTGCATGGTTTGTTTTAGCGATGTGTCAGCTTTAATTAAAAGATTTGATGATTGTGAGTTATTCACCTGAGGATTGATTATAACGCATCGGAATACCAGCCTTCTAGTCTAATAATTACTTCAGTTTAGTGGAGAAAGCCAGTAGGAAGATATCACACATTTATTCACGAAATGATGGGATGGATATAGTTAGACAAGCAAAGAAAACGTCCACCAGATTAAGGCCATTGAAATAAAATTCTCAGATTTCTTATCCGCTGTAAACTTGTAAGCTTGGAGAATTCAGTAACGAACAGAAAGAAAACAGCTGATGGTTATGACTTCAACTGGCTGACTGTAAGATGGTTACATAGCGAAAGAGCATCTCCTTTTACCCTCATGTTTAAGCAGTTTCTGAACTCTGATGTGCATTTCGACGAAGTTGACTTAAGGAAGAAGTCACTGAGCCATCACGTGACATGCTTTTGTAACATCCAACAGGGCCGTCTTTACACCCAACGTCGACCAGTATCAAAAGCAAAGAAAAAGGACATGGAGGGTTTACTGCCATACATTTCGCCTAGGCATCACCATTTCTTCAAGAGCCTACCGTGTGAAACTCCCATAAGAGCTTCTTCGGCTTCGCAAGTGTAAGTAGGCGAAACAGAATACATTTTTCTTTGGATCCGAATTGTATAAGTTTATGTTTGGGAATGTATGTTACAAGCAGAGATACGGAATAAAATTGTAAGTCTATATTCAAGAAGGGTGCTTTCTTTACCGTTTATTTAATAAAACAAAGAAAACAACAAGTAGAAAAATACAAGTATCCAAAGAAAAATGTATTCTCTTTCGCCTACTTACTCTTGCGAAGCCGAAGAAGCTCTTGTGGGAGTGTCATACGGTAGATTCTTGAAGAAATTGTGATGCCTAGGCGAATGTATCGCAGTAAACCCTTCTTGTCCTTTTTATTTGCTTTTGATACTGGTCGACTTTTGGTGTACTTGTACAAGCAGAAAAGAATCAAGTGTCTATAATTTTACTCTCCACTCAAAGTACAGTGTAGAAGCACTTCAATTAACCCTTATTTAATATGATAATATTATTATACAAAGTATTTTCTATTATTAAAACGTTTTAAAACACTGTCAGCTTTTCCCTGTAACTAACTATTCAACAAAAACTTTCCGTCTATTTTCCCCACAGCTGTCTTATTACGACTTGATTCCTTTGTGCTCTGAACGTCCTACATATAACTATTTTCCACGAAAAGTTTTCAATTTCATCACGAATGAGCGAACAACTCATTGCAAACATATCGATTAGAAACTCCCACTACTCGTAGAGGGGCCTCAGCAAATAGCATTTTGAATACAACTCCATTGTCTACAATAGTAACATGCTTCAGGTAAAACAAATTCACATAATATCTTAAAATAAAAATATACAGTACGTATTCTGCCAGATAAAAAAACGACTGCGTCGGTGTACATAAAATAGACGTTCAAGTTTGCCAATATGGGAGGCAACCGATGTAGACAAAAGGGTGGCCTACTTGACGTAATTCGATAATGAATGCCTGATGACACGAGGCCTATCAAATACTTGGAATAGTTATTAGCAACTAAGTCCCCATTGAAGACGGCATATAAATTACGCAAAGTACACCAAAATGATGTTCATTTATGGTGAAGCTCAATATAATGGAAGAGCAAACTCATCAGTATCATCACCTTTCCCAAAAATCGTTTCAATATAACGTGATTCCATCATACAGTGTACGTCTAAAAGGTTCGGTGAATGATAATATAACACAAAGAAAACAGAAATTACAAAGTACCTTTATAGTCACATTCAAAGTATTACCCATTGGCCGCAATACACTTTTGGCAACGTGTCTACAGCTGCTGGAAACTGGCACTGACGGTATCTAATAATAATAATGTTAATTGGCTTTACGTCCCATTAACTAGGCTACTTTTATGGTTTTCGGAGACGCCGAGGTGCCGGAATTTTGTTCCGCAGGAGTTCTTTAACATGCCAGTAAATCTACTGACACGAGGCTGACGTATTTGAGCACCTTCAAATACACCAAACTGAGCCAGGATCGAACCTTCCAAGTTGGAGTCAGAAGGTCAGCGCCTCAACCGTCCGAGCCACTCAGCCCGGCTGACGGTATGTTTTGGAATCTATTTCCGACTTTCGTTTGTCGGCAACCTCTCTACTCCACTTGTGCAGCGGGACGATCTACTTCACAGGGGACAGCTTGGAGTAATCGAATGAAGAAACTGCAAGTACTTCTCCGAAGCACCTGTTACTTTAGGCCACTCAAACTTAGTGAACTCTATGATGTATATGAATCACAGTGTACTTCGATATTATTTCAATGCGTCTTATGTAAACATACAGTAAACAGCTTCGAGTTAAATTTTCGACAGTATGGCGAGTGTGTATTGTTACAATTAGAAGATATTCAAGTATGAATGACATTTTTAGAAGGATTTTTTTCTTATGTCATTTATTACCCATAATTACAAATACTTCACATTTAAAATGAACGTTTTGGTACAAGTGAAAGAGTTTACATGTAACGACGTAGTCTAATGACAACTACTTTATAACCCAATGTAATTCGCGTGGGCATTATAGAGTTAAAAATTCCCAGGCCAAACATAATACAGTCGCAAAAGGTTCATGGAAGTGAGGAACCTACAATATGTAGCTGAAAGCAAGAGGTCCCACAGCCATAGCCAGCACAGCACGTCCCCAACTTGACAGTCGGAAGAAATTCAGACGAAATAGTATAGGATATAAAAGTATTCGCTATAATTTATGATCAAGGTATACTTTCAAAGACGCGGAGAAAGAAATCTTGGGTTCTGACGTACCGGATTAGAGTGCCTCGTTCCCCAGACGAGGCAGGCGTGTGATAGGAATTGACAAATATCGGTTGAATGCTTATGAAGATTGGACTGCACATGTATGTATATTTTTTACAAGTTGCTTTACGTCGCATCGACGCAGATAGGTCTTACAACGATGAGACAGAGAAGGGCTAGGAGTGGGAACGAAGCGGCCGTGGCCTTAACTAAGGTGGGGTGTGAAAATGGAAAACCATCTTCAGTGCTGCCGACAGAGGGGTTCGAACCCACTATCTCCCGAATACTGGATACGGGATACTAGCCGCACTGACTGCAGCTACCGAGCTCGGTCAGGTGTATTTAAGGATGGCAGTTATTGATTTAACATCGCATATATCTGTTGGCATTTTCGTTTCAGAGACCTATTTCTTGACTATGAAAGGTGTTAAGTAGTCTAACAATGTCAATTTTTTAATGTCGTTTGTTTCTATAAACGGGAGTGTTATCTGAATCAGGCAGTAACATTTTTAGGATCTATCTCTGTAAAGTCGACCTTCTCTTTCAATACTCCAGGTGGATAAAGGAACTGAATACTATGAACAATTCTGTTAAATTTGCCATCGTTCTTCAGTAATGAACGTTCAGTCTTCACAATTCCGCACTTCAGTAATCAAAATGATGTGTGTGTTCATTTTCTTTCTATTCAGGTCACTGATCCTGTTGTAAATTATAAAAATATTGAAAAATAACCTAACATTAAGTCTTTCAATTCTCATCCACTTACAGAATCCTGTAATTTAAGGACGCACGTTTACATAACAATCTACACCCATGAAAGACCTTGGTCTGTTAAAACTACGGTTGCCCAGCCAATTGACTTCTGTGCGAACAGCATGACGACTTCCTCAGCTATATGGCTTGGTGTTACTGAATATATTCGCTTTATAATGTTCTTGGTTTTACATCCTACTAACTACGCCTGAATTTAGTCCCGCATAACTTATTTTACTTGTTGGTAAAAGTATCGACATGAGGCTCTCGTATTGACCATCTTCAAATACTACCAAAGTGAGCCGGGATCGAACCCATGAATTCGAACTCAGAAAACTACCGTTCTAGCATTTGAAATAATAATAATAATAATAATAATAATAATAATAATAATAATAATAATAATAATAATAATAATAATAATAATAAATTTAGTTTATGATGAAGGTACACTTTGAGGACGGTAGGAAAAAGGAACTCGGATCCTCATGGACTGATTCTTTCTCGCCAGCTGCAGTACCAGTATTCATTTGCTATTTGCAGACATCACTGAACCGTTGCTTTGCTACTAACGATGAATAGAAAGACTGTGCGGCTATTAAATAGACGGTTCATTACGAGGTCAAGATTGACGGACACAAGACCATCCACCAAGTTCCAACTTTCAGATCAGTATTAAAATTCCTGAACGAGCCAAAAATTGAACTGGAAACGTCTAGTAAAGTCACTGACGCTGCTTCATATAATGCGACAGGCCGCATGCTTCAAAATCAGGTTTCACGCATAAAAATATATGGGTTAACGACAAAGATGTCCTTATTTCCAATATACAGCAACATAAATTGCCACAGCAGCCATATTTTTCACATAGTGATCGCTTCTTCCCTGAGTCAAAACGCGTTACTACATTTCAGTTTGCAAAGCTCACTGGAAAGTGTACACTAACTGACGATGCAAAACCATGTTTTAACATCATACACGACAGATAGGGTGTATAAGGAATGGGAGTTACTATTTTATAACATCGCTCATACATCTATGAGTTCCATATTGTCAGTGCTAAATATCAGACTTAGTCAAATCTAGCTAATACAAAAAGACATTGTGCACCGCAGAATTTCCCATCGGAGATAATCATATGGCCTCAGTTATCTTGTTCAGGTATTTTTATTTGACTCCATGTAGGTTGCTTGAGTATCAACTTCTACGTTCAGTTTTACTCTACCCAGATGGTATAGAAACCAAAACTCTCTTGGGTGATAAGAGATCTTTTACATGCCGACATCGTACGGCATAGTTACCGAATGGATACTCCATCAATGATCAACAGAGGGAGTCTCATCAGAAAGATAATTAATTAAACGGGAATTGGTATGTTATGTCAAGAGGTACCGAACACTTTAGCTGCAGTCGCTTAAGTGCGGTAAATATCCAGTATTCAGGAGATAGTGGGTTCGAACCCCACTATCAGCAGCCCTGAATATGGTTTTCCGTAGTTTCACTTTTTCACATCGGGCAAATCCTGGGTCTTTACCTTAATTAAGGCCACGGCCGCTTTCTTCCCACTCCTAGCCCTTTCCTGTCCCATCGTCGCTATAAGACCTATCTGTGTCGATGTGACGTAAAGCAACTTGTAAAAAATGAAGTAAAATTAACAAGAGGTAACTTTTATAGGCTCCATTCAGTTTTTTTACGGTACTAACACGTCAAAGAGGCCTTCACGAATAAAAATAGGTGTATCCGCAATGCAGTGTGCAAGACATACTTGAATAGGAAATGTCTGTACTCTGATTATTCCTGTCAGTTAAGTGTTACTCAACATCCAATAAAAATTTATATACATGCATCACGAATACTGCAGTAACGAGCTATCTTCTTACTGATTAAGAGTCATTGACACTCAGATCACAGTTAGAAACAGGTCGCAGAGCAAGTGGCAGTACTTCCAGCAACAACACTTTTAATGTATTAAATATCAAGAGTTTTCCACAAATCATGCAACGGATTTTCCTGCTTTCAAGTAAAAGTTATGCTCATTAATTTAATCTAGGGTGACCCAATTTGTAAACACGTATACACTACTCACAATTATACTTGACAATGAATGACAACAGTTCACTAACAAGGGACACCTTTGACCTCGAACGCTCGGAACCGTCCGAAACCATGCTTAGAATAACAAACAATCATAAACAAAACAGCGGTGTGCTTCATTTCCATGCAAAACTCCGCACTTGTCTGCTAGTGCCACTAGACGGTGGCATAGTGTAGCTGCACTAACCAGTACTCCAGTTGCGTGAGTGGTGTGGCTGCAGTACGTATTTGTCCCTTGGAGTGTTCGCAAGCGAGTTACTGTGTAAACTGTGTACAGTGCAGTGATATCATGAAGATAATTAATCCTACGCATGTGGTCCAAATATTAGGGACCAAGTTGCGACGTGCTGAATATGGAAATGACATTGGCGCCGAGGATATGGAGTTCGCGGATATAGGCCTATTATATAACATAATAATTCAGAAATATAATGCTGATGACACAGAAATACACGACCTTACGCTGGAGAGATATACGGATTTTGAAGGACAGGAGGAACCTGAACCTGAAGGTGGCTCTTCAAGCAGTACACGACATTCATCTCCAGAGCAAGAGGAGCAGTCAAGTCAAAGTGAGTACGACCTCTCTCCACCCAAAAGGACGAGGTCCAGTGTATTAAAAGATATTGGTGACAGCGTACTAGAGAACATTTATGAGGACTATTACAATTGTGGCTTCAATTCCTATAGCAAACTAATGAAGCGCTATAAGAGCATCAAAAGTAAATCAAATTGCACATTAATTCTAAATTATGTGTCTAGGAAACGGGGAGCAGGTGCTCGTTTCAAAGTAAACAGACTGTCGCAATTACAAACTATAAAACAGTATGTAATATCGCAATTTGATGGTGCAAGGAGGTATGGATCTACAGTTCACTATTGGCATCCGCAGATGCGGGCACTAAAAGGGGCTAGAATGGTTGGCTTGGTCAATTTCAAAGCTTCCATTTCCTTTATCGACCATCTCAAGGCTGAATATGACATTTCATCCAGGCATATTACTACATTTGCCACACGTAAGGACATAGAAGACGATAATATTATACGTCAGAAGGCACAACAGTTTGTGGAAGAAGTGAACATGTTTATAACAGAGGAGGGTGTGGAGAAAGGTAATATTTGGAACAGTGATCAGAGTCAATTCCAGTATGAAATATCTTCAGCATCAACACTGTCCTACAGAGGAGAGAAAAATACAGGTAGTGTGTTGCAGTCTGTACATAGCTCTACTCACATCTACACAATCTACACAATCTACACAATCAATGGCAGGCAGACTAGCAAACAAGTTGTACATCTTTTTTCAAGAGACACAAGGCACTTTCGGTCCAAATATTTTAAAGAAACTTGAAACAACCTGTCCACAAAACATTCATGTGGAGGCAAGCAAAAGTGGACAAATGACTAAAGAACACATGAAACGTTTTCTGACTTTAGTCCTTGGCGAACATGTAACAAATGAAAAGAGCCTATTGTTTGTGTGATTCCTGGATAGGTCATACAGATCGTACCCTTCTAGATGTTTTCATGTTTTCCAAACAAAGATGTTACGCTGAAGATATTGCCACCGAAAAACAACAAAATATTGCCAACCCCTTGATGTTTACTTTTTTCGGCAATATTAACTCTATATCAGAAGGATAACTGATTTTGTAAGACTACAAGGTGCCAAATCACAAGTGAAGGTACAGGATCGTTATTTCATCGCGAAACTTCACTCTGTGAGTTACAATATGTTACAATATGCTTGGCGAAAGCGAGGTTATGACATTGACATACCAACATGATCATTTGAAAATGTAATTAGTGTGGCTTTTGATATTGGACTGCGTGAATGCGAAAGTGATTTGGAATGTGATAACGTGGCTTTAGTGAGGTGTGTACATTGTTCTCTCCTTGTTTTAACCACTTCATTGAAATCCCGTATCTGCACTTTGAGGACTAATATAAGCACTTTCAGGTGCGTGGTACTGCTGTATATATGTGTTTTGCGCTATTATAAGTACTTTAAGCAGAGAGTTTTTGGCGCTGCTGATTAGAAATGTAATGATACACTGACGCCATTAAATTACATATAATTTCCTTCCTATGGTATTGATATAATGTTACTTTGTTTCTCTCGATTAACATGTTACTTAAGGTAGAATGCAATGTTTTGCATGGAAATGACGCACACCACTGTTTTGTTTATGATTGTTTGTTATTCTAAGCACGGTTTGGTGCGGTTCCGAGCGTTCGAGGTCAAAGGTGTCCCTTGTAAGTAATGGCTATTTACAAAGTCTCTAGTCCTCACGGCAGGACTCCAGCTAGCCGGTATTTACCTGGAACGGATGTTCCTTCCTTAATCTTAATTGACAACTCTCATCTTTCGCTTCGTACACACCAGCTTCATGCAGACAGGTTCGATCACAGATCTGTTGACTATTACAGCACACGACTGCTGTTCACTTGGTTCGAGTCCAATACCTCACACAATCACACGACTGATGTACACTCGCTTTGACCCCAAATAAGGCCGAGAACCCGCAAAACCGACTCATCACAATTAACTCGCAATCAGTGTTGACTGCTCCACACACTGAACTACTCAGTGCGTATCACTTGACAATAACACAGCACTACCAATACTAACAACACTTCAGTATTATTATCTGACACACTACTCCAAAACACTCAACGACGACAACTGTCTAGCATCACTCCAGCAGTCCACCACAAGGACATTCTCTCAACGCTCTGATACTGACACACCTCCTGTTCGCAACGAGCCTTCATTTACATCCCTGGTGATGAAGTACTAGAATCTTCAGGGCGCGGCCGGAATGGACACATTCTAGTTTCACATTCCAGAAGATTCACTTAGACACCATATGAAAAGCACAACAGAATGTAAGGCCTGCAACATGTCTTCAGGCCGGCTAGTAGGTCCTGACCTGATTAGCTCGTATCCTTCCTAGGAATTACTGAAGTTGTCTTCCAGAGGGCTGGCAGTCGTAGGAGCACGTAACAGTAGATACACGGTTATTGAGCTAAAATGTCCACCTTAAATAACTCGTAAACTGTTAAAGATATCAACAATCTGTTTTTACTTTACTTAACGGTATTAAGGGGCTCATAATCGAACTCTCCTTGCTTTTTCCAGGGTGTTAGTATCTGCAGTGTCAGTAATTGGACTGTGCTTGTGTTCGTTATCGATTTGTAGTTTGGGTTATTAATATGTTCAACGTGTGCTCAAGGTGATGGTTTTTTATAAAGATATCTGTGTTTTCGCTTTAAACAGAATCTGTGCGTATTATAACCTGTGAAATGTTTTTGGTACAGCAAAAACAGAGTACATGAGCAGTCAAGAGTGTTATAGAAGCCAACTCATATGTGCTTTACAGTATTTTACCAGCTATAGGATAGCTTATCCAGTTAATAATTCTGGTTTAGAAAGTGAAGAGTAAACTCATGTGAGACATTTAGCTTTGTCGTATTCTAATGGGAATTCGAGCGATAAGCTATTGCTAGCTTGGTGCTATATTTTAGTGTTTGTAGACTATTTGAGGCCATGCTTTGGGTAGCCTGGAAAGGTAGCTAGTCGTTGGATTATGTCGGTTGTTGCTGTGGGGCATGCAGACTCTACTATCATATAATTCTGGATCTCTGTGGGAACGGACAGAGTCCCTAGTAGGCCAATGTGATGAATTGTGGAATAATTCAGTGAATGATCTTGTCAACAATATTCAAAGGATTATTTCTTCATACATGCACTCCAGAAACAGTGGTTAGACCTACGCGATATAATGTCTACTTATAGGATGTTAACGTGTACTATAATAATAATAATAATAATAATAATAATAATAATAATAATAATAATAATAATAATATTGTTTTTTACATCCCACTAATTACTTTTACGGTTTTCGGAGTCGCCAAGGTGCCGAAATTTAGTCCCTCTTTTACGTGCCGGTAAATCTACTGACACGCAGTTGACGTATTTGAGCATATTCAGATACCACCGAACTGAGCCAGGATCGAACCTGCCAAGTTGGGATCAGAAGGTCAGCACCTCAACCGTCTGAGCCACTCAGCCCGGCTTAACGTGTACTAAATACATGAGTAGCTTCCCTCAGTCATCCTAAAATTATCAGATAATGATCTAATATTATTGGCTTCACGTCCCACTAACTATTTTTTACGGCTTTTGGGAGACGCCAAGGTGCCGGAATTTAGTCCCGCATGAGTTCTTTTACGTGCTAGTAAATCTACCGTCACGAGGCCGACGTATTCGAGCACGTTCAAATACCACCAGACTGAGCCAGGATTGAACCGGCCAAGTTGGGGTCAGAAGGCCAGCGTGTCAACCGTCTCAACCACCCAGCCCGACTAAAGTTATCAGACATCAGATAATCAGTGATATTCAGTTTAGATGGGGGATGTTAGATGAATGGTGTAATGTGCTCTTTTAATTCCGTACTGTAACATGAACTACGAGCTAGACTTCGCTGAGATCAGACGCACGGGAAAGATGTATTTTTGAAAATATTTGGCAAAATACAAGATATCTGCTCTAAACAAATTGTACGGGCTATATTTGTTAAAATGAGATTGATTTATAACACTTTTTTTTCCGATAACGGAGTAATAATAATCTCATTTTGCTGCTGAGCATTGGTTTTGAATTCTCCTTAGGAAGCTAAGAATTCACAACACATGCTAAGTTTTAGAAAAATAGCCTATTGCAGATATATTTCTGAAATGTCTGTTCAGTTAAACGACACTTTTTCCTCAAAATATCTTCCGAAATGAAGTCCTCGTCAGGCAGCCTAAAGATTTCAGATAAGCAATGTCACTGACCTTTTGTTTCCCTTCATACAGTGAAAATCCTGCCATTGTCATTTGTAATCACTAGGACTAGTAATTCCATGACGTCATACTGGTTTCCTTTTACAAAATTCAGTTAAATCGAACCCCCTTCCTAGCTTTTGTGAACATGATGACACGGTTCTTATTGGTCTTGTAAGTGTATATTTTACTGTATTTTATCATTATCATACTTAACCAAATAAATCGTATAAAAGCTTATTTTCGGTTACAATACAAGAGTTCTAGCCGTTGTCCAAGTATTATTCATATGTTTTGTGCTTATATTGGCAAGTGATTTTGTTCCTGTTTGGTTATTTTGGATTCCTTTATATAGAGATATGTTGTGGTTACCAACAACCACCATACAAACATCCGATATTGATCGATTTCATCCCTCCATATAGGATTGGCGTCAGGAAGGGCATCCGGCCGTGAATCTGGGCCAAATCCACATCTGCGATGCAGTTAGTACCTGCAACCAGACAGTTGCGGAAAAAGCGGTACAAAAAGAAATATTTTGTGGTTAAATGAAGTTTGAAGTTATCGGTTTTGGCAAGCAGCATGCTGTGTTAATGGAAAGGATAAAAGAATGTTAGGAATGTGGCAGTTTATTGCTAATTTTTTATTTGTTTTACGTCACACCGACACAGCCAAGTCTTATGGCGACGATTGGATAGGAGAGGGTTAGGAATGGGAGGGAAGCGACCATGGTGTTAGTTAAGGTGCAGCCCCAGCTTTTTCCTGGTGTGAAAATAGGAAACCACGGAAAGCCATCTTCAGGGTTACCGACAGTGCGGCTTGAAAATACTGTCTCCCGAATGCAAGCTTTCAGCAAATCAAACAGCGCAATCATTTCGGTCGGTTCTGTTGCTAGTCTTCTGAGCAAATTTCTTTTGCGTCGTATATTCAAGTTTCTGCGTCATATTTTGGTACTTTTCTATGACATGCGCATTTCCAGAGTTCTCGGGTCATAGAAATCTTAGTCCTATAAAAATAGAAATCACGTTTTAGCACTCTAAAAGATTTGCGAAACGGTCCTAGCATCTTCTTCCAAATCGGTATACAATAACACACTTCCTGGCAAATTCGAACAGTACGTAGGCCTATGCATGCCAGTGACAGATCAGCTCAGCCATCGTATACTTTGACGTACAGTAATTAAATTCCCGCAAGATCAAGCACATGATTCATTCCAATGACCAGATGAAATTATGGACAGTAAAATAATGAGTTAATGGAGCATAGGGCGAATATTTCTTTCTGGTAGGGTATCTGACACAGAGACTGACAATAGCTGCAGCAGCCAACGGTCAAATGCACATTCCTACATAAAAATTACACATGACAACCATTTGACAACTGACTTCTGTCCACCAGCACAGTTTCATGATTTCTGTTTGCACTGTGCTGTCTATGTATTTCATACTATTGAGCCTTAAATCTGGACACGTTTGAAGATACACAGAAGGGATGTTAAGTTAAAATACAACAATGCAGGTATACCTGGCTATAAATTTCGCATCTGTTTCATATCTTTTAGAGGGTTTTTATTAAATGTCACCATTAGAAAAATGACACTGGCTTTGCTCGTTCCTAAAACATCTCTGAGGAAAGATTGAATAATCTTACTATAGTACAATTCAGCACAGTTCTCTTAATTTTATGTATATGGTCTACATACTACAATTAAAGTATATTACCTCCATAAGTATTGCACTTTTTTAATGGGGACATATTTGCGGTGATGATGGTGACTGTTGTTTGAAGGGGGAAAGATATATTTGCGGATGTGTTTCACAGTTCATTTGTCTGTGTTAATATTTCTCAGCGGTCTATTGTGAAATAATTTCAGCATTTATCATAGCAAATGTCGACTGGCTTGAATAAATAGACAATAATGACCTAACCGTGAAGTTTATAAAACTCACCATAAGCTGCTTATGAGTCTCTGACAAATGTGTCTCACTCGACCATAGGGGAGAAGATTATGGCTTGAGTCTTTTGTAAGTTCTAATAACTTTTGTGACAGATACGTCACGCGAGGCATAATAGGGTTGATTTTCGCACTTTTCATGGCCTTCTTTTTCTTTTGCCGATACCATTTTCTTCGAAGTGATGGATCTCATTCTCACTTGTTTAGAATTAAAAGGGGAGGAATTGTACTTCCCCTTCAAGCCATACTCTGCCATTCACGATGTATCAGCTGAGACAACACTCACGCAGGTCACTGCTGTCCACACTACCACCACCAGTATTTCAGCTGTGATTACACTCATGTGTCCCACTGTTATTTAACGCGTAGTTCTACGGTTTATAGCTTATAATACATGCAAGACAATCACGGGTCGCTTGCCGAGTTTGAGTTTTTTCCCACTTCTTGTTATTGTTTGCTGTCATTCATCTGACAAATCTGACGTACCCTTGGTTCACACTCTTTTCTTTCCCTGCCCGACGATATAAGATTTATGTAACGTAGATAAGGGGATTTCTTATTTTATCGTTTGCCATGGATTTATTTAGTACTATGCTTTCATTCTTCGAGGGGTCGAACCTCTTCTTCAGTCATGGAGCTGATGCCGTCGGTGTTCATGCTTCTCTTTCGCCTGAATTATCAACGATGAATCCTACAGTCAGCTGCAGTATTTAGTTGTTTCACGTGAGCAACATTCGCCCGATACCTTGGCTCTAACAGTGTGAAGAAAAAAATTGTGCAGCAAATAAGTGTGTGACTCGTTGCAGGGCAGAAGTTGTATTATGCCGAGTGTTCAAAAGCACAACCCAGGCCTGTATCAATCATACGTATCGCTTCATTCATTCATTCAACTCCATTTTCTCGAATAATTTCAAGGTGCTATTTTTCCTTTCAAAGAAAGAAATATGTGTAGGATGATAATCCGATAATCGTATCGTGATATTTATTATGAACAAACGGAAGCTTGAGGTGCTGTTATTACCTTATTACATTAGTCTACATCGATATTCATTTTGTATCCATGCAACAAAGACTGTCAGTACAATTAGAGCGAAATGCTCCTTGGTACTTTCTGGATATCTTATGGTGGTGGTGGTGATTAGTGTTTTTCAAGGGGAAGTACTACCAGGCAACCATTCTCTCCAGATATCTGAGCAGTACAGTTTATCATAAATATGACGTTGTTTCAGTACATGGAGGTGCACTACGGAAGCACCCCATATCTCTAGGGCATTTTCTGGTTCTTGTTTCCTTTTTAAGGGAGAATTTATGACTTTTGATTCTTCTTCTGCTTCTTATTACTACTACTACAATAAAACATATCTTCAGCCGAATCGCAAGGGACCGGGAACATTTTCCACTTTGGACAGTTTTCCGCTTAATGAAGGTGTGAATGTACTTGAAAACGGCGTACATTCTCCATTTATTTGCACTAGAAACTTGAACAGTCAGATATGAATAGAACACATTAAACTGGCATGTGATCACTTTTCTTAATGGTAGAGTAGACTCTCCAAAATATGTCAAATGTTATCAGAATATATGAAATTGATACATTTTCTTACCGAGAGTGATTTGCATTAAATTTCACGCCGAAGTCAAGGGACTGGGGTAATTTTCCGTTGAAGAAAAGTTTTCGCTCAATTTAAGACAGGTTTAAAAAAATTGTATTTTGGGGAATTTATTGTTCATTGGATGCATCAGACAAGAAAATGTTTTCCAATTTTTATCTCGGTAATTTAAATGATTAACGGCACATTATCTTCTAGAAAAAATATTTCTATATAAAGCAGACACCCTCATGTGAAAGAAGCATTTCTCGATTGAGGGTTGTGGACTTTTTCTGATTCATTATACTGTTTGATATAAGCTAATTTTGAAAACA
Source organism: Anabrus simplex (assembly GCF_040414725.1). Taxonomy (NCBI): domain Eukaryota; kingdom Metazoa; phylum Arthropoda; class Insecta; order Orthoptera; family Tettigoniidae; genus Anabrus; species Anabrus simplex. The sequence continues at coordinate 926,827,878 of NC_090265.1, read as the reverse complement.
GAGTACATCATCTCGGCTCCGTAAGGTTTGCATTATAAAAATTCTCTTTTCTATTTAATATTCTTACCTGAGTGTACAATGGATGATAGAAAAGTATATCTGTATAATCGTTGCGATAGGCGGGTATGAGATTTGGGCCGTTGCTACAACGTCTCTCTCGCGATTCTCCTGTTGTGTTTTTATTTTTGCTCCTCCAAAAGCGTTATATTGTAATATGTTGTCTATTCCAATGTTCTTTACTTTATAACATATTCCATTGCAATTTAATGTACTGAATATTGTTTCTCTTCGGTTTCGTTTTAAGCCACTCGAAAGGACAGACCCACTTAACAGAACTCCGTAGGTCACTCCTCTGGCGTTTCGTATAAGGCTAGTAGTATTTAAAATGGCGTAAAACACATGACATTATTATTATTATTATTATTATTATTATTATTATTATTATTATTATTATTATTATTATTATTATTATTATGATATAATATTTTCCCTCGCGAGGGTGGATTTAGTCCACAACGATTGAAGGCAAAGGGAACTCTAGTTCTCTATCGAACATAATTTAGAACTAAAACACACAATTTTAACTTGATTTTTTTTTACTTTATTCACAAGTCAGTTGTCTTACTCATCGGGTTGTTAACATGGAACCAACTGTTTCTTCACAGGACTAGAGACATCGCGTCAGCAGACCATTTATTTAATACGTTCTTGTGAGAATGAATTGTGGTGGTGGTGGTTATTGTTTTAAGAGGAAGTACAACTAGGCAACCGTCCTGTATTAGCACTAATCGGAAAGAAAATGAAAGAAGTCCGATGAAAGACAGGGGGATGTGAGAATGTATTGTATATACTGTTCTTGTCATATCGACGACGATGCAGAATGCAAATTAGCTTTTCAGGACACAGTAAAAGCCAGTTATACATTGTATACTGTGACAGAAGTTAGAAATATAATCTTGTATGAGGAAGTTTTGGGAAAGAAATTGACGAATATTTATTTAACGGATTCAGTGAGTTTCTTTTGAATATGTGTTTACATGTCTGTATCCAAAAATGTCAAAAACTGACATAGAAGGTTTACATTCTGCACAAGCTACGTATAATATTATCCATTGTACTCATCTTCGACCGATTGGAAAAATCAGTTCCAAACCAAACCCTATGACACAACAGTCGCGAAGGGTCGTGGCCTACCAAGTGACCGCTGCTCAGCCCGGCAACCTCCAGATTACGAGGTGCCGTGTGGTCGTTCTTTCTCGGCCGGAAAAATCAGTTCGTTTCAATGAAATATGCCTAATTTTAGAGGTTTATGAGTACATTGCTGAAGTTGGAATTTCTAAGGTTTGGTTAATCGGGAGTAGTTTCGAATTTTGTATACACGGAGTTTGATGGTTGATCGAAGCTTGTGCTTGACTTAAACCACTTTTTATAGAAGTATTTTTCTTAACTAATCAGTGACATCTGATCAACAGCTGTTCGAATTCTGTTTTATTTGTTTATTGGTCTATAAACTTTCTACGTCTAGGCATACTATCTGCACTTATATCCAGCTAATCTGCCTTTGCTTAACCGCAAAGCAAGCCATTCCGTTGAACATCAAGGGACGGTAGCCTTCTTATCTGCAATGTGTAGGAGTTACGGAGTTTTGATCTGTGCTTAATCGTGTTACATATTCCGATTTGCCCTTTCGAGAAACGAGGATTATTATTTGTTTGCTTGATTTGAAGTTTTGATTATGAAAGGTCTCCTCCTTAATCAATAAGTGACATCAGATCAACTGTTCCGGTTTTATTTATTAGTCTATAAACTACGCCTAGCTGTCTGCTTGCCTACCTACTCGTACTACTCCAATAAACGAAAGATCTGAATTTTCGAGTTCTAGCAAGTCGTTTATAAATTTGTCGGATTAATATTTCTTTGAAACAAAGTTATTTTATTAATTCGTCAAAGATGGGCACAGAAGCTAATCTAACAAATTGATTCTTTGATTTCCCTTGACTACGTCACCGCAATCAGTCGGGTAATATCAGAACCATAACTTACGTTACTCTGATGTAAACTTCCACGTCCAGCTTGAAATCTTCCAGAAATTTTAGAATAATTTTGTATCCAATAGTTTTGATTATTTTTGTTCTAATTTTAGTTTAGTTAATTATGAATAACTTAGCCTACTCAGTTTCCTATTTATATTATTAATTAATTACTAGTTTACGCAGTGTGCAATCTTTTTAAAATATTTGGCAGACAATATTCATATCTTATCTATCTATTTATATATAAAATTTTAATAATTTCAGTTAACATATTATCTTAATGCTGTAAATAATGCATTAAACTGGTTAGATTTAAGAGAAGGCCATCGGTTCTTAATCTTGCCAGGATATATACCGTGTATATTACAAGTTGTTTTATGTTGCACCGACACAGATAGGTCTTATGACGACGATGGGATAGGAAAGGGCTAGGAGCGGGAAGGATGCGGCCGTGGCCTTAATTAAGGTACAGCCCCAGCATTTGCTTGGTGTGAAAATGGGAGACCGCGGAAAACCTTCAGAGCTGCCGACATTGGGGTTCGAACCCACTATCTCCCGAATGCAAGGTCAGTGCTGCGCACTCCTCACCACACGGTTAAGCCTCTCGGTCTTGCCAGGATGAATAAATCATCAGTTAATGAATGAATGAATGAATGAATGAATGAATCAGTCAATAAATCAATCGGTCAAATTTACGCACGTGAAATTACGTGAAGCAACAGGACCTGTTAGGTTACATATAACCTAGTCCCGTGTAGTTATTAACATTTTCCTACGCGATTTGGATCACAAAGCTGTCAGCTTGCATTCGGGACATAGTAGGTTCGAACCCCACTGTCGACAACCCTGAAGATGTTTTTTTGTGGTTTCCCATTTTCACACCAGGCAAACGCTGAGGCTGTACCTTAATTAAGGCCACGGTCGCGTTCTTCCCATTCCTAGTCCTTTCTTACGCCATCGTCGCCATAAAACCTGTCGTTTCGGTGCGACGCAAAACAAAATTAAACACTATATATTTTTCCCGGTAATCGTGTTTAATGTATTTCTCATATTTACTTTTCTCTTTCAGTACTATTCACAAATTGTTTATAACTTGCTTTTTTCTCATCGTGGACGTATCGTTAGTATAGACCTACTTAAATTCAAAGACAGCTTTATTGGATACTAGGGAATCGTACACCTAAAAATGTCTACTATTAAGTCGTTTCTAGACCTTTCGTGTTGTATTTAGTAACACTATTTTTATTTTATTTTCAACGATCTCGAAATTGTGTCTACTCAAAATTACTTTGTTAAAATACTCATTAAATTAATTATACAGTATTATAGGTTAGAATTAATTTGATCACGCTGTTATTTACCAGTAGCTACAAAACTAATGAATTATTCCAACACTTGTACATAAGCATTTTCCTTGACTTCAAATTTCATTGCACCGCATACGCGATAGAAAATAAAACTCAAGGATTGCGATAAGTACTTCAACTGGTATATCTTTAATACTTTTATCACAGGGAGATTTTTGTTAGTTTAACTGGCATGATCCCTTTTAAAGACTCTTTTCAATTAAGTCATAATCTGCATGATATTATCTCTAGATGATTGTGATATCGACTGAAAAAACAGTCCGTCATTCTCAGGCAGCTCTGTAGATTTCATTAGCGAAAGCAAACAACTCAGAAACCCAGCCAGCGATAACAGTTAAAATAACATTGGAAAATTCCCGCAGCGGCGTCAAAATCTGCTCACGTGGGTGAGAGGAGTTAAGACGTCAAGAACTTAGTCTGTATGACCACAAACTGGCTTCCCAGATAACAATCTGGACATTCGGACGTGAAAAATGAACACAAGGGCATAACATTTTCTGTACAGATTGGAAGTTGTAGAAAATTGATAATTATACTGTAGTTGATAAGAGAAAGCCAAATATGATTGTTGTCGTAGAGAATGAAATTTGCGGGGATAAATCCCTGTATTATAAACTGGAGTTTGCAGTCCACTTGTTGTGGTGGACTTAAGTTACTAAAGTTCATAAGGAAGCTTTATATACAGTAGTTCTAAGTGTGAAGAAGCCAAATCCCTTTCATATAGTTCGCCCTGGATACTTGTAACTGCCAAGCAATTAAATTAGTTCCTCGTAACTTGCATGAGAAATGGCGATCCCTAGGTTATCCGAGCTGTGTTTATAACAATTCTTGTGTGACCTGTAGCTTTATTGGATATTAGGGAACAGTACGCCTAAAAGTGTCTACTATTAATACCTTTCTAGACTTTCCTTATCACATTTAATAATACTTTTTAACATACATTGGCGGAATATCATATCCAAACACCCAGAAGGGATTGTGCTAGATTAACGAACGTTGGTAGAAGTGTTTATACATCCGAAAGATGACGTTGATTCAAATTTCCCGCAAATCGCATTGGAGTGGTGCTAGTAGAGGCCCCATGACGTTGCACATCAGGCTGTACTGTGCGAGAGCGGTAGTTGCCTGTGAGTGGGTCAAGAATGCCTTTACGACGATGAAGAGGCCAGTATCAACAGCTCACTGCGGTTGAACGAGGCGTATAATAGGGCTATGTGAAGCAGGATTTTCCTTCCGCGCTATTGCAGGAGAACTTGCCATGAATGTCTCCACTGTGCGTACATGCTGGCAGCAGTTGTCACGAGAAGGTACGCTCGCAAGAAGACCGGGCTCCGGACGTCCCCATCGCACCACCGAGAGGGATGACCGCCGTATTCGCCGTATGGCTGTGGCGCAGCGGACTGCATCTGCAGCTGCAATTCGAGTGGCACTTGGCACCACATTGACGCAACGAACTGTTCGAAATCGGTTACTTCAAGGACAGCTCCGAGCCAGACGCCCTGCTTGCCCCAATCCACCGCTGTCCGTGACTTCAGTAGTGTCAAGCGAGAGCTCATTGGAGGATGGAGCGGAGGTCCGTTGTGTTTTCCGATGAAAGCCGGTTCTGCCATGGTGCTAGTGATGGGCGTGTGTTGGTTAGAAGGAGGTCAGGCGAGCGCCTGCATTCCACCTGTCTGCGGCGCGGCGTCGACACACTGGACCTACACCGGGAGTTCTGGTCTGGGGAGCAATTTCCTATGACAGCAGGACCATTCTCGTGGTTATCCCACACACCCTGACTGCAGATGTGTACGTCCGTTTGGTGATTCGACCTGTTGTGCTGCCATTCATGAACAGCATCCCGGGGATGTTTTCTAACAGGACGATGGCGCCGCCATGCCGCTCTTGTAACCCAACGTGCTCTACAGTGTCGACATGTTGCCTTGGCCTGCTCGATCCCCCGATCTGTCCCTAATCGAGCACGTATGAGACATCATAGGACGACAACTCCAGCGTCATCCACAACCGGCATTAACCGTCCCTGTATTGAGCGACCAGTTGCAACAGGCATGGAACTCCATCCCACAAGCTGACATCCAACACCTGTACGATACAATGCATGCACGTTTACATGTCTGCATTCAACAGTCAGGCGATTACACCGTTTATTATTGGACAAGCGTGGCAAATTTGCGATGGCTTTTCTCGCGCAGATATTAACCTGTAGTCTTGTACCGTTTATCAGTTAAATATGCTACGTCGACAAATATATTGCTAACATTTCCGTATTCTACATTCCGTATTTCGTGGTGTTTGGATATTTTTTCCGCCAGTGTATTTTTTTCGATCTGGGACCCACGTATAATTGTTTGCAGATGTTGAAGTAATTATTTCTGTTTGTGAGCTATACGCACTAGTTATTCTACCATCGTTATGAGACAATTTGACCTTAAAGGCAAATCCCACCAAGCTGGTAGTGAGGCAAATGAGTTCTTCTTCTTCTTCTACTTCTTTTGTGGCTACTGCTTCTGTTGGTGATGTCTCAGAAGGTTGGCTACCGTAACACAAACCGTTTACAATCATATCATTGTCTGCTGTCTATCTCACAGCTTTGTCGAGGTCTTCGTACACCCCTGTAACTTATTTATTACTCCATACGTTATAACATCATCCGCAAAAAGCCTTATCTGTGATAGGGGTATACGTACATATATTTAGCTAGTCGGTAAAGAAAAATTATCTCAGAACATATGCTATGTAATTTTTACCTTGTCCTATTAGTTTCCACATAAATGAGCCAAATATTTCAGGACCTAATGTGTTTTGAACGGTCGTAGTAGGAAACGCCGGTTATGTCATACTGGCCTCGTGTAGTACAGTACAGTAGCAGAGTGTAGAGTTTCTTGAACCTGTTTGTTATCATGGCCAACACATGTTGCTGTGCCTCCCCCTAGCCGCTGGACAAGTAGGGGTGGTAGAAGCACATGCCAGACTACTTCCTGTACTCGAAAACCGGTCTAGGGTCCTCTGTGAGAAGTACACGTAATCCCCACCGACGTATCGACACTTGTACCTTATCATGATGGCGCCGAGTTCTGTGTTGTACTCGTGCAAACCTTTTTCTACAAATTTAATTATTGTGTTATTCGGATGTGTATGGACATATTCCATGGTTGAAATGTAACTGAGCTTAAACGTAATACATAAACAATACCTAAGGTTAATTCGTTTTACAATTTTTAAGCTGCAGGACTATGTCCGGCAGAAATCTAGTCTTTACTAAGGGCTACGACAATTAAAACAGTATGTGGCGCGGAGTATCCGTACCAGTGCGTACGTGCGAATCAATTGTAGTGCAGTGGTGTGTGATTTATAAGACGTCAGTGACATTACTCAGTGATCCAAGCTGGAAAAAATGAAGGGAAAGTTAATGAGTAGGTGCACGATTTCAGTGCTATTACTGTGTCAGTCTATGTTGAATTTCTGCTAACAGACAATACGAGTTGTCTATACTGTTTTCATAGTATTTTCAGGTCAAACGAAATAACTGTGCACGCTGGAAAAAACTCTATCCGTAGAATCAATTTGTTATTCATGCCACAAATTTCAAAGACCGTAGTTGCATCTATGCTTTTGAAAATTGCTAGAAGGTTAAAGAGCTACTATGAAAGTGCCGCGCCGGGCTGAGTGGCTCAGACGGTTGACGCATTGGTCTCCTGACCCCAACTTGGCAGGTTCGATGCTGTCTCCGTCCGGTGGTATTTGAAGGTGCTCAGCCTCTTGTCTGTAGATTTGATGATGGTGATAATGACGATTGTTGTTTAAAGGGGCCTAACAGCTAGCTCATCGTCCCCTAATGGTACGAGGTGCAACGAAATGAAACGACAGTTAACACTTCAAAATGTATCCATTGACTAGAATCTAAAACGAATGATGATGAAAAAATCAAAATGTATCTACTGACTAGAATCTAAAACGAATGATGATGAAAAAATGACCATGAATCCAAAACAATCAGTGGATCCAAATCGCAATGCCTCATATTCTGAGATGATGCTTGCTGTCCACCAAAACCAAAATCCAAACCCCATGGCGCAACAGCCCCGAAGGACCATGTCCTACCAAGCGACCGCTGGTCAGCACTAAGGCTTACAGGTTACGAGGTGTCGTATGGTCAACACGACGGATCCTCTCGGCCGTTATTCTTGGTTTTCTAGACCGGGCCCGCTATCTTACCCTCAGATAACTCCTCAATTGTAATCACCTAGGCTGAATGGACCTCGAACCAGCCCTCAGATGCCGATAAACGTCACTGACTTGGCCGGGAATCGAACCCGGGGACTCTGGGTAAGAGGCAGGCACGCTACCTCTACACTGCTGGGCCGGCGCTTGTTGTCCACAGGGGTCCAAAATTTAGGTCACCGGCCCCTCATGTTTGCACTAATCACTGGTAAAGCAGACGTATGGTGTTCCTCGCATGGCGGTACTAATCACAAGTATTGTAGACTCATGGTGTTCCTTGCATGGTGGTACAAATCACAGGTAATGTAGACCCATTGTATGTCCGATACTACGGAACCACTCACAGGTAACACAGACCCATGGTGTTCCTCACATGAGGGTACTCCTTTTTTGCTATTGTGCTTTACGTCGCACCGACACAGATAGGTCTTATGTCGACGACGGGATAGGAAAGGCCTAGGAATGGGAAGGAAGCGGCCGTGGCCTTTATTAAGGTACAGCCCCAGCATTAGCCTGGTGTGAAAATGGAAAACCACGGAAAATCATCTTCGGGGCTGCCAACACTGGGATTCGAACCCACCTTCTCCCGGATGCAAGCTCACAGCTGCGTGCTCCTAACCGCACGGCCAACTCGCCCGGTAAAGGGTACTACTCACAAACAACGCAGACTCATGGTGTTCCCCACTTATTGGGACTAATCGCTGGCGCCGGTATTCCCGTGGTGTTCCTCATATAGTGAAATTAATCACAGGCCACGTATACTCATGTTGTTGCTCACATAGTGGTACTAATCATAGACAATGTAGGCCTACACCCACGGTATATCAAACATTATGTTACCACCCACAGGTAACACAGACCCGTGGTGTTGATCACATAAAGGCACTATTCACAGGCAATGCAGATCCATGGTGCTCCTCGTATAGTGGTACTACTCATATGTAACGCAATTCAGCGCGGCGCACGGCAGCTCCTCCCGCACGGACGCCAGACCGTTCCCCCGCCTTGGTGGAATGCACACGATGGTACTGGTCATAGGAAACGCCCAAACCAATGGTGTTCCTCACATAATGGTTCTAATCGCAAGAAACGTCGAACCATGGTGTTCCTCGCTTTATATCACAAGTAATCTCATTGTTCCTTCGTCACTTGGTCGCCCCTTTTACTTGCCTCTTACGACAGGCAGGGAATACTGTGGATGTATTCTTCGTCTACTTCCCCCGTCCACAGGGGGTATTGGTAGATTCAATGTCAAGTAAAGGAACTCTTGCGGAAGAAAATTCCGGCACCTCAGTGTCTCCGAAAGCCGTAAAAGTAGTTAGTGGGACGTAAAACAAATAAAACTAGCATTAAAAATACCGCAGGGTGTTTGTAATAGAAGGCTTATTATTGGCCAGGAAGTGCTGATAAGTAAAATGATAACTAATTGACCTGTTTAATTGGAGCTTCCATAATAATGATAATAATCGTTCTATAATAAAAGTAATTGTTACGGAGTTATCCGTGGTAGTTAGAGGTGAAAGAAGGTGCGGGCGGGAATAGGTCTCAACTTACGAAATTAAAGTTAATTTAAAACATTAACAAAGGTTATATTTTCTTTTCAAAATCAACAACTGACAACAAATAACAAAGATGTAACAGGTACCAAGTAGCAAGTTAAGAATTTAAGAATTTGCAGAGCCCCCAGATTAATTTATGAGCTCTCAGCTCACCACCACAATAGTTACAGGGCAGAAAACCCCTAAGTACAATTACAATGTTAAGATGAAAAGAGCAGACCCGCTCTCAATTTTACTAGCCTGTCAAAGGCTAAAACAACCTTTATTCCTAACTGCCCTTAAGACACACATACCGTGAAACAGGGGTATCTTGTACCCATCCTACAGCGCCTTCACATGAAGAAAACAAACACTGGGTTAATTAAATGGCCCAAAAAACAAATTGACTGGAGGCGTAGCTTGCACTCCTACATGAAACTTCTTAAAACCTAGGTGGCACTCGGCCAGTTATACAGGGGCTAATCCCATACTGTGGAGGTGACACGATAAGAAAATATTGTTACATTACGAAGAGAAGAAAAACGGTTATGAAAACGTGGTCACCTCAAAACAGTATGAGTGGGAGCTCGAGAGGGTTAGGCACTCTCTATCCCAATTTGTAGTAAAGAGACGAAATTTTACCAAATGTCTATTACATTTTAAAGATAGGTTACATGAGAAATGTTTCGAACCTGCCCCGAAGGTTAAACTGCTGAGCTAGCAAGAAATAAAGTTATTAAACGGCCATTACCTTGTGGATGAACTGCTGCCCGAAGAAAGAGGCGCTTCCCGCCCCCTGCTATCAAAGTTCACACACTGCGAAAGATGTTACTGAAGTGGCCCCGAGACCAAAAAATCAGCAGGTTTTATACCCTCGTGGAAAATTCGAGACCTTTCAAGAATGAAAAAGACACACCCCTTCAACTTTATTGGTAGACAAGGAATTACACATGGAAACCTGAGGAAGAAAGCTATGATTGGAGGAAAATTAATTACAGAAATTACCCATTGGTCAAATTCAAAACTGGCGGAAAGAGAAGGGTTATACTGCCAACCCAAACAATGACTGAAAGAAATTTAACAAAGAACAAACTTACGAATACCAAATTTCTTCAAAAAAAAGTTCCTTCACTTCGCACTGGGGTGCACATGTAGTTCTTAAGTAGTGCCATCTAGAAGATAATGTTCACACTTCTTACTACAGAGCAAACAAAAACAAATCGAAACAGACATAGTTCAGAACACTTCAAAATTTACAGTAGAGACATCTTCCGAGAAACTTTTGATTTCATACAGATTGTTAAAGTTCAGGCTTCCTCCTGTAGAGGGATTTCAACTGGCGCAATGTTTGAATTCGCGGCGTGGAGGTGTACCGCCCGGTACAGTAATAATAGTTTTACGTTCCACTATCAAATTATTACGGTTTTTGGCGACGCCAAGGTACCGGAATTTAGTCCCGCTGGAGGCCTTTTACGTGCCAGTAAATCTACTAACACGAGGGTGACGTATTTGAGTACCTTCAAGTACCGCCGGACTGAACCAAGACTAAACTTCCCAATTTGGGGTCAGGAGGCCATCACCTTACGCAGCGTGGCACCAATCATCTTGCCGGGCCGAGTGGTTCAGACGGTTGAGGCGCTGGCCTTCTGACTCCATCTTGGCAGGTTCGATCCTGGCTCAGTCCGGTCAGCCTCGTGTCAGTAGATTTACTGGCACGTAAAAGAACACCTGCGGGACTGAATTCCGGCAAATCGGCTTCTCCGAAAATCGTTAAAAGTAGTTAGTGGGACGTAAAGCCAATAACATTATTACTATCATCTTACCTGCACGGTTCATCGGTGTATCTTACCTAGGTACGTCACTGGAGCTCTCAGAGGACGCGCCGTTTCGACTACGCAGAACCATGTGGTCTTTTACGCGATGGTGCATCACCTGATATAAGCCGCTTACTGCGTGATCATTTGGATCAGATATTTGGTCAGTGGTGGATAGGACGACGTGGACCCATCAATTGGCCCGCCAGCTCCAGACGTCAATCCAATGTATATTTATGTCTGGGGAGACAAAAGCAAAGTATATTGAACTGAAGTAACCATTTCAGATGACTTCCGAAAACGTATTTTTGAAGCAGCAGAGGTTATTCGGAACAACCCTGGTATCTTGGCTCGAATACGTCGCAACTGGATTCGGAGAAGTGAAGCCTGCATAGAAGCCCAGAGTGGTCACTTTGAACAATTTCTACGAGTTTCATTTCGGTATATCAGATGTTACGCCATTTCTGCAGCGTATTGACTTGGGAGTTCAATACTGAATCGATGTAGTATTTTGAGTCTCGATAGTTCGGTATTCTAATAAATCCTAGCCGAAAAATTGAAGTACCGGTAACAACAATTATTCTGTGCGCGATTGCCTTGCACTTGGCGAAAGCTGAACGCAACACACTGAAGACGTGCTTGTTAAACCGCTAGACATTGACCTTGAACGCAGTTCGGCAGTTCCTCAATCCTACCCTGCAAGTGGTTAGGGTTCATTACATGTGTGTGTTTGTTGATGTTTATACGCAAAACCTGTTTGTCATAATTCGTCCTCTCGTGCTAACCACAAAACTCCCCAAGAGACCTGGTTCTGGTCCTACGCATAGTATTCTGTAGTTAACTACTGCGACCGATGTTGCCACGTGTGATGTACATTTCATCTTGTTTCCTCTTTAACCACGGATATTTCACTATTTTCTTCCCTGTTCTTCAGCTCTTAATGACCTGAAAGTAATAATAATAATAATAATAATAATAATAATAATAATAATAATAATAATAATAATTGTACCGGCTGGTACACCTCTACGCCGCACATTTGAATCTTGCGCCCATAAATCATCCTCTACAGGAGAAACCCTGAACTTTAAAAACTGGATCAACTCATAAGTTTCTCAGAAGATGTCACTACCGTAAATTTGTCGTGTCCACCCCAGTTGGAGCTCAGGACTCATTCTTCCGAGGATCGAACCCTTGACCGGGAACGTAGGAGGAATGGTGTCGCTGAGACATACATTAATATTATGGGGAAATTATAAGCTAATAGTAATGACTATGTAATGGCAGTAAGGCCAAGGAATCATAATTATAATGCTGGGAGAAGGATATAAGTAAATTAAGAATCATATAAGATTTAAGAGTTTGAAGGCACACCAAACGCTGTAAGCAACAAGTTGTGTAATTAGAAGTAAGGCTTGGTCGAAGTAGGTGAATCACATGCTGCACCCTGCTAAAGGCGCGTAGTATGTCTTCAGAAAAGGTGGGTAGAGAGTGAACGGAAGGAGGCAATTCCGTTTTTGTGTGTCTGTGGACAGTCTCCATAGGATGAGAACTTCGATGGCCTTCTCGAAGGGAGGCGAAAGTTAGTGAAGGTATAAAACAGGGGTACACACCCTGGTCGAGGCTTTTTTGGAACAAGTCGACTAGGAGTGCGGGCCGAAGTCTTGTCAGTCAGGTCTCCGATAATAATAATAATAATAATAATAATAATAATAATAATAATAATAATAATAATAATAATAATAATAATAATAAGGTCCAGTGTGGACTTAGAGTATTCACTTCAATACTTCGACCACGCCAAGTCTTCTATGTTAGCGATATTTGAAGTTGGAAGAGAGATTGTAAATACTGTAAATAATTATACATACTCATCAGTCTACTATTAAAGGAAGGTTTTGGGAAACAGAGGACTTCGTCTCTTCACACGTAGCAAATCTCCCAGGCCCATTGAACAACCCCTCATTGCTCGGAGGAATTCAATCTGATTATTCATCATTTCTCGTCGTGGCAAAGCCTGTGTCACGACAAATTTTGTGATTTCGAAGTTGTCAATGCTGGGTGGATTTCAGCTTGTTTTGTTTTCCATTGATCAAGAAGTGTGGACATTCTCTTATAGATGTCTCTACAAAAAAACATGATCATGTAACCTGATGCGAAGTGAAGGAACCTTTTTTGAAGAAATTTTATATTCATAAGTTTTCTTATTACTAAATTTCGTTCTTTTATTTGTGGGTTGGCAATATTAATCTTTTCTTTCCGCCAGTTTTGAAGTTAGCCAATCAATTATTTCTGTAATTAATTTTTGTCCAATCGTGTCTTTCTTCTTCAATTTTGATGTGTAACTTTTAGCTAGCCAATAAAAGCCTGTGGGTGTGGCTGTTTTATTCATGAAAGGTTTCGAATTTTCCTCGAGGGTATAAAAATGCTGATTTTCTTGTCTCTCGGCCACATCATCAACATTTAATTTAGTGGATGGACGTGTAGCAGGAGGCGGGAAGCGCCTCTTTCTTCAGGCAGCAGTTCTTCAATAAGGTAATGGCCGCCTAACATATTTATTTCTTGCTAGCTCAGCAGTTTAACCCGCGGGGAAGGTCCGAAACCTTTACTATGTAACCTGTCTTCAACCATGTAATTTGCCGTCGCTTTTGTAAAACTTCGTCTTTTTTAACCGTAAATCGGGGATGGAGGGTGCTTTACCCTCTCGAGCTCCCCTTCATTTTTGATTTGAGGTGACTACGTTTTCGGAACCGTTTTTCTACTCTTCCTTAATGTGTTAAATTTATTCTGTTTACGAGTCACCTCCATTAGCTTGGGAATAGCCCCTGTTTCATCGGCCTAGTGCCTTTTAGGTTTTAAAATGTGCGTTTAGGAGTGCAAGTTCACGCCTCCATTCATTTGGGATTTCGGGCCATTAACTTAACCTGTTATTTTTCTACTAAGGCCCAGTAGGTTGGGTACAAGATACCCCTGTTTCTTTGTAAGTGTGCCTTGAGGGCAGTTAATGGTAAAGTTTGTTGTAGCCTTTGATAGGCTCAGAAAACTGAGAGCGGGCCAGCTCTTTTATATCTGGCAAAAGTGCCTCTAGGAGGCCTGATATGGTTTTTGGAGCAAAGGCTCATTGAATGAAGGGGTTTTCTGCCCTTTGGACAAGAATGTACCTTGGTAATGTTGAGCCGAGAGCTCAGAAATTGTAAAAATTAGGGCTTGAGGCCCAGATTGTTAAATTGTCTCTAAATCTTGGCTTTTCTGGTCTTGTACCTGATTTGACTTGTTGTTATTTGTTAAAGTTTGAAATTTTATGTGAAAATTGTTAAGTTTTGCTATTTTCAAAAATATAACCTTTAATGAAATTTTAATTCATATCTCGGCTTTGTGGATAGACCCATTCCAGCCTGCACCTTCTTTCACCTCTGCATTCCACGGGTAACCCCGTAACAATAATAATAATAATAATAATAATAATAATAATAATAATAATAGTAATACCGGTAATGTTATTTGCTTTACGTCCCACTAACTACTCTTACGTTTTTTGGAGACGCTGAGGTGCCGTAATTTATTCCCGCAGGAGTTCTTTCAACGTGCCAGTAAATCTACCGACCCAAGTCTGACGTATTTGAGCAACTTCAAATACCACCAGACTGAACCAGGATCGAGCCTGCTAAGCTGGGACCAAAAACCAGTGCTTTAACCGTCTGAGCAACTCAGACTGGCATTTTTATTTAATAAGCACTGCAAAAGCAGCAGTAAGTTATAATGCTTCATTTTACCATTACACGTATTCTTTTTGTTTGGAAGCACGAAAAGTAATGTAATTTTTTTTACGTCCCACTAACTACTTTGGCGGTTTTCGTACTGCAGGACTCCTTTTTAAATGCAAGTAAATCTACAGACACGACGCTGGCGTATTTCAGCACCTTCATATACCATCGAACTGAGCCTCCATCGAACCTACCAAGTCGGGATCAGAGACAGCGCTCTATCGTCCGAGCTACTCGGCTCGGCATTAGAGCCTAGAGTAAGTTGGTCGTGTGGTTAGGGGCGCGCAGTTGTGAGCTTGAATTCGGGAGGTAGTGGGTTCGAACTCCACTGTCGGTAGCCCTGAAGATGGTTATCCATGGTTTCCAATTCCACACCAGGAAAATGCTGGGGCTGTACCTGTATTAAGTCCAGGAACGCTTCCTTCCTACTTCTATCCTTTTCTGTCCCATTGTCGCTATAAGACCTATCTGTGTCGGTGCGACGTAAAGCCAGTTTTAACATTTCATCATATTTAGGACATTATACAATTATCGAGATCCATAGTTATTAACGATGAGAAGTATTTTATGGTCAGACATTATTGGCAAGTAGTCAATAATAATATTAATAATGTTATTTGCTTTACGTCCCACTAACTACTTTTACGGTTTTCGAAGACTCTGAGGTGCCGAATTTTAGTCCCGCAGGAGTTCTTTTTACGTGCCAGTAAATCTACCGACACTAGGCTGACGTATATGAGCACCTTCAAATACCACCGGACTTGGCCAGGTTCGAACCTGCGAAGTTTGAGTCAAAAGCCCAGCGCTTCGACTGTCTGTACCAATGAGGCTTTCGTTGACGTAAAGAACTTTGTCTACATACACGTCAACACGATTTTGCTCCTTTCTTCTACCTTTACGCAATGCACAACGGGGATGGTAGCGTATTTCACGTCCCGGCTCGCCTATCTCAACCTTACGCTCCAATAATTATATCTCACGCTCGTACAGATCCCGCACCGACACAGGTTTTCAGGTCATTTCCATACTCAACAGATCATGGGGCTGATGATCACAGATATCCCAATCCTTTAAGGGAACGTAACATCAAAGGAACCATTATTAACGCTGCCAATTCGATACATCTCCAGGGTCCGAAACCGATGACCAGGGTTGTCTTAAGCCCCTAAAACGGAAACCAAATACTAACAACTAGAAAACCAGTCTGGCGAGAATGCCACGTAACAAGGCATACCGTAGTAACAGCCTTCAGCTGTTATCGTAGTTCAGTTTCTCTTAAACACAAAACCAGTTTGGTAGGTATGTTACGTAACATCTCGCGGCATTGCATCGGTAGCGTTAAGCTGTTACAGTAGTGCATGTACTTTTAAACATAATCAGAAACCAGTTTGGCACGGATGGCGCGTAACTTGCCTGTTATCGAAGGAAAGCTTTTCATTCACAAGAATATTCTAAAAACATTGTTTCCCTTTGCTCTCGAAAATAATTTTCGAGGATTACTAAAAGTTTAATATATAGTGGTTCGTCACATCATTCTCTATTGCTACAAGAAATATCTGCACATATACCCCTAACACTCTGTATACATGAAACACAGAGGTCCAGAGACCTTGTGGGACCACGGTCTTAATCATTACTGGATCAGATAATTCCTCACCTACTCTAATTCTCTATTTTCTAGAAATTTAGCCACCCATTCAGTTACTCTTCTGTCTAGTCCAATAGCCCTCATTTTCGTGAATAATCTTCCATGATCTACCCTGTCGAAGGCGTTAGATAGGTCAACAGTCAAGAGTTGACAGAAGGTTTTCGTTGTGTTACTAAGAAAAGAGCTGTAAAAGAATCATTTTAGACGCCGACATTGATTAATTGACTAATGATGTATATGAGAATCAAACTGTAAAGTTCGAAACTATGAAAATGGTGTACTAAACGTCACACGAAATAAAGAAGCTGTGCTTATTTTTTCGTAATTCTTTGCTATTTTTTTTGCTGTGCACTTGTTAATGCAGATTTATAGTAAAAAATGTGTTACTCCACTTTATGGAAGTGTTAATACACTAAAATATATTCCGAAACATTCTATTTCCCACAAAATTTTAGCTTTAACCTTTTACAATATCAACTTGTTATGCAACCAGTAGAAATATTTCTTTTGCGTCTGGTTTACCGACCCTTAAATAATATTAGCTCGTTGTTTAACTGGTGACCAGATTTCGACGCAGTGCGCTATTCGTGCATCTGGCACCGTGACACAACCTAACGTTAGTATAATTTCCAGCCGTGGCTCTGATTAACCACGTGGAATGATTTTCTTCAGGTTCAGTTCTAAATAAATAGTTCTAGTTAATTAAATAGATTTCTCCTACTAATACACGAATGCACGACCTTTCTGATTAGCGTTGTCTTCATATTAAGGTTAATTATTAATCTTGTGTTCTTTTCGGCTCTGTGCAGTTTTTCAGAAATCGTACATGTGATATTTACAAAATGGAACTCGGGAGCACGAGACCTTTTTTATGTTTTCCTCTCAGTCAGCGATGAACTTCTCGTACTCTCGTCTCTTTCATCGGTCAAGGCAGATACACAGTGGATTTCGTAAACTGTGTCATCGTGCACCAAATCCGGTAATGTGTTTCACAATATCTTAAATTACCAGAGACCATTCACTAATTTCCAGGAACATACGCGTAGTTAGCACCGAATAGGTCAGCTCACTGAGAAATGTTTTCGTGGTTTCCGATTTTCACCTCCAGGCAAATGCAAAATGGTACCTTTTCCATTGCCACAGCCTCTCCCTTCCCATTCCAAGCTTGTACAATTATTCATACACCTACACGCAACACCCTTACTCCATGTTGTACGAGTGCGAATCCAAAAGTAAGTTACACTAGCTCGCCGCGAGAGCACGCTGTGTGTCATGACCGTGGCCAATGCGGATCCAGTTACAGTAATTGCTGACACGTCCGATAGGAAGGTTGGTGTGGTATTCCGTCGTGTTGTGTGTGCAGAGCGGGCTAGGCTCATTGGTGCGTCAACTGGATGTTCATTCCAAATTAGATGTGCGTGCAACGATCAGATTTCTATGGGCTACACGGCTTAATTGCACGGGCATTCATCTTGAAATCACTGCTGTGTATGGTGAGCGTGCAGTTTCTTGCCCAGGTATTGTAAAGTGTTGTAAGCAGTTTGCCGCCGAACGCACGGATCTCACAGACGAATATCGCGAAGACAGGCCCGAAACGTCCAGTACCGTTGCAAATGTTGACCGTGTGGATTGGATCTTTAGAGAGAATCGGCGCATAACACTGCAGGAAATTGCCAGCATTCTGAACATTTCGTATGGCAGTGTGTTCTCCATTGTTCACCAGCACCTTGGATTTCGTAAACTGTGTCGAAGATGGGTCCCACGTCTGCTCACCGATGTTCACTAGGGACGTTTCCAATTGTCACTGGCAGTTTTGCAATGGTATTCTGTGGAGGGCAGCGAGTTTCTGTGGCGAATCATCACAGGGAATGAAACGTGGGTTTACCACTTCACCCCCGAAACAAAGAGAACATAGATGGAATGGGTGCACACCACATCACTACCACGAAAGAAGGCCAAGATCCAACCTTCAGCAGGAAAGGTAATGGTGACAGTGTTCTTTGACATGGAGGTTGTGGTGCACGTGGATTTTATGTCGAAAGGCACGGCAGTCAACTCGGCTTCGTATTGTAAAACGTAGAACAGGTTGCGTAAGACGATTAAAGATAAACGGCGGCGAAAAATGAGCGCCGGTGTGATTTGTTGCACGATAACGCAACACCTCATACGACCCGCCAAATGTCCGACCTGCTGCAGCGATTTAAGTGGGAGGTACGGTAACATCCTCCATACAGTCCAGACTTAGCGCCATGCTATTATCACGTGTTCGGTAGGCTGAAAAAGGATCTCGGTGGATGACGATTCCGAAACGATGAGGAGGTGAAAGCAGTTCTCTCCAGGTAGTTACATAGAGCTGGAGGTGATTTCTACGCATCCGGAATCGAATAGTTGGTTGACCGTTCCGGGAAATGTTTACAGTCTCTTGGGGACTATGTCGAAAAGTGAACTTACATTGTATGTTGTCATAGCCGTGTTGCCTATATGTAGGTGGTTTCATAAATGGCCATAAGTTGGAAGTGTAACTTTTTGATTCGTCCTCGTATGTAGCTCATCCCCATGGTGTGTACCGGGAAGAGCAGCTACAGAACTGGTGAGCCGAGCATGTCCTCGGACATTCCCGGCACTAACAGCCGTACGCTAAAAAGCCAATAAACCAAAAAAGAGAGTCTTTAGCTAAAAATGCATGACACAGTATTCGAAACGCGTGCAGATAATTCAAGTAATAATAATAATAATAATAATAATAATAATAATAATAATAATAATAATAATAATAATAATAATGTGCTTACAGAATTTATTTCTTTAATTATTCTTACCCGTGGTTTCATTTTGTAGGATTCGATAAATGGGAGTAGACTCGTTGGTACAGTAATTGGAATTTTGACATCGGAAGAAGTTGGTTCATGAGTTCAGGGTGAATTAAAATCCTCTTAATGAAAGTCGAACATTGCCTTGTGGTTGGGTTATTTTTCTGCCTCTTGATCTGATATACCCGAATAGTATTTGTGGCAAGTAAGACATTTGCTTCGATAACACTAACCAGTCACACAGTTCAAAACAGTTTCGCATAGCAACTAGGAATCCAATATATCCTCTTTTCCAATCACGTTTGACCATTAGATGTTCTCTTTCTGTCATGAGCGGCATGGATGTACATAGTTTTTTTTGTCTCAACAAAGAATTCGGTTATTACAAAGATTTTGCCTTCATGGAGCAATTGCTTACTGTATTTTCCCTGCGTAGTTTGCGACTTCAGATTGTCAGTAGTCTATTAAGAAATTTATCAACTAATCTTTCCTTAATAAGAAGTAACTGTTAGTGTATGAAGCATGGAACTGTCTAGTTTGGTGTTGTAGGAGTGGGAAAGCCTAACAGCCATACGAAAAGAAAAAAAAGTCTTTAGCTAGAAATGCATTATTCGAAATGCGTACAGAAAACTCAAGTAATATTAAATTACATACCTGGTTTCTTTAATTCTTTGTACATGTTGCTTCACGTTACACCGACACAGATAGGTCTTATGGCGACGATGGGATAGGAAAGGGCTGGAAGTAGGATGGAGGTGGTCATGGCCTTAATTAATGTACAGCACTATCATTTGCCTGGTGCAAAAATTGGAAACCACGGAAACAGTCTTCAGGGCTGCCGACGGTGGGATTCGAACGCACTATCTCCCGAATCCAAGCTCACAGCTGCGCGCCCCTAACCGCACGGCCATCGTGCCCGGTGCTTTAATTCTTACCCGTGGTTTCCTTTTGTAGGTTTTTGTAGCTCGCTTGCACGCCCTCTAACTCTTGTGCTCGTTGGGGGAAACGCTGGTTATTTTAATTCTCTCAATCAGTGAAATTAAATTATAGTTCCCTTCTGGGAACTAAATTCATGAATAATAATAATAATAATAATAATAATAATAATAATAATAATAATAATAATAATAATAATAATAATAATAATAATAATTGTATTTCGATAGAAGTAAAAATGGTGGATCGACACGTAAAGTTATTGTTTCTTTGATTGTTTCTTCATTCTTTTGTATATTTGGGTGGAGCTTCTATTGTGTATGTAGTTATGTGATTCAACACGATCTCCACCCAGTTGGAATGTTCCTTCGTAGTTTGTATTTAGTGGACTTGGGCGTCTTTGTTTCTGATTGCTCTCTAATGTGATTGAACCGAGGGCGATGTTCTTTCGTAATGAAGGCATTGGCGTTATTTTCCGTTGTTTATCCCTGGTGCGTAGATTCATACGTTGTTTGTCAATATGTCTGTAGCCATGGTGTGATTCTTTCATATAGGAAAATTCTACTCTGTGTTTTTTACCCGTCATTATCGGCTGTGATTTACCGTTATTTTTACTCTCTTTCTATTGGTGTCGTGTATTGCTTTTACTTGGACCAAGATCTTCCTCGCATATTTCATGTCCACATGTTTTGGTCACTTGGCTCTTTTTCGATCTGTATTTTACGGTTGATTAAGAGCTGCTGATCTTTGTATTTTTCCTTTTCAATCAATGTCATAAGTCCGGCTGTTTGGCTGTACGGTCAGCCCTTTGGTTCATTGGGCTCGGGTTCGATTCCTGGCCTGATCGGTATTTTAGCCGTTCATGATTAATTCTTCTTGCTCGTGGGGCTGGGTATTCGTGATCGGGTTCATTCACATACAATACATCACACATCAACCACCACAGAAACACGCAATAGTGAATACATTCCTCCTCATAGGTTTGGCGTCAGGAAGGGCGCCTGGCCGTAAAACTGGGCTTAATCAACATTAGTGTCGTCCCCAGATAATTGGAAAAAGGCCACGAAAGAAGAAGAAAAGTCAAATAATATTTTAAACTTTCTTAATGTGATATATAGCTATATTGACATCCTTGTTTATCAAATTTTAAAATGGACATGAATTGATATTCCTGTGTATTTCTTCGATAAATATTAAGTTGTGTTTGAGAAAAGAGCTTGCGCACAATGGACGGAGGAAGTGCTAATAGAGTAGACAGTATAAAATCGGCGTGTTCTCGCATGTATACGGTCTTTGCGGACTTCGCATGCAGATTCAAGTTTGTTTTGATCTTAGATGACTTCATATTGAAACTGAAATGAATATATAATGGTAGATGGAGCTTCCACCAATTATATTTGTTGCCCCGACATATCCTACGCCTTCGTTATATGAGAAGCGGCGTGGGTTTATACTTCTTGACGACAGCAGAATGTCTGATAGCATTGACTTTATCTCGACTCTCCTCTCAGGATCTAATCAGGATGAAGTAATTTAACAGTGTTGAACTTCATGCCAAGATATTCAGTGATATATAAAAGCTATTTCTATTCTTAGCCAACAATTACCGCCTCTGTAGCGTAACGGTTACCGCAATTAGCTGTCATCGTCAGTGGTCCGCGTTTGACTACCGGTACTGTCAGAAATTTAAGATTGATAGGAGGGCTGGTATGTGGTTAAAATGGTACGTGCAGCTCACCTCAAAGGAGCTGCACCACGGTATGAGGACACAAATTTACACTTGCACGTACCATTATTTGAAGCATTTTATACAGTAAGGCATTCTTTAGTATTCATTTTAATGTATTCACTTTGTGATATACTATAAGCTCACCGACCCGTGGAATTTGAATCATTTCTGGAATGGAAACATTTTTGAGCATTCCACAACTCATATCTTTAGCTTCCTGGTATATCTCATCTCTAATGCCCATAGAAAATTGTGAGGGTTGCGTGTTTGTACATTTGTTATTTCAGCAACATTTCTTGATAATTATTCGTTTCATACGACCAGACGAGTTGGCCGTGCGGTTAGGGTCGCGCAGCTGTGAGCTTGCATCCGGGAGATAGTGGGTTCGAATTCCACTGTCGGCAGCCCTGAAGATGGTTTTCCGTGGTTTCCCATTTTCACACCAGGTAAATGCTGGGGCTGTACCTTAATTAAGGCCACGGCCGCTTCCTTTCAATTCCTAGGCCTTTCCCATCTCATCGTCGTCATAAGATCTATCTGTGTCGGTGCGACGTAAAGCAAATAGCAAATAGCGTTTTATACGTAATACTGATCATCTTTAGGTTATTTTATATTTGATGTCTGTCTGTGTTCCTAAAACTGGAATACGACTCATATGTATGTATTGAACCGTATCGCCTGTTCACGGTCCAATTTTCCTTATATTATTAACTGGCATAGTCACATTTGTCATCATTTAATCAGCCAGCATATTGTAAATATTTTGGCGGGACATGCGAGTCTTACTGTTGTATGTCACTTGCAGCGTGTAGTTAACCCACGGCTTCATGCCATCCGTAGATAACTCATCTGATTGTTCCGCATAAATACGCAATCCCTCCGTAATTCACCACTTACGATGTTTTGATTTGTGTTCGTGACCCACTTTGCGACTCACACTCGTGACGTCGAGTTTATTCATGCAAATTTTTTGTAAACTTCTTTAATTTTTTGTTGTTGTATTTTCTCATGCGATTTGATTATTAAATAATTTCACTCTTTACATCTTTGACTTCTCATTTAATTAAGACATGTAGTCTTGCATCTGTCCTATTTGATTTAGGTATACTCTAGTTAGATTTTAAGACCCACTTTACAACCGGACGATGCACGCAGCTTCTCCGCTGTGCTAGGCCAAGATTTAGAGGAGAGAGTAAGGCACAGTATGTATGTATGTATGTATGTATGTATGTATGTATGTATGTATGTATGTATGTATGTATGTATGTATGTCTATGTGGTTTTGGCTGTTGCCTATAGGCTCTCCCGAGGTAAGTTTTCGTATATTTAATGTATATTTAATATTGAACTGTGGTGAAAGGAAGCTGAGCAGTGGCCGTTTCTGCGAAATAACTCGGAGAAAAAATGCCGCACGAACACTTCGTCGGCCTACACTCCTCAAACCGTTGAAGATATCCAAAAACTATATAGGCCTACTTAAGAATTGTCGAGAGTAAATTTTTTTCGAAAAGTCCGCGAGACCACTTACGTATCTTTAGAAAGGTAATAGAATAACAGGATGATGAGTGTAGCTGGCAAAATGAACTGCTTATTTTTAATATTAGTTAGTGTTGGGAGTATTACCTCCTAGATTTTCGTCTAACTTCTGACAGTCAAGATTTATTCATATACGTGTCATAAGCTAAAACTGGTTCATCATTGTATGTCACGCAGTGCTATTTTACGAAACTCAGAAGACAACGTGGATTCGCTAACCCTGGTCGATGCCGGTGAGCCGCGGGTAAAAGCTTGTTCAAGATGTAAACGCTGGCAGTAGGAATATTTGCTAATTTCGTTTACATCCCATATCAACTCTACAGGGGTTAATTTCAGGTGCAATACATTGAAGAATATTACTTAGTTGGAAGTGTCTTAACAATTTATATAGTAACTTTATGGGAATCAAGCAAAATCTGATCGGTATTCACATCGTTAGGTTACGCAAGTGTAGCCCTTTTTCTTGTTTCATATTCTGCTGTGTGTGCCTTTGAAGATTGGAATTGTCCGTTTTTGCTTCGTAGACGAGAAATTAGCCAGTGTATAAGCACGACTCTCAGCTTGCTCCATACATGCTGTTAAGAATGCTAACTGTAACATCAGAAAAGAAATTATGCAATTAAACTAGTTAATATACAAGAAAGTTACTTTCTGATGCATGGTAACAAATTCTCGGCTCCCTGACTCATTCATTACACGAAAAGTTTTTACGGAATTTTGTATATGTGGCAAATTCTTATGCGGTGAGCTCGCAGTTCTTGTCAGTGGTATTCTGCAAGAAAGAAGTGAAATTCCTGGACGAATCCGCATCGCTCTGTTCTCAGACCCACTTTATTGCACGGGAGAGCAAGCTTTATCAACCCGGGATATCTTATTCCAAAAGTGCAAGGAACGTATGAAAGTAGCTAGAATGAGTGCTACTGCAAACGGGTGGAAATACGGCTGTCACAATGAGGAGAAGAAGGTTGTTAGAGGAATTAACTCGATGAATGAAAACCAGGCGAATGAAGAGGATAGATTACCTAGGAGAATAATGGACTCGGCTGTGGAGGGTAACAGAAGTTTAGATAGGTCGAGGCGACGATACTAGAATTTTTCAATTTTATCAAGGTAAGATGTTTATAACTAGACGAGGTCTCAGTACTGGTTGCAAATAGAGGATTGTGGAGGTGCATAGTTTTTTTACAGTTAGTTACAGACTGAACAATGGAAGGTGTAACTGTTTACAGTGAAGCTGTATGTATGTACTGACTTAGCAAATGTCATGGGATAGTCACCTAATAGCGTGTAGGGCCTCCTCTGGCCCTGCGAACCGCAGTGGGACGCCGTGGAAGTGAGTCGACAAGTCCTTGGTAGTCCTCTGGACGCAGCTGACACCAAATCGTTTGCAGAGCGGCCGCCAATGCTGGTCTGTTCGTGGGTTCAGGATCCATGGCACGGAGCCTGCGTTCCATGACATCCCAGATATGCTCGATAGGGTTCATATCGGGGCTTCTGGGTGGCCATGGCAGTCGTTGAACCTTCGCTGCTTGTTCCTGGAACCATTCCCGGGCGACGTGGGAGCGATGTGGCGGCGCGTTGTCATCTTGAAACACCGCAGAACCGTCTGGGCGCTGGAAGGCCAAAAATGGGTGTAGATGGTCTCCGAGCAGCTCAACATATCGCGTACCATTCAAAGTCTCTTCCAGAACAACTAGGGGGCCCATTCCATACCAGGAAAATGCACCCCAGACCATAACAGAGACACCAGCGCGACTGGACCACACCTTCGAGGTAGGCGGGATCCATCGCTTCATGTGGTCTGCGCCATACACGGTGCCTCCCATCAGCATGGTGCAGTTGAAATCGTGATTCGTCCGACCATATCACGTTACGCCATTGTTCCAGTGTCCATCCCTGGTGACTGGCGACAAATGCGCGTCGTTGTGCCCGATGACGTTGGGTTAACAGTGGCACCCGTGTGCGACGCCGGCTCCCATACCCCATAGAACCCATGTTCCTACGGATTATCCACTGGGAGACGTGTCTAGCGCGGCCTGTGTTGAACTGAGCCGTGATTTGTTGCACGGTTGCCCGTCTGTCACTATTGACAATCCGTCTCAGATATCGCCGGTCACGGTCATCGAGGATGGCTGGACGGCCGGTCGTTCGTCTGTTGTGGACGGTGACACCCGCATTCAACCATTCACGATACACTCTGGACACGGTTGATTGTGTGAAGCTGAATTCCCGCATCACTTCCGAAATCGCATTCCCATCCGTCGGGCACCGACCACCATACCCCGTTCGAACGGTGTCAGCTCACGACGACGTTCCATGTTACACCTGCCACATGCACAGCCACTGCTCACAAGGTCTCCTATACAACTGCCGCTGGCACAGGGGGCGTGTGGTGCGCAGAAAACACACCTGCACATCAGTGCTCCGCTATCCCATGACATTTGCTCAGTCAGTGTATGTATGTATGTATGTATGTATGTATGTATGTATGTATGTATGTATGTATGTATGTATGTATGTATGTATGTATGGTCATACAGAAAGTAATGAGCAACATTTTTAAAAATATCAAAATATTTCAGTTTAGTATAATCAAGAGCGGTGGTGGTGGTGGTGGTGATTGTTTTAAGAGGGAGTACAACTAGGCAACCAGTCTTTATTAAAACTCATCAGAGGGGGAAAATGTGAAAGGGGCCCTAAACTTTGAAGAATGAAGGTATCGGCCAAAGAAGGCAAGGGAACGAAGGGCGTGAAAATGAAAGACTCCCTTGACCTCGAATGCTCTAATTCCGTCGGGGTCGGAAAATAACAGGAGATGACCAAGTGAGGTCGGATATGATAGATGAAAGTGAGGAGCCTGGCACAGGTAAGTGGAAGCAATGGCAGGGCTCAGCCAAGGCCAACTAGATATACAGGCCATAAGGCTCCCCCTCCACTTCGGGCGCTACGTCACACTAGTCGCCAGCCGCTTTACTTCTCGCCAGTGACTTATAAGCTGATCTGAACTTCGCAGCAGTGAGGCTATCGATGGTGTTGAATGATTTAAACGTGTGTGAACATTGTGAATTATGGCCACGTCGTGTTGTATACCTGGTTGTAGAATAAAATACAGTTCAAAACAGCCTAATATTTCAGTGTTTAAATTTCCTACTGGCGTGTTTCGGAAACAAAAGTGGATCATAGCTATCCATCGAACTGAATTCATCCCTTCAGCAAGCTCAGTTGTGTGCATAAAACACTTCGACGAAGTTTCGTAATTAGGGACGATTCCGTTAAAAGACCTGATGAGTCTCTTTTAACTGTAAAACCTAACCATTTAAAACTCTCAAACGATGCTATTCCTAAGTTTTAAAATGTGCCTGCCTATCTGTATAAAAAATCTTCCAACAACGAGCAAAAATCCTATTCAAAGACAAGAAGAAATTGAAAAACGGGAAGAGGAAGGAAAGAAAGAAAGCTGAGGAAGAATATGACCGGATCAAGGACTTCGACGACGTTCAGGGTAATTTCAGTATTAAACACAAATTAGATTTGGACAAAGTTTCCGTCAACTTTAACAGCCAAAGTCTGTATTTTCAAAATGTATGTGACTGAGGAAAATATTCCGAAAATTGGTACTTCCTTAACATTAAACGAGGCTCTTGATTTTAAATCCATTAAACATGATATTTTCATGAGTTATAACCCTGATATACGTGCATTAGGTGATGGGGGCAAGATATTAAAATGGTCAAATTAGAAAAGTATTTATAACTTCCTGTTTAGACCTGCTCGTAACTCAAAAGTGACTGTCCACGACAAAATATAATCTGTACACAAAATAATCGATGAAATTGAAAGTGAAGTTAATGAGTGTATCATTACTGATAAATTATATATATATTTTTAAGGAACAGTTAAATATAGCCTTTGCAAAGAAAGTATCTTACTCCTGTATTCTAATAACATGGTTCACTTCAATATTTTTCGCATTTCCTGGGGCGTAAAAGAAGATAAGACAGTCAACGTTTCTTACAATGCCCCACTTGGTTATTCACAGTCTTTTACTGCAAAACTAGGCACGAGAAATTCGGGTATTGATGATTCACATTGGAATTACTTGAAAAAAGAAACTAAAATTGTTAAAGGAGCATGAAATATTTTGTAACTTGTTGAATGGAGTCTACATAAAACGTGAGCTGAACTATAAAGGAGGAAAGGTTTTGTTTTTGTTTTTGCCAGTGGCTTTACGTCGCACCGACACAGATAGGTCTTATGGCGACGATGGGATAGGAGAAGCATAACAGCTGGAGGGAAGCGGCCGTGGCCTTAATTAAGGTACAGCCCCAGCATTTGCCTGGTGTGAAAATGGGGAAACTACGGAAAACCTTCTTCAGGGCTGCCGACAGTGGGATTCGAACCCACTATCTCCCGATGCACGTTCACAGCCGCACGCCCCTAACCGCACGGCCAGATCGCCCGCTAGGAGGAAAGGTAGAGGGAGTTGCTTTTAGTAGTAAAAGCGGAGAAAATAACACTACATTAGCTACAACTGCACAAACTTTTATGTTGTCATCCAGTCTTTAAAAAAATAAAGACGTTGTTGATTTGTTTCCATGTAAGAACCTAATATGACATTTCTTAGAAGGACTAACTTTGCAAGTCTTTAAAGTATTAACAGATTCCGTTAAAAGACCTGATGAGTCTCTTTTAACTGTAAAACCTAACCATTTAAAACTCTCAAACGATGCTATAAGGTAGCATGCATAATTTCTAATAATAACAGGAAAATGTTTAAAAAGCTGTGCAACAGCAATTTACAAACCACTTTTCAAAATCCATTTGACGAAACACACACACACACAAAATTGTTTGATACTGGTCATTTATTTAAAATCTTAATAAATAACTGGCTTAATCAAGCTGACAACTTATCCTGACTTTGACAACTCTGAGTCAGACAAAAAAATGTCTGAGTCTATCTAGTGCGGCCTTGGCTTGCTCCTGCCCTGTACCAAAAGGTGTTGTACCAGACTCTTTTAGAGCTACAAAATGTAAACCTGTATACTAATGTTTTTACATGAGGATTCTCAGAGAAAAATTCTGACTTCGCTTGTCAACAATGTTCTGGAAAACGAAAATGTTTAAACATGCTGTGATTAAATAAATAGTTTTAAACATTTTGTTGACAGATGTATATACATCTTTTGTAATATATTATTGAATAACAATAGAAAAGTTACCGTAGATAAACTCATCGCTGAGAAGAAGAAATCCTCAGGAAAATAAAAATGTACAAACTGAAACCTTAGGAATTCTTAGGTAAGTTTTAAGTTGCAGCTTAATTTCTAAGAAAGGTTTCAGACTTTTGTTGTGAATTGCCATCATGCATTTTCCTAGTAACATTAAAACTTTTTGTATACGTATTATGCGTTCTAATCTTTTAAAGATACCGTGTTGAGTTACAAGTGACAGATGTCATCATAATTTTACGTAAAGAAATGTACATGTACTGCCCTTCCAGTTTTCTCCCCGCATAAAACTCGTGTAGTATACAAGCCTAAGTAAAGCCACAATTGAAGGAGTGTTCAATTTTATCGTTAAGGTTGAATAAATGAACAATATCATGGTGAAAGTGAGAGCGGGCCCTACACTGCCATGCTGAACGCCAGCCACTAGCGTGACGTCACGGTCCGAGCCTTGTGGCCTGTCTATCTAGTGCGGCCTTGGCTCAGCTAAGTGCCCCGTACGGTCGCCACCCCACTCCCCAAAGTTAAGAACTCCTGGGGTCATAATCAAGTGAATCATCCCTATCTACAAACATAATACATTTGAGTTACTGTGGCACATTTATCTTCGATCGTGTGAACACAGGCTGTTGTAACATACCAGGTGTATGAATACGTTTTTGCCGTTTTTGTGGTAAAGAAAACACGTAATTTCAAGGGAAATTATTTTTTTGTTTATTCAAGATATTGGTCATCGGTTTATACACACTTCGCCCATCTTTCAAGTAAGTTATAAATACCATGCCAGAAAACTGCTTGTCTTTTGCGGCAAACCATTCGTCGAGCCATTTTCCAACCTCATGGAAATTCCTGAAGTGCTGCTCCGCGAGCGCTTGCCCCATTGATGCGAAGAGGTAATAAATGGCGCCAGGTCGGGGAGAACGGCGGGTGCGAAAGGATGTATCATCCAAGCGATTTCAAGGTGCTTTTCACTGGTTTTTCTGTGTGAGACGCCGCATTGTTTGTAACAAAATCACTTTGCCATGTTGTCTAGCCCATTCCGGTCGTCTTTCGATCAATGCGTGATTTAAACTAATCATTTGTTGGCGATAGCGTTGTGCATTAACGGTTTCGCCGGGCTTCAAGCGTTCATAATACACGGTATCGCTCTGGTTCCACCAGACACAAAGCACACGTTTAAATTGTCGAAACCATGTCTGACATGTTCCAATCGATGGAGCGTGTTCAACATATGTTTCTACCAGCAAATGATGACTTTCAACAGCCTTTTTCTTTTGATTAAATATGAAAAGCAATGCGTGCCGCAAATGTTCTTTATCAGGCACAAACGTCGACATGATCACGGAACGATACAACGCAGACGCTAGTGTTTGGCGGACTCAACTTGCGTGTGTTGGTAGGTTAACGTCAGACGAACGAACTTTCGTATGTGTCAAATTCATACACTGCGTACTGTGTTCGCTGGCGCCATCTCTTAGTGAAACCGGAAAATACTTATGCATACACCTGGTATATGCCTGATTGTAATGTTTCGCTTCGGCAGGAAATTCCTGCTGCTGAAATTCACTGCATACTTAAGCATACATGTTGAGATGTGTCGTGTGCATGAACGCTACCAGTGTTAGGAGACGGGCAAAACATTTCAAAAACACGAGCATCCAAAACCAATCTCGTAAAGATCGCCTTCGGACGGCCTCCATTGAATTGAACAAGGAATGATTTGAAGACTGACTTGTTACTGTGATTAAAATTGCAGCAAAACTGGCAGTAATACACAGTGCAGCGCAGGAAATTATTGCAACCATAGGATCTGGAAAAATTTGTAACGCCCTAGGAAAAAAAAAAAATCAACGCGATAATGCACGCCCTCACTCTGTTCACTTTACCAAGGAGGAAGTTTGAAAATGGGGGTGGGAAGTTCTGCCACTCCCTGCCTACTTTCCCGACATTGCATACTCCAGTTGTCATCTTTTCCGTTTTTTGAAGGAACATATGCGAGGCTAACACTTCGAGACGGCGCAGTTGTCTATAGGTTATTGGAAAATAGTTCTAACGCAAGGATATTTTCAGAGTTGCGGAAGAAGGGGCAACTGAATGCAAAGAAATTAAGTTTACGTTGGAAAGTAAAGGAAAGTTTGTAGATTATGGTGGTGTACTTGGTTTATCAATAACAAGAAATCCTGGTTCATGAATTGTTGCTCATTAGTTGCAGTTTGCTCCTCGTATATGGTAAGTTAATAGGAGATAGGTGATGTTTTCTTTGTCCCACGTTCACCACTACCATCAACCTCAGTTGTGACGTAATTTTTATACATCTTGTTTCCTCATCCAAAATACAGTATATCTCGTCGGGTCATCAGATATGAATATGAATCGTGAAATGGTTTCAAAACTACGGTGTTTATTTAAAACATCCTTTTACCTTCTGGAAAGAAAAGTAGGCAAATGAACTAAAATTCGAAGTGTAACTGACTAACACGCACACTATAAAAAAAGGTTAATTGTAAAAAGCTATTGTACCGTTTTTAATTGTCGAGTAGCTGAAAGAATTTTCTTTGCATTTATATGTACTGGTCAGTCATTACTCTCATTGTGTTCATTACTGGTTTATATTCTTATTAGGGGTAGTCGTTAATTGTTTTCTGTATAATAACAACTGGATACCAAGCTCATCCGTCGTTATGTGTAATGATCTCCACTCTGTATGCTATATAATGAGCTTTGTATTCCATTGCGAGCCAATCCAAATTATATCAGCAGGCTACTGGGCATTTAAGCGTTAGTCACGTTCATCTGAATCATCTGTTTCCAACTTCCGATGCACGCCAGAACCTTGATTATCTGACAGTCCATTTCCATTCATTTCAATAATTGTTGCTCCTATCCCTATTTCGACCTAAAATTAATATTCCCGGGTGGAACTCTGATTATAAAATGAGTGATAATGACATACGTAAACCTTTTTTTAAATGGTGAAGTTCTTATTATTTTGGGGTCGGCCCAG
This sequence comes from Anabrus simplex, assembly GCF_040414725.1. Taxonomy (NCBI): domain Eukaryota; kingdom Metazoa; phylum Arthropoda; class Insecta; order Orthoptera; family Tettigoniidae; genus Anabrus; species Anabrus simplex. Next base: position 926,796,250 of record NC_090265.1, on the reverse strand, counting down.
TTATAATAATTAGCCTTTTAATTGAATCGACATTTTAAGAATGTTTGGTAAGCCATGTTACTTTAAAGTTACTTTCTATGCTTCTGTTAAATTCTCTTAATATCGAGTCTGTAAGACAAATTTTATTATCAAAACTAGAGCCATATTTAAAATATGTTTGAACTATATTGCATAATACCGTTGATAATTTTGAAAAGATTTACGCCTCTTCGAATTTTGTCCGTTCCTTTGTTATGTCTATTGCTATTATAATGTCTTTTCATCACTTTATAGAGGCAGACCTGATTCGAGGTATAAACATAGTTTGCCCAAAAATGTCAAGGAATGCTATTTATGGTGACTGTTTAGTTCATGGCTCCAATGATCAATCCGTTATAAGAATATCAGGAACTTCTACCTCTTTCAGATAACAGCTGTCTATCGCCACTGTCATTCAGCAGAAAAGTGCGCTGAAATGTCTTGTCCACAGATCGCATAATCAACATGACATAACTATGTTATTCTGGTGAACCTGACAGTGGACATATTGGGCGAATGCGGTCCAAAGGGTTTTAATGCAAAAATTAAACAATATGTTTCCGCGCTGTATGTTTTGTTGTCTGTGTAGGTTATGAATACCGTTGTATTTGATTTAATTTAGAGTAGGAAGTCAGGAAAGTTTATGGTAAGAAAATAAAGACTTCTGAGACTTCAGAAGTGGTGGAAAACGCACTACGAAAACATTTTCTTCTGAAGAAAGCAAAGACAAAGCAGTATAATAAAATTTTCTTCATTTACATTCACTTAGAGGAAGTACAGCAGAAAGTCCAAATGAAGAAGATGGAGTATAAGAACTGGGTCAGGAGGAGACAGGAAAAGGTAATCAGTAACTTATATAATTTTAAAATTAAGTTGTCGGGGGATACATCGAAGCCTTGCTCCACATTAGTGGCTTTGTATCGCGCACATTTTCGTAAGCCTCCGTTACCGGACGGGAGTGCATACATTTCCTATAAAAATAACAAAGTGAGATGTTTCGTACTTGAGGTATACGTGGCTAATGACCACACCGAGTTCTGCGAGTGTTATACAGTGGCCAGCAGATGACAACACGCAAAAAGACAATAAAGATCTGTAGACTTCTTGCTGGTTTCTAGGACTGTACTGAATATTGTCACATACTCTTTTAGTTAGTGCGTTGACATACAAATGATCTATAAAACAGCTGATGTTTGCATGTTTGTGGAAGGAATTATGTTATCACATATATTATCTCAACTTATATTCGTATTTTGTCAAAAGGACATCAGTTTACACTTTTTTAATCATATGAGAAAGATAATACAACATAAAATAATCGATTTTCACAATCCTCATGATTTAACTAATGCCATAGAATAAATATATTAAAATAATATCGTTCACAAGTAACCACTTGTAAGACATTTTCCCCCAAACGACTCATGCATGCCCTTTAAAAAAATCGCGATCATTTAACATTTTTCTACCGTATATTACACTTTACCAGAATATTGAAAATTATTTTCCAAAATAACAAAAAAAACCGCTTTATTTGTGAGTTTAATTAGGCCTATTGTTTAGTATTAGTAAGAGAATGTCTTTGGATTTACAAACGAGTTTAATTTATTGACGATGAGCATTGATCGAGCTTGTGTCCTTTAGCATCGAAGGTAAGTAGATAAAGCCGCTCTCTTGCTGCATCGGCCTCTCTCTGATTATAGTGTATCTTAATTTATGTCCTTATTCGATAAAGTCCTCGAGTGCACGTTGATTATCACAAAGAGAAGAGGGATGGCTTTTCATTGATTAAACGCCGTCCATTGTTGTTAGGATGTCGTGTATCGTTGTCATCCTTTGGAAGGACTCTACTCCTGTTCTTGGATGTGATGGACAATGTCTGGTATAATGTATTTGACAAGAGGCTTGTTTCGGAGCATTGCAGGTATTGCAACAAGGAAGGGCGTTATCCTTTTTATTTTAATATATTTAGAGGTAGAAGAGAAACAGTAGTAGGAGTAATATTGTAATATGAGCATCGATCGAGCTTGTGTCCTTTAGCATGTGTGGAAGACATCAACATGGCTGCTGTTACCTCGAACCCAAATACGTATTCATATTTTTCGGGGGGTTTGGAAAAGATTGTCGAAAATATAAAATTATCTTTCAGGCTACCTCCATTGCCATATATATGCGTTTAATCTTGGAAAGTGGAGGAGAATTTTAGATTATAATTTGTTCGACGATGGCTTTAGATTACATTTATTACGCTATTTATCTTTACCTTTATTATGGCATTTACTACAGGTAAAGATGATGGTTATTATTTTAATAGATTTGATTTCTCGAAGATGGGGAGCGTAATTAGCTCAGTGGCTTGGCTGCTGGTTTCCCATCCAGAAGGCTGAGATTCTAATACCGGTCGATCCTGGGTTGAGATTTTCTTCTAAAAATTCACGTGATGTCAGGAAGGGCATCCGTCCTTAAACCCTAGGCCAAAACCAAAATAATGAATTTGGGTGGCTCCGGCGACCCAAGAAATGGGTGGGATAAGTTGAAAATAGTTATAGATTTCTCGAAGATAAAAGTACTATACACTTGTGCGAAATTAGCACCTTGCCTTGGGTGTATACATGCGGGAAACGTTTTGAAAATTAAATAGATCTTAAAATAACAGTACAGTTTAACATATATTCTCTACGTACAAAATGGTATATTGCTTTGTTCAATGTGATAATTTCATGTCTGTTCCTCGGAAATATTGTTAGCCAGATCCATGGGTTATTTGATGAAAACAGTAATACACTAGTTGGGAAAGGTACGTTCAGATTAGTGATTTGACTCTAAAGTATATTTTGGGGCTGTTTAACTTTGGAACACGCGAGAAATATGGTTGATATCTGCTATTATTTTACGTCTGTATCACACATTGGTGAGTGGATTACCCTTATTCGGAAGGGCTGAGTAGGATAACAGTCATGTGTGATTCTGGTGATGGTAGTAACATATCTTTTATTTAACCCGAAGTTTGTGAACCATGGCTTTACGGGTATTAGCGACTGTATGTTAGCACAGTGACATCCTTTATCTTCCGAGTTATGGTATAATCTTTCTCCCATCCTTGGAACGCTTGCTGATGAAATGTGGGCAGAAAGTCATCATACAATAATTGAATGGGTCTGAATAGTCCGGTAGATTTACTTCCTCTTGCTAATTTTTCTACAATTTTATTGTATAGAATACCAGCGTGTCCTTTTATCTGTCTTCTGGGCGTTGTTGATGAGGGTTATGATTTCATAGACATATTAATGTGAGCGTATGTTTCATTGTAAATGCACCAGTCGTTGTAGAGTACTTTTGGAATCTTTTATTACCGGTTAGTATATTCATAGTATTATTATCAGGTCCATTGAAAAGCTGCACGGATGGCTAACATTTCTGCAGTGTAACTGAATGTTTGTTTTGGTAGCTATTATTTTTCAAAGTCTTCGGTATATGTATAACCGACACCTTCAGATGTTTTTGATCCATCTGTAAAGATCTTCTACAGTATGTCGTTGTACTTATATCTGTTGTTACTTGCTTTATCTTGTTTTGCGCAGGTCAGGAAGAACACGAATGGAAGTAGTCCAGAGTCGAATGTATGGCACAATATTACTTTATAAATGAATTTTGGGTTATTCTTGATTGTTCCACGTACTCTAATGCCTTGTGGTCGCAGTACTGTTCTTGCAAATGGCTCAGCGTCAAAAATTATAAGTATACTCAACAATACAGAAGTGATAGTCATGCAGATTGTAAGTCGTAGCCCGCTTCTGGTACCTACATTAAATAGACAACAATGTCTCACCATTAAAATTACAAAACAGCATCATAAATGTTTACGATTTCTGTGGACCTAATAATAATAATAATAATAATAATAATAATAATAATAATAATAATAATAATAATAATAATAATAATAATAATAATAATAATAATAATAATAATACATGCATACATTATAGACTGGTGTGCCTTTCAGCGTTCAGTCTGCAAGCCCCTGTGAATTTACTAACTGCTGCCACAATCCTCCGTTCATAAACAGTTGTGTGGCCTTGTTTAGTTCCATACCTCTTATCTTTAAATAGTTAGAAACTGAGTCTAACCATTGTCGTCTTGGTCTCCCTCTACTTCTTAACCTCCATAAAAGAGTCCATTATTCTCCTAGGAAACCTATCCTCCTCCATTCGCCTCACATGACCCACCACCGAAGCTGGTTTATGCGTACAGCTTCATCCATCGAGTTCATTCCTAACTTAGCCTTTAATTTCCTCATTTCGAGTACCCTCCTGCCATTGTTCCCACTTGTTTGCACCAGCAATCATACTCGCTACTTTCATATATGTCACTTCTAACTTATAGATAAGATATCCTGAGTCCACCCAGCTGTCACTCCCGCAAAGCAAAGTTGGTCTGAAAACAGACCGATATAATGATAATTTTGTCCGGGAGCTGACTTCCTTCTTACAGAATACTGTTGATCGCAGCTGCGAGCTCACTGCATTAGTTTTACTGCACCTTGCTTCAGTCTAAATCACACATCCTAAATACTTGAAATTATCTATCTTTTCCAGCTTTGTGTCCCCAATCTGACATTCAGTTTTCTTGGATTTCTTACCTGCTAACATCACTTTAGTCTTGGAAAGCTAATTTTCATACCATAGGTACTCATCAAACCTATTTTCAGGTGCCTAGATTTTTAAATAATAATAATAATAATAATAATAATAATAATAATAATAATAATAATAATAATAATAATAATAATAATGTACGTATGTTCAGTCTTCAGCCCTAAGGCTGGTTGGATCCTCAACTGCTCTGCCATCAGCTGTGATAGATGGCCTAGGCATCACTGGAGAGGCGTACTAGGGAAATGAGGAGTGAGGTAGTTTCCCGTTGCTTTCCTCACTGAGCCAGAAGTTGCTATTACATATCAGTCTACCAAGCCCACTGAAATGCATGCACCAACCGAGCCTATGAGCAACATTTTCACACCATTCATAGCAGGAACTGACTGCACAAGGAATGGCATTACTAGCATCGCTCATACCTCAGTCACTTTCATAGTGTCTAAGCCAAGGATAAGACAGAGACAGATCAATGAAAGTAACAAAATTGCTCTAGCCCATACCAGAAGACATAGTGCACTGTAAACACTAGGTCCTGCCAGCAAAGGATTAATAATAATAATAATAATAATAATAATAATAATAATAATAATAATAATAATAATAATAATAATAATAATAATAATAATTTAAATAATTTAAATACAATGGTTGTGTAATAGAAAAAATACTGAAACTAACCCTAATACGTAATTATAAAATATCAAAATTGATCATTACAATAACTCTGAAGCTGCCCGCCTGGTGGCCATTAAGGCGTTGAAGTTTAAACGGTCTGACACCGTGGTTAGCCGGTTCGAGTCCCGTTGGTCGAAAAAATGTTCACCATCAGAATGTTGGCCGACAGGGTAGGGGAGGTGGTGTTTTCAATTTCTAATCACTAGATTGCGTGCCAAAAGCCTGGATTAAATTCCAAACCTCTCCGTAGTGCGCATATGTAGTGAGGGCACATGACGCTGTTGATGGTGATTCGTCCGTCGGATGGGGACGTCAAGACTTGAGCAGACCCTTTGATGCTATTCGACAGGAGTAGGCTATGTGTCGGTACCGGTTTTCACCCTCTCCCTTCCTACTATCATATATCACGTCATCCATTTCATCTCATTACTCCTCTGATGAGGTTGACGTCAGGAAGGGCATCCGGTCATAAAAAAACGCCACGACAGATTCGTCTCATCTCATACCTGACCTCGTAGAAACACGGGACAAGGGTTGGACAAACAAACAATAACTCTGGAACTAATTCTAATGCATGATTACAATCTCAGAACAAGAACAATTAACCATTTACTCTTACATTTATACCTCGGCGTCCGACTCGTTGGCTGAATGGTCAGCGTACTGGCCTTCGGTTTAGAGGGTCCCGGGTTCGATTCCCGGCCGGGTCGGGAATTTTAACCTTCATTGGTTATTTCCAATGGCTCGGGGGCTGGGTGTTTGTGCTATCCCCAACATCCCTGCAACTCACACACCACACATTCATCTCATAACACCACAATAACACGCAGTTACCTACACATGGCAGATGCCGCCCACCCTCATCGGAGGGTCTGCCTTACAAGGGCTGCACTTGGCTAGAAATAGCCGCACGAAATTATTATTTACTAGCAGAAGTACCCGTTCTTCGTACGGGTTATCAGAAACTGGCTTTAGTTACTCATACTATCGGTGTGAGCGACTTTATTAGATATTTATATCACTGGTGTATTTACTTAAGTACGTAGAAATTATTTGTCATGTTAGGAATTATAGTGTATCTTCTTCTTCTTTCCTTCATGGGGGCCTCTAAATATTAGTTCGTAATTAGCGTCGACCTCTAAGATCGTATGCTACTGTGTTTTTCCTTCATTTCAACCTAGGTATACCTGCTTCCTTCACAAAGCTGCAGGTTTAGTATAAGTATACTTCCGCTAGACAGAACCACAAATATAAATATTAGGCCTATTGAATGTATTTGTTTGATCCGACATTTCGTAACTATTACAAATGATCAAGGAAATACGCGATGCATAAAAGAAACTACTATAATTATCGAGAATTATAATTCTCAGGGCTTGTCACTCATGTCGCACATCATATAATGAATCTGAGTATAAATGTTGAGAAATTTTTTCAAGTCATGGGCGCACCATCTTGACAATTGTGTACAGTATATAGGTTGTTTTCATGGTTACAATGATCGTAAAAGTGGACCAAAATATCTGCACTAACAACATCAGTGATCCTACTACACCATGATTTGATAGAAAATACTTTAAACTATAGGTAACAGACTCCGCAAAATGCTGAAACCTAAGCCAGTACGTAAAAACGGAGGCCCATCGGCAACCGCTTGTCGCTGTACTACGGAGATCTCCGGGGCTATTATTTTTATACTTCACTCCCTTTCCATCCTCGCCCAAAGGAGTGCTATGAGCGTCTTACACAACAGTTTATTTTTTCCAGATAGTAAGTCATATATGTATCAATTTTGGTTGGCAGCTATGCCCAAACGTAACATACATAATCTAGCTGCTGTAGAATCCTGGAGCTGACGTTGCCATGGTTACGGCTTTTCGTTTCTTTATTCGATTCCTAGAGCAGGGGTAGTGTGGTTCCAATATCTCCGTAACGGTTGGTTTTATGGCCTTAAAACATGGTTTTCGGGCCCGAAGGGTTTACCGAGTTTTGTTCTTTGCGTCAAGGGGCTTAAAAGGAGCTTTGTTTCGTCTTTGTACGACAAATTCGATTTCGCCTATTTTAGCATATTATTTTAAAAATTTTATATCTCCCCCGTCGCCCCCTCGAATTGTTTTGAAAATAAAATACAGCCCTTGTTTCTCACTGGTAATATAGCTTTCTATAGGTGAAGTAATTTTTAAAATTGGTTCAGTAGTTTTTGAGTCTATCCTTTACAAACAAATATACAAATTTTTCCTCTTTGTAACATTAGTATAGAAGTATAGATTACATCCCTACACATACGGTTGCCGTCAGGAGGGGCATCCAGCCGTAAAACAGGGTCAACTCCACATGTGCGACACAGTTCGCACCCGCAACACCACAGGTGTGGGTAAAGCGATAGAAGAAAAAGATACTCATTTTAAAAATTCACCCGCTTTTTATTCTTTTCACCCCCTTTAGTGGATTTTCCAAAAAGAGCGTGTTCATTTTTAAAGGAGATTCCAAGTACCAATTTTAAAGTCTGTAACATCCTCATTTTCTGAGATATATGTATCCTCATATAAATAAACTCCTTCCTCACTTCTTTTCACCCTCCCTTTGTTAGGTGTTTGTGATTTATTGTAGATAATTTCGCTGCTGTAGAATCCTGGAGCTGACGTTGCCATGGTTGCGGCAGTTCATTACTTTATCCGATTCCTAGAGCAGGGGTAGTGTGGTGCCAATATTTCCGTAACGGTTGGTTTTAGGGCCTTAAAACATGGTTTTCGGGTCCGTAGGGCTTACCGAGTTTTGTTCTTTACGTCAAGGGGATTAAATTGAGCTTTGTCTCGTCCTTATACGACAAATTCGATACTTTGCCTATATTAGCCCATTATTTTTATATCTCCGCCCCCGTGCTCCCCACCTCGAATTGTTTCGAAAATAAAATACAGCCCATGTTACTCACTGGCAATGTAGCTTTCTATAGGTGAAGTAATTTTTAAAATCGGTTCAGTAGTTTTTGAGTCTATCCTTTACAAACAAACAAATTTTTCCTCTTTATAATATTATTAGTATTGATACCTCGGCCATTCCACAAATTAGATTGACGGAGAAAGCAAGTACCGACATTATAATCTATATATATAAAATACGAGTTATTTCTCTACATTGCTCAGAATTTGAAAAGTATGATATTTCTGTATCGGTCATGTCCACAGTAACAAGGAAATGCACTTTTTACTTTTCCGTAATTTCTGTCTGTCTATCTGTCTGTCTGTCTGTATGTATGTACACGCATCACTAGAAAACGGCAAAAGAGAATTTAATGAAAATCGGTATGCAAAGTCGGGGAATGAGTCGCTATAATGTAGGCCATAAATAATTTTGTTTACGCTGATAGAAATAGTAGTTTAGGGGAAGGCCTAAAATTTAATTTTCAAATATTTATGTTATTAGTTGTCCTATCTTAATTAAAACTGGTATACAAAGTCGAGGAATAACTCGCCACAATCTAGGTTATAAATAATTTTATTCACGCTGAGATGGTAGTTTAGGAAGGGTCAAAAATTTAATTCTTAAATATTTACCTTATGAGTGAGTCTATCTCAATGAAAATTAGTATGCAAAGTCGGAAAACAAGCCACTATAATCTAGGCTATGAATCATTTTATTCACGCTGAGTGAAATGGTAGTTTAGGGGAAGGCCTAAAATTTAATTCTCAAATATTTATAAATTAGTGGTCCTATCGATAAATACTGCATAACTAAAGTTATATAAAATTAAATTTCCGATCATTTCTCTCTTATACATTTTTACCGTACCGGCTATGATAACACAGATATTCATGAATTTGTAATTTTGTTGCTAAGTCCATATCAACGCCAAGCCACGAGAAAATGGCTGAACAGAATTTAATGAAAATCGGTATGTAGAGTCGGGGAATAAGAAACAACAGTCTAAGCTATAAACAAATTTATTCACCCTGGATGAAATTGTAGTTTAGGGGAAGGCGCCTAAACTGTAATGTCTAAATATCTATGTTAGTTGTCTTATCGAAAAGTATTACATAACAAAAGTTATAGAGAATACAATTTCCGATCTTTTATGTTTTATTCAGTATTACCGTACCGACTTTGGTAAGAGTGGTATTTCAGAGTCGGAAGAAAACTAAATGTGAAGGCCTACAATATCGAAAGCGCATAACATTGATCAACAATAACACTACTTTGACCAGTGTTTGTTGTGATGTTCTTTTTCTCTTATGCTGCCTCTCAACTCCGATAGACGTGATTACTGCTGCGTACCGAGTATAACAGTCTGACTGAATATTGGCGGGAAATTGCTGGGAAGTTAGAAAACTTTATTCTTTAGCATTCCTCTGGTTCATACATTTTATAATACCGTACTGCTGAAACGCAACACACTGGTTGATCATAGTATTCCAGCTATTTGATCCCTACTCTGACTCGCTGTTTTGAATGAGCAGTATGCATACTTAAGGCAGAGGCTGACTTAGTAGTAGTAGTAGTAGTAGTAGTAGTAGTTGTAGTAGTAGTAGTAGTAGTAGTAGTAGTACCCGGTCTAGAATAACAATTTAGGCCTAATCCAAATTATAGCACACAATTCACTAAACAACTCAAAATTCAACCCTGAAAAGAACCGTTTCTCAAGAATAGCTTCTTCTTCTTCTTCACTTTTATTAAATTCTATATGTATTTTATTCCAAATTAGCAGTGAAGAGGGGGTTTCTCCTCCGGCTTGGAGGAAAAATTTGCCTCCAATTCAGGTAGATTTTTCCGCCGGCAGTGTAGTGAATTAAGATTTTCCGACTCATCGGGTACTCCTAGGAAACAGATTAGTAAAAGTTCATAGTTTTTAACCTGGGAGTCTCCACTATTCGACACCCCCACCCGGCCAAATAAGACGAAGTGTGTTCACGGATCACGGCTGTCTGCGGCTTGGTCATTCCAGCTCTGGAACTTTGGACTCTTAGATCGGCAGCGTAGTACTGTTTGTTAAAAGTGAGAATGTGTGGTTTTTCATTTGATCGAGTATTTCATACTAAAGCATTGCTTTCAATCGCGCCATTCGTACTGACGTCATTGTAATGACCTATGTTCATTTCAGTTGGGAAATCTAAAGTCAGTCTTTCTGAGGATGTAAAATGGCAGGTGGAGAGTGAGTGTCTACCATTATGATGAAAACTTCCCAACCTGATTGTGACTGATGGTAGGCAAGTGGGGCTACCACTACAATGAAAATTCCCTAACCCAGTCTTCATATGAGAAAGCACGTTTGGTGACTCCTCCGTCGCGTTTCTAGGGTAATGTTAAGTGCTGTGCAATTTAATACAATCTTGCTCACAACGTGTACACTACCTAACCTAGAATTCTGTATACAATGTAGAATTCCGTTGCGAAGCACGGGTACATCAGCTAGTTCAGTAATAAAACCGTAAGGATTGGATGCTTCAGAATATCTTTAAATTTAAAAAAAAAGGGAGAGCTGTAAGAACTCGAGAAGAAGGAAAGGAAGATTCTGAGGAAAATTCTGGTGCCACAGAAGACTACTGATGGGACTGGGAAGAAAAGGAGAAATTATGAGCTCTACAAGTACACTGAAATGTTCACGGACACAATGCGGAATCGAAGGCTGAAATTCTACGGAACTTAGTAAGAATGGATGACACGACTGACCAAAAATATCTTCAGAAACATCATGGGATTAAAGGCCAGCTCCAAGTAGGTATAAGAGGTTAAGAGAGAAGAAGTTGGAATTTCCCTTAAGATGATCTGCAATAGCAGAGAGTTCAAAAGGAAAGTCGATAGTCTAAAACCGTTTGAAGGGAAACCACTAAAAAGGAGACCCAGACGGATCATATCCGAAGAGGAGAGAAAGATGAGAAGTGAAGGAATGAAGTGGTTCTGGGAAGAGAAGAGAAGAAAAGAAAGGCCAAGAAGCCTAGTTCTATGTGGTCCATAATTGGCTAAATTCGGAGGAAGAAAAAGAGCAAGTACCTTTGGCAGTCCACCTTAAATTCCATGACCTAGCAGCAGATATTGCGAAGAGCTTTTGTAGATGGCGGTGCGGTGTAAATATATAGTAAGAGAGGAGCTGGACCGTGTACTGTGATAGTATTTGGGGAGACGAATTTAAAGTTTCAAGAAATTTAATTTGATTTATCTTGAATGGAGTATTCTGTGGAGAAGGGTTAAGGAGTGCAGTTTACGACGGTCTTGCCCTCGAAGCCATGTCAGTTTCCTATAATAAGATGTTATGTGACTATGATAACGTAGATTAAAAATAAATTTAATGCAGCTGAGTATTTTGAGCTCGGGCTAATTTCTTATTACTGTCTTGAGTTATGCCCAGTAATGCGGTGTCACAATAGTCAAGGAAACTTGTATGTTGGGAAATTACATTGCAGTGATATAGTTTAGCATCCTTTTTGACTTATATTTTGAATATAAATTGCTAGACACATTTTAATACCTACATGCTAGAATGGTATTTGCTCGTTGTTCACCTTGTAGTATAAGCCGGGCCCGCCTAAAGGCTTATGGGCGCGTGGGCGGGAAGCCGATAAAGCAGTCCTAGCCCTGGGCGAGGGAACCCAAGCACTTAAAGTGATTGTTTCTTGAGGCTGTTCGCACGCATACTTCACAGTCAGCTCTCAAAACATTGTTCTGCTGTGCCGAGAAGAAGAGCTTATTCACTGCCAGCTGTGATCTGTCGTGTGTACGCGCATGTTCGTGTTTCAGCAAACAAATTGACTGCTGCTCTTACACGATGGCTGTAGTGTAACGAAAGTACTTCATCTTGACACAAAGAACACTATGCGTTCAACGTCCTTTTTATTACTGATGCTTATAAGAATCACGGTTGTATCCGATATTTGCCTTGATGTTTTTAACGTGCCAGTAAATTCTGCTGGTACTAGACACTCGTCTTTAAAACTCGATCCCGTTAACGGGACTACAGGGTGAACACGAATTGGTTCTTTCGGTCTGGTGTCCAGGTACGTTGCTTGATGCATGCTCATTATGACAAGATTTTGAAATTCTTGGAATTCTGTTTATTTTTTTGGAAACATCAATTTAAGAATCAGAAGATAATTCAGAGTTTGCGACTTTAATCAAAACTCCTTGAAGTACACAGTTATTTGCAAAAAATGTCAGTTCGTCACTTTAAATCTCATGCTGATTAGTCAAGTGACGAATATTTTTAGGGAATCCCGATTGCAAGGATATCGAGTATATAAAATGCAAAATACGTATTTGTTTGATGTCTAAAAAAAATGTGCACGTATGTATGTTGAGTCTTCAGCCCGAAGGCTGGTTGGATTCTCAACAGCTCCGCCATCAGCTGTCATAGATGGCGTAGGCATCACCGAAGAGGCGTACGAGGAAGTGAGGAGTGAGGTAGTTTCTCATTGCTTTCCTCATTGAGCCAGACGTTGTTTTTACATGTCAGTCTGTCAAACCGACTGAAATATAGATACCATCTGACCCTGTGAGCGACATTTTCCGACCAGTCATAGCGGAATTAGGAATGGCATTGTCAGTGTCGCTCATACCTCAGTCACTTTCATATTGCCAATCAATCAATCAATCAATCAATCAATCAATCAATCAATCAATCAATCAATCAATCAATCAATCAATCAATCAATCAATATTGATCTGCATTTAGGGCAGTCGCCCAGGTGGCAGATTCCCTATCTGTTACTTTCCTAGCCTTTTCCTAAATGATTTCAAAGAAATTGGAAGTTTATTGAACGTCTCCCTTGGTAAGTTATTCAAATCCCTAACTCCCCTTCCTATAAATGAATATTTTCCCCAGTTTGTCCTCTTGAATTCCAACTTTATCTTCATATTGTGATCTTTCCTACTGTTATAAACGCCACTCAAACTTATTCGTCTACTAATGTCATTCCACGCCATCTCTCCGCTGACAGCTCGAAACATACCACTTAGTCGAGCAGCTTTTCTTCTTTCTCTCAATTCTTCCCAACCCAAACTTTGCAACATTTTTGTAACGCTACTCTTTTGTCGGAAATCACCCAGAACAAATCGAGCTGCTTTTCTTTGGATTTTTTCCAGTTCTTGAATCAGGTAATCCTGGTGAGGGTCCCATACACTGGAACCATACTCTAGCTGGGGTCTTACCAGAGACTTATATGCCCTCTCCTTTACATCCTTACTACAACCCCTAAACACCCTCATAACCATGTGCAGAGATCTGTACCCTTTATTTCCAATCCCATTTATGTGATTACCCCAATGAAGATCTTTCCTTATTAACACCTAGATACTTACAATGATCCCCAAAAGGAACTTTCACCCCATCAACGCAGTAATTAAAACTGAGAGGACTTTTCCTATTTGTGAAACTCACAACCTGACTTTTAACCCCGTTTATCAACACACCATTGTCTGCTGTCCATCTCACAACATTTTCGAGGTCACGTTGCAGTTGCTCACAATCTTTTAACTTATTTATCACTCTATAGAGAATAACATCATCCGCAAAAAGCCTTACCTCCGATTCCACTCCTTTACTCATATCATTTATATATATAAGAAACCATAAAGGTCCGATAATACTGCCTTGAGGAATTCCCCTCTTAATTATTACAGGGTCCGATAAAGCTTCACCTACTCTAATTCTCTGAGATCTATTTTCTAGAAATATAGCAACCCATTCAGTCACTCTTTTGTCTAGTCCAATTGCACTCATTTTTGCCAGTAGTCTCCCACGATCCACCCTATCAAATGCTTTAGACAGGTCAATCGCGATACAGTCCATTTGACCTCCAGAATCCAAGATATCTGCTATATCTTGCTGAAATCCTACAAGTTGAGCTTCAGTGGAATAACCTTTCCTAAAACCGAATTGCGTTCTATCGAACCAGTTGTTAATTTCACAAACATGTCTAATATAATCAGAAAGAATGCCTTCCCAAAGCTTACATACAATGCATGTCAAACTTACTGGCCTGTAATTTTCAGCTTTATGTCTATCACCCTTTCCTTTATACACAGGGGCTACAATAGCAACTCTCCATTCATCTGGTATAGCTCCTCCGACCAAACAATAATCAAATAAGTACTTCAGATATGGCCAAAGTCAAGCATGAGACTGGGACAGGTCAGTGAAAGTAATACATTTGTTCAGCCCGTACGAGAAGGCATAGCGCCCTGTTAAGTCTACGTCTCTCCAGCAAAGGCATAAAAAAGTGACAGTCCATTATTTGCAAATGCGTTGGGAATGTATATTTATAGACGGGGTAGTGATTGCTATTAGGCGAGACGGTAGTTGTCTTTTCTCCTTGCTTTCATATTCTATATGGCATGGACAAGCGTAGACGAGAACTTAAGAGTGATTGTAGCAATATGTATCTTCCATTGGTATAGGTTCTAGCGATATTCTGTAGCACCAACTGGTGATACTTATAAGAACAAGGCCTAGTACTTCGATTATATGTCTAAGCCTAATATGTTCGGTCAGCTTGTGATCTAATGCCGGACAACGATTTGTTTCCTTAGGTGTTTCATTAACAACAACAACAACAACAACAACAACAACAACAACAAAACCCTTCCTAAATGGTAGGGCCTATTAGATTCGCAGCCAACTTGAGAAGAAGATCGGGGCGATGTCACTAAGCTATCATATAACATTCCATCGAAATTCATTTGCAGAAAGTTGATTTGAGGTCTTGTAATTTAGGCTCAGACGGGGTTTATATATAAAATGGACAGAGGATGTGATAAAAAGAACCCATGTATGGTGTGTTTTTAGAGACTAATAATGTACAGTATGTACCTATTCTATTCGTACGAGCTGTTTGCTTTAGTACCTCAACGCACTGCCAGAAAATAATAAACTGAAAATGATTTTATTCATTGAACATATATTCAAAATAGCCTTCAGAAAACATATACCTACTATATCTGTTTGCAACCATGTTAACAAAACATACAGCTTCTAATAAAGAAAAGCGCGCCCATAATCATGTATCTTTCCTATTCGTACAAACAAACTGAACACTTGAAATAAACAAAAAATAAAGGGTTCCTGGAACTTGTTAGTATCTAGTGGAATGTCCCCTAGCATTTGTAACTTCCTCACATCGTCGCCGCATAGATACACTAATTTCTTGCACATGTCCGAGCTGATTTTCTGCCATTCCTGAAGAATCACGCTTTTAAGTTCCTCCTTCGTACGCACACGTTGCCTACGGATTTTTCTCTTTAATGTAGCCCAAAGATCTTTGATGGGATTTTAATCCGGAGACTTGGGAGGTGTTCTTAGCTGCTTAGGAATATTCCAGATCAACCATGTCTTATTAATGTCAGCAGTGTGTATTGGGTCATTATCATGCTGGAACATACACTGACTGACAGAGCAAATGCAACACCAAGAAGGAGTGGTCAGAACTTTATGCCAATTGCAGGGTAGACTGACGTCACTGAGGTATGCTCATGATGTGAAATGCGCCGCTGTGCTGCGCACGTAGCGAACGATAAATGGGACACGGCGTTGGCGAATGGCCCACTTCGTACCGTGATTTCTCAGCCGACAGTCATTGTAGAACGTGTTGTCGTGTGCCACAGGACACGTGTATAGCTATGAATGCCAGGCCGCCGTCAACGGAGGCATTTCCAGCAGACAGACGACTTTACGAGGGGTATGGTGATCGGGCTGAGAAGGGCAGGTTGGTCGCTTCGTCAAATCGCAGCCGATACCCATAGGGATGTGTCCACGGTGCAGCGCCTGTGGCGAAGATGGTTGGCGCAGGGACATGTGGCACGTGCGAGGGGTCCAGGCGCAGCCCGAGTGACGTCAGCACGCGAGGATCGGCGCATCCGCCGCCAAGCGGTGGCAGCCCCGCACGCCACGTCCACCGCCATTCTTCAGCATGTGCAAGACACCCTGGCTGTTCCAATATCGACCAGAACAATTTCCCGTCGATTGGTTGAAGGAGGCCTGCACTCCCGGCGTCCGCTCAGAAGACTACCATTGACTCCACAGCATAGACGTGCACGCCTGGCATGGTGCCGGGCTAGAGCGACTTGGATGAGGGAATGGCGGAACGTCGTGTTCTCCGATGAGTCACGCTTCTGTTCTGTCAGTGATAGTCACCGCAGACGCGTGTGGCGTCGGCGTGGAGAAAGGTCAAATCCGGCCGTAATTGTGGAGCGCCCTACCGCTAGACAACGCGGCATCATGGTTTGGGGAGCTATTGCGTATGATTCCACGTCACCTCTAGTGCGTATTCAAGGCACGTTAAATGCCCACCGCTACGTGCAGCATGTGCTGCGGCCGGTGGCACTCCCGTACCTTCAGGGGCTGCCCAATGCTCTGTTTCAGCAGGATAATGCCCGCCCACACACTGCTCGCATCTCCCAACAGGCTCTACGAGGTGTACAGATGCTTCCGTGGCCAGCGTACTCTCCGGATCTCTCACCAATCGAACACGTGTGGGATCTCATTGGACGCCGTTTGCAAACTCTGCCGCAGCTTCGTACGGACGACCAACTGTGGCAAATGGTTGACAGAGAATGGAGAACCATCCCTCAGGACACCATCCGCACTCTTATTGACTCTGTACCTCGACGTGTTTCTGCGTGCATCGCCGCTCGCGGTGGTCCTACATCCTACTGAGTCGATGCCGTGCGCATTGTGTAACCTGCATATCGGTTTGAAATAAACATCAATTATTCGTCCGTGCCGTCTCTGTTTTTTCCCCAACTTTCATCCCTTTCGAACCACTCCTCCTTGGTGTTGCATTTGCTCTGTCAGTCAGTGTATAAACAGGTGGAAACCCCATTTATTTCGGCACTCTGCTTAAAGTTTGCCCTACGATTGCATTATAGCCCTCCTTGTTCATTATTCCGTCAATTAAATATATGTTACCCACACCTCTGGCTAACATACAGCCCCAAAACATTACAGACCCACCACCGTATTTTACAGTTGGGAGTGTATTTGCTAAATCATTGTCCGTACCAATTCTTCTCCATATCTGTGGCTGCCATCTGACCCGAAAAGGTTCATTTTTGTCTCACCATACCAAATAACGTCATTCCAGAATTCTTTCTTTATACACATTCTTTACATAAGCACTCAGACTCTGCAGAACATAAAATACGACAGCTAGATTTCAAGACATTGGAAACAAACCAAAATACGATCTCTGATGTCCTGAAGGAAAATGCCAGACGGTATATTGTAATTGTACAGTTCAGTGAAAATGTACATTTAAATAGGCTTTTCCTTCAGTTGGTAATCGATGCAGTGCTCTATTTAAGTAAGCAAGAACTAGCTTTTCGTGGTCATGACGAAACATTAAATTCAGTAGGCTAAATCGTGGTCACGTGCTGGACCCTCCGCCAGTCACAGGTACGAGGTACGAGTACAAAACAACCAAAAACAAAACGTAATTCCTAAATCTTGTCCTCCTCTGTGGTGTAGTGGTTAGTGTGATTAGCTGCCACCCCGGAGGCCCGGGTTCGATTCCCGTCTCTGCCATGAAATTTGAAAAGTGGTACGAGGGCTGGAACGGGGTCCACTCAGCCTCGGGAGATCAACTGAGTAGAGGTGGGCTTGATTACCACCTCAGCCATCCTGGAAGTGGTTTTCCGTGGTTTCCCACTTCTCCTCCAGGCAAATGCCGCGATGGTACCTAACTTAAGGCTACGGCCGGTTCCTTCCTTCTTCCTTGTCTATCCCTTCCAATCTTCCCATCCATCACCAAGGCCCCTGTTCAGCATAGCAGGTGAGGCCGCCTGGGCGAGGTACTGGCCATCCTCCCCAATTGTATCCCCCGACCCAGAGTCTGAAATTGCAGGACACTATCTTTGAGGCGGTAGAGGTGGAATCCCTCGCTGAGTCCGAGGTAAAAACCAACCCTGGAGGGTAAGCAGATTAAGAAAGAAAGAAAGAAAGAAAGAAAGAAAGAAAGAAAGAAAGAAAGAAAGAAAGAAAGAAAGAAAGAAGTTCCTAAGTCTGTCGCTCGAAATCGAACGGGTAATAGCTCTTCACCATACTTTACAGCCACGAGCCGCCACTGATAGAAAGTGCAGGGCAGCTAAGGAAGAATGGCTGAAAGAGAAGTGTAAGGATGTTGAAGGTTGTGTGGCCCTAGGAAAGTTATATGCTGCATACAGGAGAAAGGAAAAGGAGGTGTATGAATAATAAAAGCTTAGATGGTAAGAAGCCAATTCAAAAAGATGGCACGAACATATCCAGCAGTTGTATCAAAGTAAGGAAGTAGGTGATAGTGTTCTGGAACAACAAGAGAGGTAAGAGACTTGCGTACGCTAAAGAGCACAGAAATGACAGCTATGAAGATTGGAAGACAGTCGTTTTTACCGATGAGAGTATATTTACCTTCAAGTCAGACAGACGAGTGACTCTGTGGAGGAAGACGAATTCTGAACTTGAAGAGGAGAACCTGACAGCTTCTGTGAAACATGGAGGTGGTTCCCTGGTGGTGTGGGGTTGCATGTGTGCGAATGGTGTAGGTAAGTTAGCCTTTATTGAAGGGACAATGGGTCACAAAGCATACATTAACATCCTCAAGACATATCTTCCATCAAGTGTACAAAAAAATGGACTCTCAGCAAAGTATACGTTTACGCAAAATAACGACCCCAAACATACAGCCCTGAACACGAAGCTATGGCTGTTATATAATACACTGCGTTGGATGAAAACTCTACCACAATTTCCCGACATAAACTCTATCGAGAAGTATGGGTAGAATGCAAGATTCATCCCAACGGAAATAATAATAATCATCAACAAACAAGCCTTCGGAAAAAAAATATTTGAGCACAAAAATTCAGAATCTCACAAAAAAGCTATGTTACTAAAATCAGAATATAATAAAAAAGATATTTGAAAGTTGCATGGATACTATGTATGTCAAACACCTAGAAACTACCGTTCGAGTATATCGAACAGCATACTCAACTGCGAAAAGAAATAGCCCCTCCGTAGACCTACAGACTTATGTTGAACTTCAATAATTAAATGGTTTAGATATGGGACAAGTTCATCAAATTTTAGTAGTGCTAATATTATTGAACACGTTGTCCGACTCGCTGGCTGAATGGTCAGCGTACTGGCCTTCGGTTCAGAGGGTCCCGGGTTCGATTCCCGGCTGGATCGGGGATGTTAACCTTAATTGGTTAATTCCAGTAGTTCGGGGGCTGGGTGTTTGTAATGTCCCCACCATCCCTGCAACTCACACACCACACATAACACTATCGTCCACCACAATAACACGCAGTTACCTACACATGGTAGATGCCGCCCACCCTCATCGGAGGGTCTGCCTTTCAAGAGCTGCACCCGGCTAGAAATAGCCACACGAAATTATTATTATTATTATTATTATTATTATTATTATTATTATTATTATTATTATTATTATTATTATTATTATTATTATTATTATTATTATTATTGAACACATTTCACAGGAAATGAGAAATAAAATAGCAAAATCTATTACAGAATATCAGAGGAGAATCAGTATTATGATTGACGAATCAGCAACAGTTAGTGTAAAATCTGTTTTAGTAGGCTATTATGTTTTGAGATGTGCTCTTTCAGATAATTCTGAAGTTGTTTCCTTTTTCTGGGACTTGATAGAACTTGAATCAACTACAGCAGTTGGAGCACAGTTCTTAAAGTTATTTCCAGATATAGTAACCATCGCTTGGAATTGGCCGTTTCTGATACAAGAAATGAAGTTACAGGTGTTAACCATTTCCATTCTTTCTTTGACATATTGTATTCTTTATACAGCATGTCTCCCAAAAATCAAAGGGAACTCAACATTTGTGCTGCTTCACTGGAACAAAGAGTTAAGAAGATTGGGAAAATATTTACAATAAGATGGGTAGCATCAAGCCGGAGAACTGTAAAAGCTGTCTGGGAAAACTGTAGTGCACTAGTAAAACATTTTAGTGAGGCCAAAATATGACCACCTGAGAGACTCCAAAGAAAGTGCAAAATATGTTAACATGTGTAGAATTTCTAGAAAATATTGCAATTATGTCTGATGCTCTTGTTGAGTTAGCTGATTTGTCATTAGAGTTACAGGAAAGAGAGACAAGTCTAACAGAGGCTCAAAATGCAATCAAGCGCACTATAAAAGTGTTTGAATCTATGTGTAACTCAGCTTCTGGAGAATACTACAGAGCAGTTCTTAAACAGCAGAAAACAGAAAGTTTAGAACCATAGAATTACATGATTCTAAAAAAAGTTGTAAAAATTTATAGAAAGCAGTTTTTCAGAAGTGTTGTGAACGGTTTAAATAACAGACTTATGGAAAATGTGTCCACATCTCGGTTCCAGCCCTAGTCAGTAGGGACATGAGAGAATGACAAAAGTTATCATTGATTCAGAGGTACTATACAAAAATAATTGACCCTCCACTTCTGCTTTGGATATCTGCTATGGTGATAAGAGTGTTGGCAACCTTTGCGTCTTTTTTCACATATCAGACAAGAGGAGGTACATTAATGCTTTAGAAAGTATGTTGAGAACAAGGGAATTCCAGTGGAGCTGATGCCTTGAATCAAGACAGTACAGACCATTCCCATCTCTTCAGCGAAAGCTGAAAGAGCTTTCAGTACCATGAATGAGATCCACACCGAAAAGAGAAATAGGCTGCTGGTTGCAAGATCAAGCGGACTTATTTTCATTTTCTCTGATGTCATAGGGAGTCACTATGTCCATTGCATGATTAAGTAAGCCATTTGCGGATCTATCTGCACTCACGTCAACGAAGGAAATAAACGTTTCTTGAACCTGTGCTGTCTAGTGATGAACATATCTGAGGATGGTGGACAGTTGTGTGATTTGCTGCTAATATCGGAAGTTTCATCTAAAATAATCGCTACATGCTGGGCCATGGAAATCTCATTCCTTATGGTTTCCATCAACACACTACTGCTAGCAGCAATCGAGTCGTTTTGAATCCCGTTCGATGTGCCCTTGAAAGTTGAAGACGTCTTACACTCTTTCTGATTGTACATGGCAGTTGGCCTCTTACTACAAGAGCATTAGTTTTTTTATAAATGATATATTATTCTCTTCTCTCAGTAATCCACTTCCACATTTTTTTAGAGCTTGAAATATGATATCCCAGTTTATATTATCAATTGAATGCAGTCATACCGGTTTGCTTACTTGGAAGTGTTTTTCAAGTGTCAGACGAAGATCCCGTACACTCATAGTCATAATGCAATGTGACATGTCAGACGGCTAGAAATATCGACTATGATTGGATGACCTTGACCAAGACTTCCAAACACTCTCCTGGCCCCCTGATTCCCCCTACTTTATCCCGATTGAACATCTGTGGGACCATCTTGATCGTTGTGTTCGCTCTATGGATTCTCTGCTATACAAACTCCAGCAGCTGTGCGATTTACTATAAGCAGCATGGCTCTACATACATGTAATAGCCTACGAGCATAATACTTACGCACTCCCAGCCCATCTATCGGCTCTCCGTGCTGTACGCGTGGAGTTTAGCTGGTGGTTATAGTGAGGTGACTCGACTGTGTGTGTATCTCTTAAGTTCCAATGTCGGTGAACAGACGCGAGTTAAATAATGTGCATTTATGTCACATCATTCCAAACTATCCTTCTGGTAGCGGACACAATTTGTTTCTGTCCCGGTAATTTTACTGCGTACGGCCGTTCAATAAAACGGTTGAAACGCGCTCTATGGTACGATGGAAATGTTGACGTTTGTACAGCTGCTTAGATCTCGGAGAGTAGATACGCCGCTGGACGGTCTTAGTTTACAAGAGCGACCCTCTGTATGAACTATTAACCGTTTGTCGGCATCCAGATTTTATCGTAAAATATCTTTGTTAGCGTACGTTGGTAGTATAGTAAATTTCATTGCTGGTTTCCTGCATCGGGCTTTAATTTGCGCAGATAAGATTTTCTTTGAACTTCAGAGAAGTTACGTAAAGCTATAGACAATCTACACGTTTTTGACGGAGCTCATTTCTGTGGTAATGTCGTAGAGGCTACACGTCCTTGTATTCTACATCCCCAAGGGCTTACAACATACGAGATATTGATGAAGTGACCAGTATACCCCAGCTGAGTCGGACACTGCTTCCACTTGTTGCTTCTTGTTCCTATCTTACCTTCATGTATGATATCAGAAGGTATTCACTTCAGTTTAGTTAATCAAGATATTCGGATAGTAAGTCAGCAAATGTTTGAATGCCGGTCTGAGTGGCTCAGACGGTTGAGGCGCTGGCCTTCTGACCCCAACTTGGCAGGTTCGATCCTGGCTCAGTCCGGTGATATTTGAAGGTGCTCAAATATGTCAGCCTCGTGACGGTAGATTTACTGGCACGTAAAAGATCTCCTGCGGGACAAAATTCCGGCACCCCGGCGTCTCCGAAAACCGTAAAAGTAGCTAGTGGGACGTAAAGGGAGTAACATTATATTATTATTATTATTATTATTATTATTATGATTATTATTATTTTTAATAATGTTTGAGTACCAGGTGAGTTGGCCACGCGGTTAGGGGCGCGCGGCTGTGAGCTTGCATCCGGGAGATAGTGGGTTCGAAACCCACTGTCGGCAGCACTGAAGATGGTTTTCCGTGGTATCCCATTTTCACACGAGGCAAATGCTCGGACTGTACCTTAATTAACGCCACGGCCGCTTCCTTGCAACTCCTAAGCCTTTCCTATCCCACCGTCGCCATAAGACCTATCTGTGTCGGTGCGACGTAAGGTCACTAGAAAAAAAAAAAAGAATTTTGAGATTTAGACATGGTATTGAAAACATTATCTGCTCTGACTGACGGGAGTTCGCCTTGAATGGAACGCTTGGTCTCGCCGTCCTTTCGCAGTTTTGTATTGAGGTCAATTTAAATAAAAATCAGCAGCTAGTATACCTTTGTTAATTTTCCAACAATGAAGAGTCACGGGAATTGGCGAGGGAGGTTACGTGAACGGATCGTATCCATGAAATTTCATTATAATTTTTGTACTAGATGGAAGATAATAATTGCTTTTAGATGAATCAGCCGGCCCCGTGGTGTGGGGGTAGCGTGCCTGCCTCTTACCCGGAGGCTCCGGGTTCGATTCCTGGTCAGGTCAGGGATTTTTACCTGGACCTGAGGGCTGGTTCGAGGTCCACTCAGCCTATTTGATTAGAATTGAGGAGCTATTTGACGGTGAGATAGCGGCCCCGGTCTAGAAGGCCAAGAATAACGGCCGAGAGGATTCGTCATGCTGACCACACGACCCCTCGTAATTTGCAGGCCATCGGACTGAGCAGCGGTCGCTTGGTAGGCCAAGGCCCTTCAAAGGCTGTAGTGCCATGGGGGCGGGGGGCGTTAGGTAAGTCAAGAGTAAAATTAGCGGTAAAATCGTAAATATCTTTATTACTACAGAAATATATACATACACACTTTGCTATATTACGACTTTGATTTCTCTTACGTGACAACGCTTCAGTACGTCTTTTGTTCATGTAACATTTTTGTGCGTGAAGTCTTTGGTCTTTTAATTTCTTTGCTTTGTTTGATATTACTTGGTGGCGCGAGTTGTTGACTTGTGCCCATTACTCATTAATTAATATAATTATTGGTCCAGGGATCATGCTATTTTTCTTTCAACATAAATCATTTTTGTGTTACTTACGATATACTTTTCGCCTCCATTTTCCTGTTTTAACTGCCTGCGCTAGTCATGATAGACAAAGATATTGAGAATTCACATACATAGCACTCCCATTTGTCGGTGCTAGTCCCCTGGACCTCGAGAAGGAACAAGACAGCACGATGAAGTGCACCACACTGCTTGGTGACATTGAGGATCTGGAAGTCGCTGAGTCGCGAGATTTAGAAGCCCATAACCACATGAACATGAACATCTCCCTCAATTCTAATTTTGAATAGCTCCCTCATTCGTCGGTGCTAGCCCTGGACCTCAGTAAGGAAACAAAAGACGGGACGATGAAGCGGAATGCCACAGAAGAGAGTCGTGTCTACAGCGAAATAGTCACCGTGTATACGTACAGTCACTCCCATAAATATTCGGCCACTGATAAAATCCGCGAAAAAGTGATGACAATAACGCGCCCATGAGCCGAATGTGAAACCAAATGTGTCCAAGTTATGAAAATGCATTTGGTTGCTTAGGCCGAAGAGGAATCACGGAACATTGATGTACAGTTTGCTGTATAAGAAAGGCCATAGTGGACATGGGTGAAATGACACGCCTCAAATATATTCGGTCACCTGTAAAGGCCGGGATTGCCGTTGTGTTCATTGACAGAGACGGGGCGGATAGCGTTGCAAAACGTTCAGTTCAGGAGTGCGGTGCCACGAGACACGTCGTGCAGAAATCATTTGCTGCAGTGTTGCGGAATAGTATTAAACGGGATGCAAAAGACAACACAGTACCACTTTTGAAGAACGCCAGCTCGTGATATTCCATCGTGCTCGAGGTAAATCGCATAGAAAGATATCGCAGATGCTTAACATAACCAGAACAACAATTGGAGATAAAATAAGGGGATGCAAAAATTAAGACAGAATTGATTCAATTCCCCAGACAGGCAGACCAAGAATGCTGACACAACGAGAGGAGCGGTTGTGCTTCAGAATGGAAAACGAAAACAGAAAATTAGTGCTCCGAAACTGGCAGCAGCTGTTTTAGAGGAGTGTGGAAAGAAAGTGGGTACTAATACCGTGCGAAGAACACCGCGAAGGAATGAGTTCTTTCGGAGAAGAGCTAGGAGGAAACCATACATTAGTGCAGTAAATAAAAACAAGCGGCTAGAGTTCGCAAAAACCTTCGTACGCAAACCCAGTGCTTGGTGGGAGGATGTGTTATTTGTTAATGAGTCAAAGTTCAACGTCTTCGGGTCCAATGGAAAGCAATTTGTGTGGCGGAAACGTCACGAGGAACTGAGAACAAGCAATTTACAAGCAACGGTAAAAAATTGTGGAGGAAGAGCAATCGTGTAGGGATGTGTAGCATCGAACGGGGTTGGTGCACTGAGTTTCATTGAAGATACTTTGACAAAAAAAGGGGGTATTTGGCTATCCTCAAAAACAATTTGCGACAATTTGCGGAACAACTTGGTATACAGTGTACTTTCAAGTTCTTCCAAGATATCGTACTCAAGCACAAGTCGTAACTTGTCAGGGAGTGGCTGTTGTACAACTGCCCGAAGGTCTTGAAACTCCACCACAATCACCCGACCTGAACCCCATCGAGAAGGTATGGAGTCGAATGAAGGCAGCTCTGCAATTGCGGCGGCCAAGTTCCTTCAGAGACAAGAAGAGGAGACTGCTACAAGAATGGGCGTCATTAAGCCCTGATTATATAAAGAAAGTTATCGCCAGTGTGCCGAATCGACTGGAATAGGTCCTAAAACATCAAGGTGGACCTACAAAGTACTGAATGTGTAACAATGTTGTGAATTATGCGAGTTTATGTTGCTTTTTGTATAGTGGCCGAATATTTTTGAGGTGGCACTGGAATTATTGCTTTTATTTAATGTACGACAGAGGGCGTACTAATGACTGTCAGAAGATTTTGAATTACATCACAATGTTTGTAGAACGTGTTACTATGTTTTCCTACATGTTTCGTTGTATTAAACGTTATCTTTATTGTGTAAGAATAACTACCCAATAAAAGTGTGTGAAAAATCAGACTGACCGAATATTTATGGGAGTAACTGTATGCACGAGTATATTTCTCTAGTCATAATGGTATTTATTAATTTACCGCTAATTTTACTGTTGATTTGCGTGAGAACAATATTGTTATCCTCCATTAAGGATAAAAATTACAATGGAATTTCATGGATACGATTCGTTCACATAATTGGCGACGGAGTCCCAAATCAAAGTGCAGTGCTTTTTTCCCATATGTGCTTATCTCAGTGTCATTGGTTGAAAATAAGGCTACGTGCACGATGTTGATCCACGAAATATCACTGTAATATTTGTCACAAACGATAGGTAATCATTGATTTACTCAAATAAAGTCTCATATCCCAGGTTGATTAAGAAATACCGTCGTTACTAGCAAGAAATATGTATACGTATTTACTGGCTGTAAATAGGAGTCCATGGTGTTGCATTCCGCTGCTTGCGCCGTCTTTTGTTTCTTTCTTGAGGTCCAGGGCTGGCACCGATGAATGGGAGTGCTATGTCTGCGATTTTTGTTATCTTTGGCCATATTACTTGCATTCCGCTGCTCGCGCCGTCGTTTTTTTGCCCTTGAGGTCCAGGGCTGGCACCAACGAGATCTCTTTCTAGCGAATGGGAGTGCGGGTATTTTGTTGAAAAATTAACATGATCCCTGGACCAATACATATATATGTATATATTTTAAAAGGAAAATAGCATGATCCCTGGACCAATAAATCGTTTAATGAATCAGTTAATGCACATGAAGTGACAGCCCATCAAATTAAATCGAATGAGAAAAATCAATAAAACGACACCAAAGAACTTCAGTGAGCAAAGACATCACAGACAACAGTGTTGGACAAACAAAACACGGAAGCGCTGCGACGTAGCAGAAATAGTTGTAAGGCAGTAAAGTATGTATTCTCTAATATAAAATATTTCGTATTATTTTTTAATCAACCTGGGATTTGAGACTTTATTTGAGTAAAAGCAATTACTATCTTCCATTTGTGACAAATATTACAGTGATATTTCGTGGATCAACATTATTCACGTAACCGAAAATAATTTAAAATTAGAATCGCGAATTCTCTTGCTAGGAATGGCGAGGATTATTGACACATCTGCCCCACTGTCTACTAGAAAGTGCAAACCCTTGTTTTTGTCTCGCACAAATAAACGGGATGCATTATATTTTCAGTCGTGGAGCCTGGTGTTAAATCTGTTTGGGATTTTCCGTATTGTTCTACGAGCATGGAGGTTTACATTTGTCAGGAATATATGTCGTACCAAATTTAAAGTATGATAGTAACAATACTTGCCACTTGGGTTGTGCTTTGACTTCGACTGCGACTTGAGCTACGGTTACGAGCGAGTTGGCTGTGAGGTTAGGGGCGTGCAGCTGTGAGCTTGCATTCGGGAGATAGTGGGTTCGAACCTCATTATCGGCAGCCCTGAAGATAGTTTTCCGTGGTTTCCTATTTTCGCACTAGACAAATGCTGGTTTGATTAAGGCCACGGTCGCTTCCTTCCCCACTCATAGCCCTTTCCTGTCCCGTCTAAGATCTATGCGTGTCAGTGCGACGTAAAAGTCAATTTTAAACTACGCTTACTGCTATGGCTACAGCCACGGTGTCTAAAACTGCACGTCTCAGCTATTTGCCGTTCCAGGGCAAATATCTGGGCCGAAAGTGGTGAAAGGACATCGTTATTAATTTTAGGTATGTCGGTAGTAGTTCACTGCGAGGGTTCATTTCGGTTATCTTATGTGTCATTATGGCACTCTTTTCCAAAATTTCGTTAGACACTATCAATATATTTTAAATCGAATGAAGCGATTATCTCTAACCATAACGTACGGAGCACTTCCTCAGAAATATTTACATCTGCTAAGTACTGCAGCTTTCTCAGTAACTGGCTTGGCTTCATGTCGCTTAGCTTCAAACCTGTAACCAAGAGCTTTATTTGATTGTCTTCGCTATCTTTAACAATTTTTTAAAAACAACGCTCTTCAGCAGCAGAGTATTAATTTTGTTTCGTTTCGCACTGTTTATAATATCCCGTATGTTCTCAATGTATTTAGGCTCAAGATGAGAAACGAGGTTATCACATTTGGTATCCTCTTGTGAAATAGCTGAAATGGGAAACTGAGCTTCCACGTGATAGAAATATATACAGTATCTGGTTTTTCAGGCCAGATTGTAGAATTTTCATGCTCACCTTGTTCGGTTCATTCGTTAGTGGGCTTATGGAAGGTCCAGTCCGATTACTTCGTTTCTTCCATCCATGGTTGTTTAATTTACGCACTCCGAGAAATAAAACATCATATCGCCGCTATGTTAATAATATCGGGGTCACCAGTTACGTCGCGGGAATTATTCAGTTGACATTCATTAACCTATCAATTCGTCAGAATAATTTATTAATAATCTCTTCGTTTTTCTCTCAAAATAACATCACCAAACAAGAACTTCACAAAAACAAAAAGAAAACAAGGACTAATTGTATCTACCACCAGGCTCAGCACAGTCTATGAAGTTGTTTCATTTTATAGGGGCCGATGACCTTCGATGTTAGGCCCCTTAAAACAACAAGCATCATCATCATCATCATCATCATCATCATCATCATCATCATCATCATGTTTCATTTTATTGTAGGTGGGTGTTTAGGACAGGTCCAAGTGTATAGCCGCTGCTCGAACACGACAAAGCGGCGTCCACTAGGAGATGCCTACAATTTCACGGGGCTATTTGAAAATAGGTGGAAGTATGATGCTATGATTATCATGAATGCTATGGAAAAATTGTCTCTAGATGTTAAATGAAGTGATGCGAACTAAAGAAAATTGGACTCTTTAGGCTTAACAACTTTATTGGACCTAGGTGAATTGTCCGTTGTATTTGAATTTTAAGGTAGCCGGTGAGTGTTTAGAAACGGTTCTTATTTTTTCTGCCACAAACGCCTGTTGTTGAGTGTCACTAAATTATGCAGAACGCATATGATCACTCTTATCTCGTTGCATATTTAGTATCCTTTTAGTGTTGAAAGAGGGTTAGTGGATTTCCACTTGTTGAAACAATAGTGAATTAAGCGGCATGCTGGATCATTATCACTCGGCTATGCATTTTCAGTAATGGCACAATACTTGCAATAAGGACTGATATCTGAAGCATACGTTAATGCACGTTCGGTCATTTAATACCGTGTAACTCTGTTTCTGGACTTGGTAACCGGCTGGATTCGGTTAGGAAGCGAGTTCACAAGGTTGTGCATGTTCGTCGCATCCAGGTTAAGCCACTCGCTGAAGATTTAATCGCGCAATTCTACCAAATTGCGGGGATGATAATGTCGGCGTTTTACCTGCTGTTCCTACATGTCCCACAGATTTTCAATAGGGTTCACGTCAGGTGACTCTGCAGGCCGATTGAGATATAATAGAATGGGGGATTGTGCATAAAATCAGACACATAGCCTATGCCTCCAGCCCGAACTTTTCTTCTGTCTTCTTGAAAAATGGGGGTATCAGTAGCATACTTATCATGCACCTGATCGTCCAGAATGTTTAAATAAACATGCTGGTTCATGTTAGCTGTCACCCCAGTGAGCGGGCTCAATCCATGATACGGAAAACACCCCCAAAACATGACAGATCCACATTCGGTGAATTTGACCTTGCACACACTCAGGATGAAATGCTTCATTTGGCTTTCATTGCACTCGACGACATACGTCATTGGAACACAGGCAAAAACGTGATTCGTCAGACCACATTACGTCCCGCCGGTCAGCTACTGTCCACATTCGATGATTTCTAGCCCATTGAAGACGCGCAGCTTTATATGCCTGTGTGAGCAATGGCCTCCTGCGGGGTGACCGACTCCTGATGTTCATTGCATGTGGTTCCCGTGGCAGTGATCTCTCGCTAACCTTCATTCATTGACTGCAACCATTCTGACAGGTTTGGAAGCGATTTTGATTCACAAGCCGTGAAACGCTTCTCTGATCCCTCTCATTCAGGATCTTTTTCTGACCACAATTCTGACATCGTGTTTACGGCGACGTGTAGTACACCACTGCTTGTAGACACGTTGAACAGTCCGCTGTGAAACACCAACAAATCCAGCAATTTTACGCACCGTATGGCCATGAGCACGGCCAAACACGGTTACCCCTTTTTGCCACTCTGTCACATCCTTACATACCCATGTTGACGTACACTGTCCGCTTGAAACATCAATGTCTCACTGATCGCTACTTTATTATGCTCACGTAGAAGCAGTGCGCGTGAGGTTGAGCACGGAACTCGTTCGTTGCGCCATGTGTACAGGCTTAACGATTCATCTGTACGTGTGCACTAGCGTGGCTAATTTTTTGTCCGATGAGCTTTACTTTGATACGATGTGAGTCGAACGCGAGTAGTGTAATACATTCAGCGCTGTAGTCCCAAAATTTTCACAGAGTATAGGCTACTCTAAGACGGAGCATGACAAATCCCGGATGCAAGACCACCCTGGCGTTTAAAATTAGTGGGTTACAGCTAGTTACAACAAACTTCCCTCATTTTGGCATAAATCAGGTATACTGCAGACATTTTTCTAAGAAAAAGAATGAATCCATACTTGAATGCACTAGTTTGAAAATAATTTGCTTACACAGTTGTTTTCTACTCGACCTTCTTCCAGCTATTTATTGAAAGACAACCAAGGTGCATCTATTCATTTACGATCACATTTTTCACTGGAACAATCTCTTGAATTGGTGTATGTTTCATTGCGGTGGCTTTTCAGTCACGTCTTCATATATTTCTCAGGCATAAATCGGTCAACTGGTGAGGGATTTGAATGTATGAACATAAGGCTGGAGACGTAGGCAGCGAACTGTGGTGACCTTAAAGAAATGCTGGCTGATAATGTTATTCATCAAATTGAAGCTTCGATGCTCACGATTACGAGCGTAGTTGAAAACTTAAACTCACTAAGAGAATGGTGAAATTAAAAAGAAAAGAAGTCAAAGTAGAAGGTATACGTAATAAGAAGGCAAACTCTAATGAGTGGAGTTAACCAGAGGGAATATGGCGAATACCCGCCTATACACTCGACTACAGCCCTGAATACAATGTGCAATATTTTAATGCTAGGTAATGCTACAAAGAAGAATAATTATCAGCGAATAACATCTAGGGTTATTCTTGAAAAATCTGCTTCAAATGAGCAACTGAAAGATTTTAGGGCGAAGATTCTTTTATGCCTGCAATTTGATACTTAGTCGGACATGGCTGTTTTTCTAAGTTACATTATGCCATTTTAAATTATATTATTGGTACCTCTTCACTCTGTGAACAAATAATATGGTTACTGTGAAAATTAAATTTAACGATCATTTGCAGCCTAGCTAGAAACTGTTATACCTACGTAGAATTGAAGTAGATGCTATGAGACCAGAAATAGGGTTCCATCCCGTCACTGTCTTAAGGTAAATGTGATAAAACCCTTGGAAGAACCACACTCAAGATAGCTGTTACGAGCGCCATGATGCGTAACATGGATCTCGGAATGTTGTAACTTCTCTGTACTGTCGTGAAGTTGACTACTGCTGTCCTACGAAGGTGATACAGAGGATATAGGCTCATAGTGCTGCTGCTCCATTTCTTGTAACAATCGTTGCAGGGATAATATCCAAAATTGAGGTAGAGAAGACTTTGTAAACGTCCTGGACCAAGTAGGTACTGCTCCAGAGTTCTCAAATTCCGTGCTGGCAGAAGCTGCCGAACCTGCACATCAACGTATACTTAAAAGACGAATCTGAGCTGTTTAGACGTAGGTACGAATATGAAATGGAATTGATTTGTATCCATCCGAGCTATGCGGATGAATGTGTGTATCTACTACGCTGGCGGAAAAAAAATATATCCAAGCACCATGAAGTAAGGAATGTAGAGTACGGAAATTTTGGCAATATATTTGTCGAGGTAACAATTATTTGATTAAAGGTACGAGACTACGGGCTAATATCCTCGCAAGAAAAGCCATCGCAAATGTGCCATGCTGGTCCATCAATTACCCGTATAACTGCCTCACGAATTCAGGCATGCAAACGTGCATGCATTGTGTCATACAGGTGCCGGATGTCAGCTTGTGGGATGGAGTTACATGCCTGTTGCACTTGGTCGGTCAATACAGGGACGGTTAATGCCGGTTGTGGATGACGCTGGGGTTGTCGTCCAATGATGTCCCATACGTGCTCGATTGGGGACAGATAGGGGGATCGAGCACGCCAAGGCAACATGTCGACACTCTGTAGAGCACGTTACAACAGCAGCATTGGGGCGTGCATTATCCTGTTGGAAAACACCCCTGGGAATGCTGTTCATGAATGGCAGTCGAATCACCAGACGGACGTACACATCTGCAGTGAGGGTGCGTGGGATAACCATGAGAGTGCCCCTGCTGTCATAGGAAATTGCTCTCCAGACCAGAACTCCCGGTGTAGGTCCAGTGTGCCGATCCCGCAGACAGGCGGAATGCAGACGCTCACCTGGCCTCCTAACCAACACATGGCCATCAATGGTACCAAGGCAGAACCGGCTTTCATCGGAAAACATAACGGCCCTCCAGTCCATCCTTCAATGAGCTCTCGCTCGACATCACTGAAGTCGTAGACGGCGGTGGTTTGGGGTAAGTGGAATGCACGCCACAGGGCGTCTGGCTGGGAGCTGTCCTTCGAGTAACCGATTTCGAACAGTTCGTTGCGTCACTGTGGAGCCAACTGCCGTTCGAATTTCTGCTGCAGACGCAGTCCGCTGCGCCACAGCTACACCAAATACGGCGGTCCTCCCTGTCGTTGGTGCCACGGGGTCTTCCGGAGCCTGGTCTTCTTGCGAGTATACCTTCTCGTGACGACTGCTGCCAGCACTCATGCGCAGTGGAGACATTCCTGCCAAGCCGTTCTGCAATAGCGCGGAAGGAAACCCCACATTCACATGGCCCTATTATACGGCCTCGTTCAACCTCAGTGAGCTGTTGATACTGGCCTCTTCGTCTACGTAAAGGCATACTTGACCCACTCACAGTCAGTCCGTCCAATCTCACAGGTAACTAACGCTCTCGCACAGTACAGACCGTATTTAAAGCAAACCTGATGTGTAACGTCGTGAGGCCGCTACTAGCGCCACGCTAATGCGATTTGTGGGAAATTTGAATCAACGTCATCTTTCAGATTTATAAACACGCCTACCAACGTTCGTTAATGTAGCACAGCCCCTTCTTGGTGTGTAGTTATTTTTTCCGCTAGTGTATATCTACTACTGCTTCCAGAATCGCCCTTCAAACAAATAATAACAGTGGACACTTCTTGGCCGATTGGGCTAATGATCACTGTGAAATTCCTCACTGAAATAATGCAGGCCCTTTTGGGTCGTTTGATATTCGGCTTCTGGTACTTCTCGAAAGTCAGTTGAGTTTTACTCTTGATGCTGAGAGTGGATTCTTAATAGTAAATGTACTACAGTATGTATTTTCCCTTTACCATTGTTGTTATTTGGATTTGTTGTAGTATTTTTCTTAGATGATATATAGTGATTTTGTAACTTTTTATTAATGCTCACTTGCTTTTTTTCAGGTATGTGTGCTCCTTTGTTTCGGTCATCAGCACGAATATATCATGTAAGTGCATTGCAGAGTATATTTACTTTAAATATTTGTGTTAAACCTAATACGCAGTAGCGTTAATAGGCTTTCAACTTGGTCATTTTTAACCAGAGGTGAGTCATGTCCTTGCGTTTTCTAGGTGAAAAAAAAACACGAGGAAATAACACAAATATAGATTGGTTGAACAGATTTCTTTCAGTTAGTTAAATAAGCTCTTGTCAACAACTTTGATTTAGCTAGGCTAGGTATTATTTATGTTGTAAGAGATTACTAAATGATGATGATCGATAATATTATGATCTCTAAGTTAGGCGTCTCGAAAGGATAATAAGCATTATAAACAGTTCTGAACGAGAGTGGAAAATATGTTGGACTGCAAATTTCAACGTACGATCTGAACTCCACATTCGCCGGGCATGAGCATAGTTGAGCCTTCATGAGACGTGATGGAGAGGCCTCTTCACACTCAAGATCTTTTACCTGTACGTAAATAGTAGATAACTCTGAGCGTCTATCCAGATATGTATTCAATAAATCTTTACTGGTCTTTCATCCGCGCATGGAATATGTAGATGTCAGGTTAAGTTGCTTTATTTCATCGGGCTTGTCGGGATCCTCCACAATACTACCGATGACTTTTATTGTTGGATTAGATCTTTATTTGCTTACCTTATTAAGACATTATGCTTTCTTTATATAACACGCACATATGCAGCATCACTTCCTTGAGATTTATAATGATTTTAAAACTTTGAATGATATCGTTCTGTTTCTTGTATTTATTTTACTCCTTTCAAACACATGTATTTTCGACACCGGATTGAATATTTCCAAAATTACAATTGTCTTTTTTGATGCTGAATTTGGAAAAATCAGTTTTGTGAACGATGTTTTATTTGTCGTGATAAAAAAAATTGTGTTTTTCGTGACAACTAGAAATGAATGTTAAAATATATAGGTAGCTGGTTATTTTGAATAAACTTCATTCTGCTTTCCCCAGGTTGCTTTGATTTACGAAAATTGCAGTAAAATTAAGTTGAGATATTAAACGATATTTTAAAAGCACAAACATTAATACTGTATTTACGAATAAAAACGACAAGCTTAAAATTGTAATTTAGATGATTTTGAAATTATTTATTAAGACTACAACAAATTCCTTTAAATTTATCTTGTAGTCTGTGATGCTAATGGATTCTACATTCAATGTATAAGTGGTTCCTAAGGATACTTGGATATTCTTTTACTTGAGTATAGATGCGCTTCATTAGTTGAAGTGTGTCTCAGGCCGAATTTCTTAAAGAAATTGTCGAAGGTCATGTGTTATTAAGCCTGTGACTTAAATAGAGATTAATTGATTTTTTTCTCGACAGTGTGTGATGGTGGTGTTCTATTCTCGTGGTATACTTCTTCTAACTGACGTTCAGTGATTTCCATTGTGATGGTAGAATCTATAATGACACCATTAAATACCAATACGTCTAGATGACCCGTCGTAAGCTAAGCAGTGAACCTCCTCTTTCACCTGGTAGTTTCTGTCACGCTGGGCTGTTGATATAATTAATCTTATCCCGTTCTTGCTACCAAAATTTTGTCTGAGTTCAAATGACTTATTTGGTTTGTCGCATTGGAATACCTAAAGTAAGCCATAGATGCAACAGTACATTTGTTTTAAACATGAATATTTTGTTGTTATTGAGATTTATAACAACTTAGTTGACAATGTCGTGCTCTAAGTGTGCCTAATGTCTGTCTCATGATATTTGTATGCATGATGTTTGTATGCATAAGTATACTCTATGTATGAATAGTTTTTTTTTCGGGTCTGAGGCCGAGGAGAAAGCGGCATTGGCCGAGATATGATTTGTACCATCCCGGTATTCGCCTAGAGAAGTCGAAATCCATGGAAAACCACATAAAGCATGTTCGAGCGTACGATTGAAACATTGAGTGTGTGAAGTTTTTATTTCGTACATGCTCCACTTCACTTTAGAAGTGCGGGCGAGTATACTCAGGTTTCTTATTTCGCTTTATAAAACGCTAAATTTTACTCGCGACTCCGCTCGCGTCGACCAGTTTTTGCGAATCCAGGCGACGTCGTCCCTTGATTTACGTAAAAATGTCACTAAGAGGGAAAGGAAAGTGTACCAGTTTTAGTTGTTGCTGTGAAATTGATTGAATAAACCTTGGGTAATTCCTGACTGTCATAGGTTAGATCAAACTGTCTGGGTGATAATACTGTCGTCTAATGATGACGAATGCTGAATGTACATAACTGATTTTTTTGTTCGATTATGCCTATTTGTCGCTCTGGGCCTGTGATAAATGTGCGGTTTAAATTTATACGACAGATTGCACACAACAATTCGTACTATGGCTTTCATTTATGTACAGTGTGGAGGAATATTCTGTAGTTTAGCTATCGTGAAGATGGAGCGGCAGTTGAAGCTCTTGTCTAAATCTCGGTTGTAATAATCAAGTTGGCTGTAGTCGTGTTGATGGTTTGATGAATTTGCATCTGCATAGTGCTATTATATAAATGTAAGTTATTATAATGTAATCTATGTATATATAAAATCCATCACGCTTTCTGTCCAGCTAGCTGAGTATTTTTAATGACTATCTGACGAGTTAGGAAGCTGTTTCCGCTGTCTCTATCCGACTTGCTCGTAAGTTAATTTCCCTCAAGCCCGCTTGGTGGTTTTGATTGTTGCGGCATCAGCTCTTTACGGTAGTTCGAGTCCCGTCGATCGAAGTCTTTTTTAACATCTGAATTTTGGCCGGCAGGGTACTGGATGTGGTGGTTTACAATTCCTCAGCACTAAAATGTGTGACAGAAGCCCGGGATTCTTTGAATTCATAACAACTTACTGCTAAGTATTTACTCCAAAGTGAAATAAATACATATCAGTAGCGGCTCTAACATTTTCTTGGAAAACATAAATTAACTAATTAAATTTGCTAGAAAATTGAATATGTATCATATGGCTTTCATTGCCGTGTCAGAGGACATGTTTGGCTCACCTGATGCAGGTCTTTTTCTTTGACGCGCGTAAGCAACCTGTGCGTCTGGATGTGTGATGAGGTAGGAAGGTGAAACCCGGTGGCGCCACATAGCCTACTCCTGTCGAGGAAGTCTGACCGTCCCCATCCGACGGACAAATCACCATCAACAGCTCCATATGCTCTCACTCCATATATGACAGGCGTAGGCTCTGTACGACACCGGATTTCATTCTCCCTACCTCGTAGTCATTACCGGACGCGGAGATCGCTCATGGTCGTCAAATAGAAAGACTTGCACCAGGCGAGCCGAAGAGATCCTCGGACATTCTGGGCACTAAAAGCCATACGCTAAGTATTTAAAAAGCGTACTTTTTTCTGAAGATATGTATGAGGTTTCCCGGACTTTTTTGTTGTACCTTTTATGCTCTACAATTTGTACGCAAAACCTATAGTTTGTGGATATTTTTAAAGGTTTGGTTATCGTAAGGCGATTAAATTGTCGCCTGGCGGGCGTCATTTTCTTCGGCTTGTTTTGCAGGAATCGTTACTGCTCGGTTTCCTTTCATCACCAGTATTGTAGACACGGAAACCTTCTAGAGGAGATCCTGTGGGCAGTAGCGAAAACCGCATGAAAATCCGTCCAGCAGTTCTCGAGTTATAACCGTACACCAAGACATACATACATACATACATACATACATACATACATACATACATACATACATACATACATACATACATACATACATACATACATACATACATACATACATACATACATACATACATACATACATACATACATACATACATACATACATACATACATACATACATACATACATACATACATACATACATACATACATACATACATACATACATACATACATACATACATACATACATACATACATACATACATACATACATACATACATACATACATACATACATACATACATACATACGTTTAGATGTCGAAATTTAGTCATTATTCACTATTACAGTTCACACATTACAGTTAACTTGCTTTCAAAGTACTGTACGAGAAAAGGATGACTCGAGATATTCCATGAATTTGACTGGCTTAACTCATTCTGTAGAGATAAATTTACTTGTATACAGAACACCCAAGAAAATAGAGGAATTTATTGTTTTTACGTATCATTTATTTATTTCTAAAGTGATATCAGTGAATTACTCTCTTTTTAGAATATTCGTGACAGTAATAATTTCGTGTGGCTATTGCCAATAAAGACATTTATCTATCTATCTAGCCGAGTGCAGCCCTTGTAAGGCAGACCCTCCGATGAGGGTGGACGGCATCTGCCATTTGTAGGTAACTGCGTGTTATTGTGGTGGAGGATAGTGTTATGTGTGGTATGTGAGTTGCAGGGATGTTGAGGGCAGCACGAACACCCAGGTTAAAATCCCCGACCCGGCCGGGAATCGAACCCGGGACCCTCTGAACCGAAGGCCAGTACGCTGACCATTCAGCCAACGAGTCTTCGTGACAGTGATTACCTTTAACGCAACTTGGTGGCCGTGAGGTCATTAAGGCATTTGTTGGTGATACGGAGGAGGAATAATCGTGTGGCAAGATCGCTACTTGATTATGTCAGTAATTAGGACATTGTAACGGAAGTCGATGCTTTTATTTTTTGTTGGAGGCTTAAATGGGGCATGAAATTAAGCCTTTCTTGTGGGATATGAAACTTAGTGACGATGGCATTCTCGTGAATTGCAGAATGAAGAGAAGATTAATTGTAGCCGAGAGAGTGATTTTTACTATCTCTTTGCAGATTGTTACAACACGACGTATTTAATGAAATGGAATTGTATTAGGCGTGGTATTGGAAGAAATTAATTACAAAGGAAGTGCAAGACCCTTCATGCCGAAACCTGCCTTGAAACTTTGGTTAAATAATTGATGTGCTATAAGAAGAACGCATGCAGAATTTTCTGCCTATTTTCACTGCAAGGACCCGAAATCAAAGCCGGAATCCTACGAGACCAGGCGGTAACGCGACGCATTTAAACATCCCTGCCTCACTGCCGAGCTGTGTGGATCGTGACTTAGGGCTTTCTGTTCGCCTCTCCACTGCTGGCTTACGGACAGTGTGGGCTGTACAGTCCAGCCTGTTGCGACTAGTACCACTTTCCTATAATGCTTAGGTTTATTTCGGAGCCTTGCAGCGGAAACATGTTGCTAATTCTTTTTGCATGTGGTCTTCTCGAAGCACATCATTTAAGGTAGGTTTCGGCCTGAAGAGTGTAACACTTTCCTCCTTAATGTTGTAACAATAGCAAGTGGCAATTGGATCGAAATCAACTTAGATTCGTGGGCGTCGTGCTTAGGTTCTCAAGCGACAAATTTATCAGCATTAGCTAATACAAGATTTACTTGTAAACATGCGGTTTTTGTATGAATAATTTCGATGGTGATTGTGAAACTTATCGGGATGTCGAGCCTCTGCCCATTATTATTTCCCCTATTAGATTTGGTACTAATTTAGACTGGACCAAATATGATTTACATAAAATAGGCTAAATGTTTAGTTCGAGGAAGGATATAGTTTCTATACTAATATTATAAAGAAAGAATGTTCGTGAGTTTGTTTGAACATGAAGGGTAATTTAGGGAACCACTCAGCTGATTTCAGTAATGTATTTTACCATTAGAAATTCTTCCTGATTATTATTGGCTACAGATACTATGTAAGTAGTGTAGCATGCTACTTCACGGAATTTACCTAGCTCACAATATTTTAAGCAAGCCTCGGACCTATAGGAGTAGCGGAGTTTCACTTTCATATAGGTGAGGGACTACTTGGAAGCAGCATGGCGAATGAAATGGAATTCGATGGGGGAGCTATCAGTATTAATTAGGTGTCAGATACAGGAAGATCAATTTGCAGCGTATTGGCTGATCAGATGGTTAATGGTGGGCAGTTATTTCTGATAGAGAACTAATTTTCCTTCAGCCGATCATCATTATAACGCTTCTACAACCCAGTCAATATATCACCGGAAGATTTACATAAAAAGGCACTTGTCATGCGAGCAAGCAGATTAGCTCCATATTATTATTACTTTATTTTAATGTAATCGCTAGGGGAGGAGCTCACTGTATGTAAATCTGAGCTGGAGGAAGAGCTTTAGGTGGCCACCACTGCACATTATATCCCTTTGATCTCACTCGGGAACTGCAGTGTTTTCTCCATTACAATTATTTACTGCTCTACCCTTTTCCCTTTTTTATTCCTAGTTCAATTCCATGACTTCCTTTGTCGTGTTCACGAGCTGTGAGATATACGCCGTACTTACCAGATTTTTTTAATTCACTGCTTATTTTTTCTCTCTTTATTCTTCTTCTTTGCTATTTCTCCTTCAGATCACGAGGCGAGTTCAATTATTTTTAGGGAGTCATAATAAAGTATTTTTCAATATTGTTACACGTTTTATTTTCTTTCACTGCAATTGTTGAGTATTTTCTGTTTTATTGTTACCACGTACTATGTAAATAGTTGAACCACATAATATATTTTTATTAAAATATTGTTTGAAATGTTGAAAATTTTATTTGCTCGCTTTATCATACTACTTTATCTTGCTGTGGAATGTTATTTTATTAGTGCCACAAGTTACGGGAAACTTTCGTACTTGTCGAACTTGTAAATTCCACTCGTAGTGTGCACTTCGCGATAAAATCATGCAAAATCTAATGAGCTGATCTTTAAAGGATGGAGTTTTGCGAAGGCTATTCCAATGAAGACCTGCTTCACTTATTACATTGATCGAATAATTACGGTAGATCCATGCGCATTGCTATAATTTGAAAGTTGATTGTTGAGAACTCTTTATGAAGTTAAGGGGATAGGCTTATTTTAACCAGGGACTTACAAGATTTCCTTGTATACGACATTATTCGTTCTTCCTCTAGTAGAGAACACGAAAAGATTTCGGTTTGAAATAACACGCGAAAGAGACATGTAAAGCTCTTCATGGGGATAACAGTCTGCACACCGAGATCAACTCTAACCACGCTGTCTGAATGTGCTATGTTTATTGTTGCGCCAAAGCTCATACCGGGAATTGGACTCGTTTGAATTCAAACGGAAAATCTGCATAGAGATTCTCGGTATTCAGACCATTATTATTATTATTATTATTATTATTATTATTATTATTATTATTATTATTATTATTATTATTATTATTATTATTATTAATCGTATGGCAAGTGTACAAAAGAAAAAGAAAGTATACAATGTATATAAAGATAAGAAAGTTGGGAGAATTCACATTTACAAATCGATGTCCAGTTGTTGTAGCCAGTCTATGAAGGGAGGTGTAGTAGCATTGATGACGTCTCGGGCTGGTCCATCATACACTGACTGACAGAGCAAATGCAACACCAAGGAGGAGTGGTTCGAAAGGGATGAAAGTTGGGGAAAAAACAGAGTCGGCACGGAAGAATAATTGATGTTTATTTCAAACCGATATGCAGGTTACACAATGCGCACGGCATCGACTCAGTAGGATGTAGGACCACCGCGAGCGGCGATGCACGCAGAAACACGTCGAGGTACAGAGTCAATAAGAGTGCGGATGGTGTCCTGAGGGATGGTTCTCCATTCTCTGTCAACCATTTGCCACAGTTGGTCGTCCGTACGAGGCTGGGGCAGAGTTTGCAAACGGCGTCCAATGAGATCCCACACGTGTTCGATTGGTGAGAGATCCGGAGAGTACGCTGGCCACGGAAGCATCTGTACACCTTGTAGAGCCTGTTGGGAGATGCGAGCAGTGTGTGGGCGGGCATTATCCTGCTGAAACAGAGCATTGGGCAGCCCCTGAAGGTACGGGAGTGCCACCGGCCGCAGCACATGCTGCACGTAGCGGTGGGCATTTAACGTGCCTTGAATACGCACTAGAGGCGACGTGGAATCATACGCAATAGCGCCCCAAACCATGATGCCGCGTTGTCTAGCGGTAGGGCGCTCCACAGTTACTGCCGGATTTGACCTTTCTCCACGCCGACGCCACACTCGTCTGCGGTGACTATCACTGACAGAACAGAAGCGTGACTCATCGGAGAACACGACGTTCCGCCATTCCCTCATCCAAGTCGCTCTAGCCCGGCACCATGCCAGGCGTGCACGTCTATGCTGTGGAGTCAATGGTAGTCTTCTGAGCGGACGCCGGGAGTGCAGGCCTCCTTCAACCAATCGACGGGAAATTGTTCTGGTCGATATTGGAACAGCCAGGGTGTCTTGCACATGCTGAAGAATGGCGGTTGACGTGGCGTGCGGGGCTGTCACCGCTTGGCGGCGGATGCGCCGATCCTCGCGTGCTGACGTCACTCGGGCTGCGCCTGGACCCCTCGCACGTGCCACATGTCCCTGCGCCAACCATCTTCGCCACAGGCGCTGCACCGTGGACACATCCCTATGGGTATCGGCTGCGATTTGACGAAGCGACCAACCTGCCCTTCTCAGCCCGATCACCATACCCCTCGTAAAGTCGTCTGTCTGCTGGAAATGCCTCCGTTGACGGCGGCCTGGCATTCTTAGCTGTACACGTGTCCTGTGGCACACGACAACACGTTCTACAATGACTGTCGGCTGAGAAATCACGGTACGAAGTGGGCCATTCGCCAACGCCGTGTCCCATTTATCGTTCGCTACGTGCGCAGCACAGCGGCGCATTTCACATCATGAGCATACCTCAGTGACGTCAGTCTACCCTGCAATTGGCATAAAGTTCTGACCACTCCTTCTTGGTGTTGCATTTGCTCTGTCAGTCAGTGTACTTCCTCAGAGGTTACTCCTCAACAGAGTGCTCCGCTGACTGGGAAGGGGCTCCGCAGTCACAGGCAGGGGTTTCTCGAAGCCCCCACTGAGGTAACATGGCGTTATATCTAGCGTGGCCTGTTCTCAAACGGTTTAGTCCATTGGTGTCTCTTCAGGTGAAATCCTGGGAGTCCAGTTGTGGGACCATGGACGCCTTGGTGTTTCACACGTGCATATTTCCAGCCTCCACACCCTTTTTTTCCTGGATGTTATTGACGCTAGTTATGTCGTGCCATATTGGGTTCCTTGACGAAAGGGGGTATGTCATTAAGGACCTCATGATTGGGAGATCCTGTGGATGATTAGGACCGAGCTCGATAGCTGCAGTCGCTTAAGTGCTGCCAGTATCCATTATTCGGGAGATAGTAGGTTCGAACCCCACTGTCGGCAGCCCTGAAGATGGTTTTCCGTGGTTTCCCCTTTTCACACCAGGCAAATGCTGGGCTGTGCCTTAGTAAAGCCCACGGCCGCTCCCTTCCAACTCCTAGCCCTTTCCTGTACCATCGCCGCCATAAGATCTATTTGTGTTGGTGCAACGTAAAGAAACTTGTAGGAAAAAAAATTAGGATGGTGTAACTTTCTCCTCTCGCGTATAGTTGCTGCCTGTCGTCTCAGTTCTGAAGGTGGTATGTTACGGCTTGTATGTAACCAAGGGATGG
This sequence comes from Anabrus simplex, assembly GCF_040414725.1. Lineage (NCBI taxonomy): Eukaryota > Metazoa > Arthropoda > Insecta > Orthoptera > Tettigoniidae > Anabrus > Anabrus simplex. Next base: position 926,753,046 of record NC_090265.1, on the reverse strand, counting down.
GGGTGGATTTTAGTGTGCCTGTTATGATTGTTATACATTCATTCAGATGGACGTCGATCTTTTTTGGATGAGCGCTACGTTGCCACACCGGAAAACAATATTCAGCCTCTGGATAAAACAATAGTGAGGGCGGTAGTGCGTAATGAAGATGCATCAGCTCCCCATGTAGTCCCGACTAGTTTCTTCATAATATTATTCCGTGATTCGATTTTCTGACATGTTTTAAAGATGTTTGTTTTGTATGTTAAAGACCTTTTCTCCTGTGCTACAGCCATGCTATGTGCTACGACCTATATTCGCTTTCGTCTCGGTATGATGGGTTATCATAATTATATATTATACAGATAACGAAAAATCACTCGAAAACTATTATTGTATGGTAGCATGTGCAACGAAGTATTCACAGACGGAATTTTAAAAAGCCGGGGTGCATGAAATGAACAGCAGAATTCCAAACACATCGCCCCTTCCCCCAATGTCAACTCGACTCTGTAGCCTTTGCACGGAAATGTTCACAGACGGAATTTAAAAAGCCGAGGTGCATCAAATCGCCAGGAAAACTCAGAACACCTCCCCCCCCACCCACTTCCCCTCACCAGTCTCAACTCTCTCAACTCGGCTCTGCAGCCTGTGCAGGGAAATATTCACAGACAGAATTTGAAAAAAAAAAAAAAAAAAAAAAAAAAGCCGATGTGCATCAAATTCCTACGAAAACTCCAAACACATCCTCCTCCTTCCAATCTCAACTCGACTAAGTAGCCTGCGGATCGATTTGTTCACGGATTGAATGAAGAAAAGCCGAGGTGCATCAAATTACCACGAAAACTCCAAACAGTCTGTGGAACGAAATGTTCACAAACGGAATACAGAAAAGGTGAGGTGAATCGTATGAATAGTGAAACTCACAACACATCCATTCTCTGAAGTCTTAACTCGACCCTTAGCTGCTGGTCGAAGCCTTTGATAGCTTGGGTGAGAGGGTAGCGCGCTGACTCGTAATCTACTCTCTCCGTCTGAAGTTGGTCATTTACATTTCCAAATTTCAGAATGGAGATTGCGCGATAAAAATGAAAACGACGTTATCTCCGAAAGTAGGCCTATACCGTATATGAAAATTACATAGGCCTACTGTAAATGATATGCTAATCTGCATTAGTTACTTGAAGTGTATTTTGATACGCATTTACGGATTAATTTAAAAATTTGTTTTTGAAATTTGACAATTTTGTTACTACGAACTGTAATATAAAAACAGTTCTAGCAGGCTATGGGTTGAGAATAGATATATGCCGTTGTGAACTCTTTTCTAGAACTTTTTGTACTTAACAATTTTTACCCTCATAGTACATGTATACATATATCTTTAAAGGTTTAGCCAGCGTATTCTAAAACGACGCACGGACGGTCGTTTTTCCTTCGAAGTTAAAAAAAAAAAAAGCAAAGCAAAGTCATATCCGTACAGGCCATGAAGGCCATGGAGTGGCGGAAGGTAAAGGCTTCCACTATTCGTAACCTCGGCACTTGATGGGGGTAAAGAGGTTAGCTCTACGCCCGGACGTTTTTGCCCCCAGGAATTAACCTGGTACTCATTTTTGGTGTAGGCTGAGTGAACCTCAGGGCCATGTGCACCTCCGGAAGTGGAAATCTCGTTTCTTAAATTTTACAACTTCCTGAAGGGGATTTGAACCCATGTCCTTCCGGGCGAACCGAGCACGCCTTTACCGCCTCGGCCAGACAGCCCCTTTCCTTCGAAGTACTTCACTGAAATAATAGATGAATGTTCCTATACATAAACTTTTCTCGAGAAATGCTTTATAGAATGGAGAAAACTACATCAAAATCCATCCAATTGTCTCAAGATTAGCCGTCACAGACAGACAGACAGACAGACAGACAGACAGACAGACAGACAGACAGACAGACAGACAGACAGACAGACAGACAGACAGACAGACAGAATCCAGGACTTTATTTTATACTATGTAGAGATTAGCAGAATATCCAGATTCACCTTGGACTGGATTTCCCTCCCGCCACATGCTTTTATCCTGGTGAAAATCCCAGTCAAGTTCGAACCCAGGTACTCTGGTTGGGGATCAAGTGGCTAGACTAGACCATTGGCATTGCTTCTGGGTGTTTTTGAATTGAAATTGCGAGCTTTTCAATGATCCATGTTGAATTAGGCCGAAATACGTTTGATAGCTTCAAGTACTCGAAGCAGAGACATCCGAATTTCTTGGATTTGTTGACTTCATGAAGGTAGAGACCGCTCAAGGTATTCTATTTCATTTTCATTTTCTATTTCATCATTCAAATGATCCTTAGAGCACATGCTCCTGGTAGGGCCACCCAAGCCGGACGGTTCTAAGGTGATGATCCAGACTAAAAGTGATACCCTGGTCCTCCAGGTTGGGGGTTGGGCGTAGGGTTAACTCCCCTACATCGTAAAAAAGACAAATGTTACGGTTACCTTAAGGCATACTACAGGACAAGCGGATAACTGGTGACTACCCAGCGAGAAAAACGGCTTAAGAGAAGGAAAAATAATATTATAGTAGCAACGTGGAATAAAAGGACATTAAAGAGACCTGACAAGTTGAAGGAATTAAGGAATGAACTGGATAAGTATGGAGTGAAGATAACAGCTCTGCAGGAACTAAGATGGAGGGGGCAAGGGATGATAATGTCTGGTCAACATATCCTGATGTACAGTGGAGGAGAAGAAGGTAGTAATGGCTCAGGATTCCTCATCAAAAAGTCTGTAAAGCAAAGCGTTATCAGCTTTACTGCAATCAACGATAGGATATGCTCTTTGAGACTTCGGACAAAATTCTTCAATGTTACAATGTTTTGTGTGTATGCCCCTACAGAGGAGGCAGAAGAGGAGGAAAAAGATGCATTTTACACCAAATTGGAGGAAGAAATTAACAAAGTTTAAAGACATGACGTGAAAATGATCCTTGGAGATCTAAATGCAAAGATTGGAAGAGAAGAGGTGTATAAACACATAGAAGGGAAAGAAAGCTTGCACGAAGTCAGTAATGATAATGGTTTGAGACTAATTGACTTTGTAAGTGGGAAGCAGATGATAATCAAGCGTACTTGGCACCCGCGGGAAACATAAAGAAGCGGAGATGGATATCACCAAGTTGAGTAACAAGAAATCAAATAGACCGTGCTATCATAGACATATGGCATGCATCAGGCATCATGAATGTTAGAAGTTTTAGAGGTGCTGATGCTGATTCAGACCATTATCTTGTAATAATAAAATACGGACAAAAATATATATTTGGCGAGGACGGAAAAAAGTAAGGACAGAGCATAGAATTGTAGAGGGTCTTAAAAATGAGGAACGGCAAGAGAAATACAAGAAAAAAATAGCAGAATCTTTGGAAATAAGAAAAGAGTTATGGGAGAAGTGGAAAGTAAGTGTAAGATAATGAGAACAACTATCAGTGAAGTTGCGGATGATACCTTGGGAAAGAAGGAACATGTAAAGAGAGCAGAATGGTTTGATGAAGAATGCTTAACACTAATTCAAGAGAGGAATGAAGCTAGGGAAATAATGTTGCAAAGAGTGGAAGAGTTCAGAGAGAAGTGGAGAAGAGCTGATAAGCTATGTAGATCCAAAAAAAAAAAAGAGCTTTTGGGAGGAAGAGAATCGAAGAACTGGATGAAATGAAGGATAGAAATGATGTACGAACGTTTTATGAGAGAACAAAGATCTTAAGAGAGGATTTCAACCAAGAGCTGTTTTCTTGAAGGACGGGGATGGAAACCTCATCGGTGACAAATGCAAAGTGCTCGAAAGATGGCAGGAGTATTTTTACAAGGTACTCAATGGAAATAATGAGGCTGATAGAGAAGAGGAAAACATCAGTGATAATGGGGAAGAAAGATAATCGAAGGAAGAGTTAATAGAGCACCCAGATTTAGAAAAGTTCAGGGTAGCAGTTAAAGCATTAAAAAACAACAACACCCTAGGTGAAGATTGGATGGAGACAACTGTTGAGATATGGCGGTGAAGGAGTAGTGAAGGCTATTCGTGAGTAGATAAAGGAGGTTTGGATGAAGGAGGAAATGGTATTGAAGAGAACTATGCTTTGTTAGAAGAGAAAGCACGGGACTTAAGGCTAGAAGTGAATATAAATAAAACAAAGTATATGAAGATGGGAGGTACAGAGGAAGGGCCACAGTGAGAATACATGGGAAGGAATATCAGCGTTACAACTTCAAATATCTAGGCTCAATAATAACTGCAGACAATAAAACCTCTGTGGAAATATAGGAAAGGATAACAAGTGGGAACCGATGCTTTTACGACTTGCAGAATATGTTTAAATCCAAGACTGTCAGTAGGAATATGAAAATAAAAATATATACAACAGTACTAAGACCTATAGTGATGTATGGATCAGAATCTGGGTGATGACTACTAGAGAAGAACAGTGGCTGTTACGATGGGAAAGGAAAATGTTGAGAAAGATATTTGGAGCAGTTAAATATCAGGATGGATGGAAAATGAGGACAAATGCAGAGCTGCAAGGATTGTTTGGCCAGCCAGAAATTGTAGTTAAAATTAAGCAGGGAAGAATGTTCAGAAAATGGCAGAAACTAGTACTGTCAAAAAAGTCTTTATAGAAAAACCGGAAGGAAGAAGGAGCAGAGGAAGGCCCAGGAAGAGATGAATTGATGATGTAGAGGACGACCTTAGAAAGATGGGAGTTAAATGCTGGAGAAGGAAAGCCGAGGACCGGGACGAATGGAGGCGAAGGATCTACGTGGACTGTAGCACCGACCAGTAAGTAAGTAAGTAAGTAAGTAAGTAAGCCCTCTTGCAGTTGATTCTAATATGAACCTTTCTTATAGAATTGAAAATATATTCCTTTGTACATTTTGACGCTTCGGAATCGTAATCAATGTAATCATGTATGTGGCTCTTTAGGTTATCGAACAACAAACAAACAAACAAACAAACAAACAAACAAACAAACAAACAAACAAACAAACAAACGAACGAACGAACTTATATTAGAATGGTTATGTTAGAGATAAGAGACTGAATTAATGAAAAATAAGTATATCAAATTTAGTGATGGAAATGCCGTTTCTCCTACAACAAGTATTCTAATTTTTCACCTGTAAACAAGATTCCGCTTACATAATATTAAGTAAGATTATCTTGTTCGTAAGTATTTGAACCTTTTCCAAAGTTTACCTCGTTTTGTTTTGGTATGTCCTCTATCATGATGAAGGGCTTGAGAGATAGGAAGTTATACCTTGCAACTTTTTTAATCCTCAGTTATAAAAAATGTGGTGTTCGGTCCAGTGAACTTTGTGGAAGTAGGAGTGTTGTGTGTTCTTTCATCTCGCTCTGAGTAATGAACGGGTTGGATCCTTGAAGAGCACCAGTGTTTCTTTGTGCATAAACTTTTAATGATATGTTACAGCTGACAGAGCGTCTTTTTTGTTTGAATTAAAACTTACGTATTGCAGGATTTGAAACGCGCACTGAGCATCTCGGTCAGTGCCGGCCGAATGATAGATGAAAATTAGGCATATTTTAGCGGTTGAGAGATTTAAAACTTTTAATTAAAACCGGAGAATATGGAGACACCAGCGTACACGTGGTTAATGGTTTGCCGTGCTTAAAATACACCATTATGCCATTGTAATAATGACATAAAATAAGTATATAACGGAACGACTGTTGATGTATCCGTCGTTGATGGGTTAGCTTTTGTACAATAGCAGAAAGCGTATCTTTATCAGCCACTGAACAGTAATGCCACTTAATGGAGGGAAGTTGGAGAAGAGATAAGAGCACACTCCAGTCATAGTCAGCCATTGTAACACTGTCGTCGATTAGTTTTTTAGCCGGGCCGGGGATCTTAAGCTATACTTGGTTAATTCCTCTGGCTAGGAGAATGGCGTTTGTAATTGTCTTAATATATACCTCTTCATTTTTACACAACATAACACACTGTCAACCACAACATAAACACGTAGGGATTTAGGACATTCCAGACTATAATCGGCGTGTTCATGAGTGTGTCGTAAACTGTCTGGTAAGCACTGTTATTGTGGTGCCTGAATTAGTGTGTGTGTGAGGGTTAGGATTTAGGTAGGATACATGGAACTTGAATAAAGTACTAACTGAGCATTTGTAGGAAGAGTGTGAAATATCTCAATAATGCTTCATAATTAAAGATTCTTTAAACTTTTCAGTGAGGAAAATTCAGAAATGTTTTTCTCAGATATATCGCCCTGACGTAAAAGGAACTTGAACTTTAAATGTTCGAAGAATTTTTTCCGACATATATTGTAGTATGCATGTTCTTAGTGAAAAGCCCGATGTGGAAATATGCGCAAAAATCTTCAGGAAATTCTCACCACCTACAACTTAAAATATTATAACAATTTGTAGGCCAGTTTTCTTTCCAATATGCCTTCTGCTGAGATGAGGGTTGTTTAATTTAGAAAAAGAACGGCGATGGTGTTAGAAAAATTATGAGTTTGGAGATGCTCATTTGTGCACAATATCACCTTCGTCTGTTCAACAGCATCAGCGGATTATCAGGCTTCTTAAAACTAAAATTACTGCACAGAGAAGTAGCGTGTTTTACTATCCGCTATATTTATTAAACTGCTATTTACAGTTATTTACACGTTCTTCCGCGTATGAGTTTTCCACTTCACACATTGTCTTTTTATTAACTCATAAATCGTAACACGCACTGACACACAGCCCGGTGGTGCGTCGAACATATTCGTCTCTAACACGGCCTCTACAGGGCAGTGTCGCTTCATAACAGTTTCCTTCCCTACCAATAAGCCTCTTTGAACTCGTGTATCATACGGTTGAGGCGCTGGCCTTCTGACACAAGCTTGGCAGGTTTGATCCTGGCTCAGTCCAGTAGTGTTTGAAGGTGCTCTAATACGTCAACCTCGTGTCGGTGGCTTTACTGGCACTTAAAAGAACTCCTGCGGGACTAAATTCTGCCCACCTCGGCCTCTCTGAAAACCGTAAAAGTAGTTAGTGGGGACGTAAAAATCAATAACATTATTATGATGATGATGATGATGATTATTATTATTATTATTATTATTGTTATTATTATTATTATTATTGAACTCACGTAGTCATCTGATGGGCTCACTCCCGATGAATGATTCGGCACGGACTCGCGACCGTCTCGTAACTGCGCTTACTTTCACTAATGATTGACGCACTCGAGACTGACTCAGTCTCGCCGGGTTCGCTCTTATAAAGGCCCGCAGAACATTCTCTTCATTGTAAATCAGCTTCCAGCTTCTTCCGGAAGTTCCTTATTGCGAGTCTCAACAATTCGCCGGGGCTGTTGTTTTGTTTGCTTCTCGTCCATCCTCACTGTCACCGCTCCCGTCAGTAATGTAGGCGCTCGCTTTTCCACCGCTCCCTCTGTTGCAATATTGGCTTGAGCGAGTTGGACATATGGTTATGGTCGCGCAGCTATGAGCTTGCATTCGGGAGATAGTGGATTCGAATCCCACCGTCGGCAGCCCAGAATATGGTTTTCCGCCGTATCCAATTTTTACACCAGACAATTGCTGGGACTGTTCCTTAATTCAGGTCACGGTCCGTACCTTGCCAGTCCTAGCACTTTCTCATCCTTCCGTCGCCAAAAACCTTCGATGTGTTAGTACGATGTTGAACAAGTAGCAGTTTCGGATTTCAGTGTCACAATACTAAGTGAATATAGTCAATTTTTCCTACAGTCAACTTTTTACAGAAATATAATATTATATCTACAGTTGTAAAGGTGGTGCCCTGCATTTAAGCACCTTTAAATATGAGTCGACTGTGCTGGGATTCGATCCCGCAACTTTGAACGCATAACCTACTGATGTACGAGATCGGTATATTTTATTCGTGGCCCTTCCTGCAAATTAATCAAACTATCTGTTCGTTTAGAAACTCAGGAATACGCGTCGTATCCTACTGCGTGTTTCAAAATCTAATCTTTGTGAAATTTCATAGGTGAATGAATACATAACGAAATATGATCTAAATGATCATTTAAGAAATTTCAGGAAATATTACATATCTTGAAAATTGTCGGATAAGCTTCATTGGAGAACGTAATCATTCTTCTCAATAGAACTTCGACCGGGCTAGTTGACTGTGCGATTAGTGGCCTGCAGCTGTGAGATTGAATCCGGGAGAGTGGGTTCAAACCCCACTGTTGGCAGTCCTGAAGATGGTTTTCCGTAGTTTTCCATTTTTACGCCAGGCAAAGGCTGGGGCTGTACCTAAATTAAGGCTACGGCCGCTTCCTTCCCAGTCCCAGCTCTTTCCTATCACATCGTCACTGTAAGACATGTCTGTGTCGGTGCGACGTAAAAAATAAAATAAAATAGAACTTTGAAGCCAAAATCGAGTTGGTTTCGTGGCTTATCCTGAGTACGTTTTGCTCATTCCTACTCCAGGCTGAAATAGTGCCTCAAGTTCGATTCCCGGAGCAACTAACCTGATCGTCGTCTAAATAAAACCGAGTGATGTTATCACTGTATCCTCAACTAGGCCACCGTGGTTCAAATCCTAGCCTATGTGCGTGGAATTTAAAAAAAATGGGAGGTCACATCACTATGGTTTGGATTTCGTATAAAACTGGAGGTCGCTTGGCTAAGATCACGGTATCAACAGTTACGCAAAGCTAATGAGCTAGGATTTTTAGTTTGAAAAAATAGTTACTCAGGATGCTGCAGGCCCCATAGTATTGCTTATTATTCAGACATGGGTCTTATTACCAGAAAGGTTCCTAGCCCTTAAAATAAATCAGTAACTGTAACTGTTGTAAAGTAGTGTACTCTTCAGTTAGCTGTAGAACATAGGACGTCCCTTTTCATTTGAAAATCCTTTCATTTATACTTGTCGTGCTTGTCTCTTATCGCTTTCATTTTCCCCTCGCCCCATTGCGGGGAATTACTCTTTCGAGAATGTACATGGGCTAATATTGGCACCTACGGTACAACATTTGTGTGCGTGCTCGCCCGATTGTGTTGGGTGGGGTGAGAGGATAAAAAATGGCCTTTGGGGTGATGATAAGTTAGCGGCAGGAAAGGGAGAGGGAACTCGGTCTATACGTTGTTCGAAATGAAAACGTGCACTGCCAAGACTTTTTTTTTAACCTTATAATGATAAATGATATAGAGATACAATATTATATAAAATGGGGTTGCATTCAGAAGTAATTTTTCTCGTGTGTTTTTTGTGCGGAAAAAATTATTAATCGACTTTTAAAGGTTTCAAGTCTTTGTGGTTACCTGCTATTAGTGAGGAGTGTTTGATGTGCCAGCAGTCTGAGTTAGAAATCCTCGCGCTGACAACGATCATCTTATTCACGGTTCTTCTGTGGTAGTCTGCATTCCTCGAAAATACTAGAATGGTATTTTCAAGTCTCTTGACACTTTTCACAATCCTAGTTTCCAAGATAATTATTATAATATCTACGCGTTAAAAGTATACGAGGTTGACGATTAAGGTAATCTTGCCCGAAATTCAACGATTACAACAAGCTCTCAGGGATATAAGATTCTGTTCGTATATATTGTCTCTGAAGTACTCGGCTCGCCCTAGGAAATCAAATACTGCTTAATACAACTAATCATAGAAGGCAAGAGAAGATGTAGGTAGATGTAGAGCAGGGGGGTGCACTCAGCCGTGCGCAGAAGGTGTTGCATTTTCCTCGCTTAGCGCATGACGTCACGGTGGAACAGCTAACCACGCGGGACCAGGGTAGACCGAGGCAAATTCTTCAGTTATGACATGTATCGGATGTATTTGTTTACCTTTAAAGTGCGTGGGTGTTTAAAAGAGTGTCAGAGGACCTAGTTTCTTTTTTCGTTTGTGCTGTTCAAATACATGGAATCTTTCGGCGTTAAATACATTCTCCCCCAACTTAGCAGGTTCGATCCTGGCTCAGTCCGGTGGTATTTGAAGATGCTCAAATACGTCAGCCTCGTGTCGGTAGATTTACTGGCACGTAAAAGAACTCCTGCGGGACTAAATTCCGGCACCTCGGCGTCTACGAAAATCGTAAAAGAGTAGTTAGTGGGACGTAAAACAAATAACATTAATTATTAAATACATTCTCACAGCAAGTTTGAATCAAGATTGCCTGGAAAATTTATTTTCGCGCCTAAGAGTTCTTGGGAATTTTTACGATCATCCATCTCCACCTGATGTGAAAAATAGAATCAGACTGTTGTTGTTAGGAGCCAATTCCAGCGATATTCCTCATTCCAATGAGTCACCTGTATCCTGTAGCTCCTTCCGAAGGAGGAGAATTTGTTACATCGGCTATGTTTGGCAACATCCTCCCGGATATGACAAGCTCTGGCGATGACTGAGGGTGACAAGGATATTAATGACATTGAATTGCCAGCTGTTGATAGTGATGATCTATCCGTACAGGAAAATACTGACTGTAGTCTGGAGGGATTCAAATACGTTGCAGGGTTCATCCCATATCGCTGCCGAAAATTTGACAGGTCCCTGGGCACGCCTACAGGAGATTTGTTGATACCACCTGATGACCCAAGTCTGGGGTGGGTACACGTGCTGTTTCGGGGAGGTTTGCTCGTCCCTTCCGATAGTTTTATGGAAATTATCACTAAATTCGAACTGATATTTGCTGAAGTTCACGGACGAACATATTTGAACAGGGAACCAGAAGTTGTGAACAATATGTTTGTGAAGTTGAAAAGCAGTTTTCCTGACGTCCATCCACAAGTCTTGAAATCATGTGCTAAGATCCGAACCTTACTCCGTTTGCGTTGGTTGGCTGCAAAACAGAAATAAAACAACAGAGGCTTCCCGTAATAATTAATTAATGTTATTTGCTTTACGTCCCACTAACTACTTTTATGGTTTTCGGAGACGCCGAGGTGCCGGAATTTTGTCCCGGAGGAGTTCTTTTACGTGACAGTAAATCTGCCGACACGAGGCTGACGTATTTGAACACCTTCAAATACCACCGGACTGAGCCAGGATCGAACCTGCCAAATTGGGGTCAGAAGGCCAGCGCCTCAACCGTCTGAGCCACTTAGTCGGCAAAGAGGCTGCCCGTAAGCGAAAAACGCGAATGTGGCATTTATCAACAAAGTAAATGTCAAGAAATGTTCGTTAGCGTTGTATTTGTTGTTTTAAACTTAGTGTGCAAAGCCACGGGACCTTTGCCTTATGCGCAGAACTCAGAAAAGAACTTATTTCATACCCTGTCTCGCTTTCATTGACTACGATTCGAACTGTAGCCCTTTTGATGAAAATCGGATAGATAGTGAATATACTAGACTGTGATACTCTTCTAGACTTATGTTAACGGAAAGAAAGACAAACCGTTTATTTGGTGCTAGTGTTCCAAGACTTGAAGTTATTACGTATCGCAATGTATCCTGTAAGTTTTCACCGTGAAGTGTTGAACAAATTATCAGTGTTTGTGATATAAAACAAAACCCATCTGTCAGTCAGAGTGAGGTGCAGATTCCATGCATTTCGTCAACATCATCTTCACTGAGGTAAGAGTGAATAACAGTAAATAAAAATAGTCTTATTTGTCCCGAATCTGTTGATTTAAACCTAACATATCGCGCACTTCTAAGTACCTCTTATTTTGTAGCGCTACGATGTTATACGTACTTTATCTTGTACAGAATGTATGTTTCTATAGAATACATTGTATGACGTTCAAAAATTCTAAAATATCACTTCGGTATATTATTAAAATGTGAAACATTACCCGTGCGCTAATACAGTCTGCCGTCAGCGGCTACCAGCGATGTTCCATGGTGACGTCACAGCGACAGCCAATGGCAGCCCGTAACGCGGAATGACTAACCTTACTGTTCTCTATTAACCTTGATGTAGAGGTTGAACCTTCCAGATGCGGCGACTCCGTTGCGGAAAATATAAAACAAGAAAAAAATACTCAGATTGGTTTCCAGTTTTCTCTGAGGAGACTGAAAGTCGATTATTATTATTATTATTATTATTATTATTATTACTATTATTATTATGTAAAGCATATTCCATGTTAAGAAAACAGTATAGCTCCTATGGACCTACAAGGAGTGAACACACCCCCTCTTAGACATCCATAATTCCTCGTGATTAAGGAATATTATACTGTACTTTGTAATGTATTATGAAAGATAAAAAGGATGAGTCATTTTTGCCCGTGAGTTAATAATTTTATAACATTTTCTTTTTCATAAATACATTCGTAGGGAGGAAGCACAATGGTGGTAACAGCCATCGCTTCGTTGTCTTCCTTCATTTTCCTTCTTCTTTGTTGCTCTGGTACAAGCCTTGTGTAGTCCCTCACTCTGTGAATCGCCGACATCTCACTTCTGTAGTGGAATCATCTACAGTATTTATTTGTTGCGTATGTGTGTTTTAGGCCTTAAATCAGTGCGTAATTGTCTTGTGTTGAGTGAGAGTTATGCGATAAGCCTACGTGTGCGATTTTTCTTTAACATTAATACTGTGACCTTTTGTAGAGTCATATACAGTATTTACTTGTTGCGTCTGTTTCCTAGCCTTTATTGTCTGGAGAAATTAACTGCAATCAAATTCATCCCCTCGAGCCCATAAAATTTATTTGTCTATTTTCTTCCCCCAATTTACCTTACACTTAAATTCTGAGTTTGTTAATTTGCCGTAGTTTACATCTGATTCTGTACAAACCAAAAATAGCCCTTGTAAACCCCCGTCCCCTTTAGTTAATAAAAGGATTTTATGTGCCACCGTTTTCCCGTGATGGTGTTGAGCAGAGCCGTTCGATATGGCAACCCTGTTGTCATAAGAGCAATATATATATATATATTTAACGTGGAATGAGCTATAGTTCTCTTCGGGTTCAAAGACAAAGGCATGCATTGGATCTGTTTGTCTAACCCTTGTGCCGTTTCTCTACGGGATCGGGTATGAGGTGAGATAAACCTGTCGTGGCGGGTTTTTATGACCGGATGCCATTCCTGATGTCAACCTCATCAGAGGAGTTAATGGTATGAAATGAATGACGTGATATTTGATAGTAGGAAGGGATAGGGTGAAACGCGGTGTCGGCACATAGCCTGATGATGATGTCATGCGTTTAGTCGAATCCGATTATCGGCGATTCTATTGAATTAGCGCTCTTCAAGTTGTCCTGTTCCACACTGCCTCCTTTAGTTGTTCCAGGGTGAGGGTTGTGTCTGTTTTAATGGCGTTTAACCAACGAGTCCTCTGGCGACCTTGTCTTCTTGTACCGCTGATCATTCGTAGCATGATTGTTTCTTCCAAGGCACATAGCCTACTCCTGTCGAATAGCATCAAGGGGTCTGTTCAAGGCTTAACATCCCCATCCGACGGACGAATCACCTTCAATAGCGTCATATGCCTTCACTCCATATGAGCACTGCGGAGAGGTTTTGGAATTTAATCCAGGTTTTTGGCACGCAATCTAGTGATAAGAAATTGTATACCACCTCCTCCCCTACCCTGCCGGCCAACATTGTGATGGTGATTTTTTTTCGACCAACGGGAGAACCGGCTAACCACGGTGTCAGACCATTTAGACTTCAACGCCTTAACGATCATGGCCACCAGGCGGGATATGCATTGTATTTGAATGTAAATTACAGAAAACGAAAAATAATTACTTAAACATAAAGCGAATTGTTACAAAATGTTTTGAATCTACACTTTATGTAAATCAGTTAAAACAGACTAGAAATGTGGATTTTAAATGATACCGTACTAGTATTTACCCACGGGCTTCGCCCGCGATGTATCATGTTGTTCATTAATGTCCCCACGGATGTACTTGCGAAGTTTCGAGGTAATGAAATAATGCACATAGGCTGTTGTGGCAATAGAATGTAATATAACAAGAAACACTTAAAAATTCGTCACAAATAGAAATGATACTACATTCGTTTTTCTGAGCTTGGTAACTTTTGAACATATTGCGAAGATAGGTATCGATTCGTTCAGTTTGTACATCTTTTCTAACTACGAAATCATTAATCCAATGCCGTAAGTAAACAGCATTACCTTTCACCCACAATGATGTAGTACAATCTCATAAACCAGAACAGTTTCTACTACTAAGCATGTACTTATAATTTTCCTTAATGATGAAGCTTAGGTGAAAGATTCAGAGCCGACTTTCCAATCTACAGTACAACTAAAACGATGTCTGTGCAGGCAAGAATTGACAGAGTCAAGAAAATACGTATTAAGTTTATCGTTTAAGAATCAATAAACGAAGAGGAATGTAAAAGTATGGTACATACGATTGAAACAAGTAAACCGCACCCGAAAGCAATAATTCCCTACTCATTCATGGAACTGAGGTTAATTTTCCAAAAAAGCGCTGCATTGTATTGTACATACCTCTGGCTGTTTTAGGTTCCATGTTGTATCATACCGAAAAATTCGCCACTTGTAAGCAATCATTTGATACTCATTTATGAAATAAATCGATAGATTGTATCATAGACAGTCCTTGCTATTTTAAGTTTTATGCCATTCGTTTTTCCAGTCTATCCGTTTTGGTATCAGAAATGGCGTCAACACATAAAACCTTTCATCGTTATGTAACAGACAGGTCAATCGAAATTCATTGTTATAATGAAGAGTAGTATAGTACAATATTTATTTGATATTTTTCAGCATTTAATGACGTTAGTTATGAAGTTTTAACAGACATGGTAAACAAGTCACTTAAAATATTTTACGTTAAAAATGAAGATATGTTAGCTAAAACCGGTGTAACTGTCTTGGTGGAGTAAAATGTTGTCTTCTTGAGGGGTTTGAATAATTCTTACTGAAAATCCACAGCCTGTTCAGTCATTCGACCGGGTCAGGCAGGAATGGAATGAATGAAGCCCCCATCTAGCGGCGAGGATTTTCCGCCAGGAAATTTAGAACGAGATTTGCTCTTCAATAACTCTTAATCATAACCTACTTTGGAGCATGTATAAGGGTTGTCCAAGTAAAACTGAGACTTTAAAAAGCGTCGTTGCGCATGCGTCGATGGATGGCTGGCTACCTATGTCAGGAAGAAATCTGGTATTTTCGGAAAATGCTTGTGTGCTGTTTGTACGTGTGAAAGCAAAGTGACTAGGAACAGTTTTGCCATAAATTCGTCCAGAATAGCCCAGCGTCGGTTATTCTGTTCATGGTGCCTGATGGTGTTAGCGAAGACGACATTTACCGCCGTATGAAGGATGCGTACGGGAATTATTGTTTTACGCTGTACAGTGTTCAGATGTTGAATGGAAACTTCATCATAGACGAGTAAGGACGTGCCGAAACCAGATCAGGCACAGTGGCAACCTGATGAGAAAATGAGAGGAAAACCCAGTGTAGGCATGCTGGTTTGCAAGCAATAGTGAGTCCGAGACACAGCGCCGTAGAAGAATGGTTCCGCCGCCAACCACGGGCGTTGTTCTTTCGGAGTATCCGTTATCAAGTGGACCGCTTGGACACTGCTTAAACCAATAAGGTGACTTTATTTAGGCATATATATCACCCGTACATCACTCTTTACTTCCTGTATGTTCACGTATTTCAAACAATAAACCATTACAGAAACCAACAAAAGTCGGTTTCATTTGGGCATCCCTTACGCTAAGACCGCAGAAACCAGGAAGGAATACTGTCAAGTTTTCTGTGTCATTTTGATAAGCTTATTCCTCTCCGGTTTTTCGGACAGACATCTTCAAATTATATTGTGTCTTCTCACATACATTAGAAATGTTAGTATGCGCTGTATATGTTTACACCGTGTGAATCACTTGAAACTACCTCTGCGAATATTTTTGAAACGAGGTGTGCAATTCATGCGGTGTTTTCGTAGAATGGAGGTACAGACCGGGGTTAACAAGTGTACGTACAGAGCTTTCAACGAGGATCAGGTGGTTTTTTTTTAGTATGTTGCTTATTGGCACTAAGAAAATAAAAGTAGGTAAGGTTAAAACCACTCAGCTTTAGCGTCAGAACGTACTAGTCAACTTGCATCATGGCACAGTCAAGCTCGTGCACTGTCATGAAGACGTGACATGGATTCGGGCAACATTAAAGAATTATGTGTGTTGTTGACATTAAAATACGCAACGAAATACAGATAGGTACTCCGCCCGCTACTTGATAGTCGCTCCACATCGTAGTATTAAGGTCGTGAATCCTACCTGGTCTTCCCTGTTATAGATGTTTACTTCTTCACCGTTACCAAGTGCCATTCTCTA
Organism: Anabrus simplex; assembly: GCF_040414725.1. NCBI lineage: Eukaryota > Metazoa > Arthropoda > Insecta > Orthoptera > Tettigoniidae > Anabrus > Anabrus simplex. Next base: position 926,736,768 of record NC_090265.1, on the reverse strand, counting down.
CCGACTGACAAGGACCCCCCGCCCCACAGCCTGTCCTAGTGAGTTGCATTTTTTCAGGTTCAGGAGATAACTGAATCTTAAATTTGAAGCATTCAAAGTGGAGCGTTTGAATGTAGGCCCGCGATAACTGGTGTTCATAAGTAAAACGAGACTAGCCGGCCGTAGAAGGATATATTGTCACAGTGCGTGAAGTAAATAGAAATATTTTCACGCTCAGTGATACGGTATCGATTCTAACACAATCGGGCGTTCGACAGTGGATGGCCTAGTAAGTACGGCTGCAATGCATACGCATTGTAATTATAGGTTCTTATGAGAAAATATTACTATTACAGCCTAACGTCGCAGTAACATACAGACAAGGACATAAATGGTCACAAGTAAAAACAACACATATATTAACAGGTATTAACATGCATGAGCATTTTTTCATAGGTGTAACGTTCTGTGTTGTTAAAATGGATAGCCTTTCTGACAGTTGGCATTTTAAGCTGGACACAAGTATTCGTACACCACCAGAAAATTAGTATTCCAAACTATAAAATTACGGCGATTTCCTCTTCTCAATACCTCGTAGTCTGCCTCGTCTATGAATGACTTCCCTCAATTGTTTGGGTATGGACTGCACAAGCTTTCTGGTTGTTTCTGCTCCTGTATTACGCCATTCTTGCATAACGTTGGCTTTCTTTTAAAACCTCGTATGTCCCAATGCTCTCCCTACCTATTATAATCCTTAATACTGGTCACGCCTTTCAGCCGCATATTTATATGCAGACCATCAGAACCATTTTCGTTGAGTTCATTTTCCTGTGCAAGTGTGAAAGGAAAATGAACCTTAAATACACTATACTGTAGGAGTGGGTAAATTTGCCATGCAAACAACATCGCTACAATACGGTATGGTAAGGTCCATTTTTCTTTACACATCCGCATAGGAAAATGGACACAACGGAAAGGTTCTGATGGACTGCATATAAATATGTGGCTGAGAGGCGTAACGAGTCTTAAGGAATATGATAGGTAGGAAGAGCATTGAGACATACGAGGTTTTAAAAGAAAGCTATCGATAAGTATGTTCCTCAGTTGCGATGTACTTGGTACGTGGTGTTTCTTCACTCTTTTGCTTAACCCCGCGGTACTCGCGCGCAACTTTGTTACGGGAATACTCGCGTGGGCTACACATGCAGCCCATAATTTTATTTCCGTTTTGATTGAGTACATTGCTACTTATTTCGTTTTTTAGCCTTGAATTAATTACTGTTTATTTATAATACGTTCTATTTCAAGCTGCTTCTGAGATTTTGCAGACCGTTAATGCAAATTAGTTATACTATGTACTTCACAATTATACAAAATTGAAAAATAGGCCAAGTTTGAAAGAGCGCAATACATTCTGTGTATACCAGAACTCAATTTTTTCATTAGTTTGAATATTGATTTAAAAATATTCTGGTACAAACAAGATAACTTAATTTTAAAAATATACACAGTGGTATAAATAACAACAAAAAGGTACATTTTCAATATTATACATCTGGTAGCAAGTGTCCTCGTTTTAGATTTTAGTTTTATTTTAGAACACTATTTTGTGTTCGAAAGAACACTCAAAGTATGTCATAAGTCACTCACTAATCTACACACTCCTTACACACAAGGGCTGAATGCTGAGGGCAGACTTTCCTTCTACAACGCGTGCAACATTTCCTTGTTGATCTGTCTTTATCACGACCGCACAGATAGCACCGCTCTACTTTGTTGTCTAGTTCTGGAATATGAATGTCTTTCTCTTCGGTTCCTAGAAGCTCCTGTGTTCTTCTACTGTCCCTTGCATCTTTTTCACGTCCATAACGAAGCTTAAATTTTTCAATGTACACGTTTGTGCAGACGGTAATAGTCCCCACAACATTCTAATCTAGGAATAGTTACAAACTTTCAATTTCAGTTCGTGGAGTCCTAGCTTCACCTTTGGGCCCCGGCAGGTGAATTATGACGTTGTGAGCTCGAGTACGAATGTTATGTGGCATATTATTTTTTCCACTTAAATTTGTCCTTTCCATAGTAATAAGTATTAAGTATTATATAAGTATTAATTAATCGCTATCCGAAGTAGACTGGTTACCATTTTCACTAAAATCGTTTTCTACTTCCTCATTATCAGAGTGCAGAACTTGTTCCGTTATAAAATCTTCTTCACCGTCATCACTGTCAACCTGTGGAACTTCATCATCGTCACTGTTTTCGACCAACCACTGTCGGATAATATTCTCATGGTTAGCAGCCATAGTGACGGCAGCACTCGCGCGGGCTACAGACGTAGCCCACTCAACTTTAACACTGATTGAGCACAGATCCAACCTCTAAGACGTGCAATCGCACACTAAATGGCCACCGGGTTAACAGGAAGGAAGGTACCTGAAACCGCGCTTCTGTACCCCCTCCCCACTGCAACTATCACAGAAAATAAAATAACTGGGCTACGGGGTTAGCCCGCGCGAGTGTTGGACGGTTAACTCACTTCAGAGATAGTAAATCGGATTGAGCTGTGGAGACTGAGCTGAAGTTTTATTAGTATTTGCAATCACCCCTGCATGAGTATGCGCTTCAAATATAATAAAAGGAACACACAATGGCACTATAAAGCAACCAGAGCCGGACAATCTCTGCCGCATGTTTGGGATTGCTGTTCTGTTGTATGTAGCAATCGGACCCTAAACCCAGAGTCTCATCGTTCTTCTTTAAATTACCTTTCCGTGTGTCCAGATAACCTAATCTGTACATATTTCCATTAATGGAAAGTACTTCCCGCCACACCAGAAGCACCTTAACAGTCACTTTGAAGATTATGTATGTCTAGTACATTATTGGATCTTCCTTCACACCAAAATTCGGCCATCATAATGAAAAATATTGAAGTTACTGGTCCAGTAGTCTTGATCATTCCCTACTTACTCCTTTGCGAATGCTAACCTGCTCTTTTCATTCTTCTTGTTAATGTAGGTTTAGTTTTTAGTTTTAACTTGGAATCGGCGCGATTTATAAGTCGCCTTATTGTTCTTCGTTTTACTTGCTTTCCAGACTGTTTGTGCACATAAACATACTGAATATTAAAGAAGAAGCAACTTTTGCATCTTTCTTGATAATGATAACCACGTGCCTTTTCTCCCTGTCGGTGAGCTTTTGTGGACGACTCAGTCTTTATTTGTTTAATTTTAATTTCTTTAAATCGCTAGATTACACTGTGCACAGTCGAATGACTTATTTTGCCAGTGTTTGGAGTATCAGAATATGATTTATTTTTACGATGGCATTATACAGTACAGTACGTATTCAAAGTAGATTCTTTTCCTTTGCTACCCATTTCAGCGTTCTGCAGCCAACTCGTCGCACCATACAGCACGCTTGCCGTTCTATGCAACCAGCTGTAGAGAACTAGTCTGTCCATTGTTTCTGTATTCACAATCTTATTCACTTCTGTCCTGGCATTAGTACACACCACTTGGTCCGTACCTCAGTTTTTACAGAAGAGAATTGTCTGGTACAAACAGTTACTATTAACACTGCAATACATCTTGCATCTAAGAAATTGAGCATTAACGAGGACTGTTATATACAGACAGTTTCATATTTGATGTTGTACATAGAATTTCACCGACGTTTTGATGGGAAATGATAAGGACTGAAATGAAAGCCGCCGAGGCCTTAAATATTAACTATACTAGGAAAGGGCTGAGTGTGGGAAGGAAGTAGCCGTGGCCTTAATCATGGTACAGCCCCAGCATTTGCCTGGTGTGAAAATGGGAAAACAACGGACAACAGCTGACAAGTTTCTCATACAGAGTAAACGACGAGGATTCGATGACCACTGTGATCCTTTTTCCCAGTTGTAGCAACAGTGGAAGTATTTCGTATGTATTCTGTAATCCTACTATTAGTTTACTGTGCCATTATGTGTTCCTTTAATTGCATTTGAAGCGCGTACTCATGCAGGGGTGATTGCAAATTGTGAACAGCGGATTCTAAGTTGTGCAGGCTTAAGTTATTAACGGCTTTCAATACTCCATGGCAAACAGGTGCAAACCAAACTTGAAACTTACTGACATATGCTTTACCTAGAACCCCTTATCCCTTTCCTATTAGCATACGGCCGCTGCAGATTCCAAAGTTAATGAACTAGATCCACAAATATACCCTGTTGCTATTTATTGATGGATGCAGTATTTTTGCATCTGTTTCTTGGCATAGGCCAGAGCGAAATGTACCTTCCTCTAAAGTGTGTCTCATTTTTAGCTGTGGCAGTATGGACGCTGTTGATGTTGAATGGTGCCTAATGATAAATTCGGACACGACTAGTGCTGCTCATAGGGCCAGTCCTGCTGCAATAGCATTTTCTGGCCCATTGAGAAAGGCAATGGCAAAAATCCTCACTTATATATACCCCTGATTATGGCACCGCCATTGGTTTTTGCGATAACCTTTGGTGGTGTTTTGTGAGGATTCAGTCAGTCTCCGGGATGAAAACGTAACATATATATGCATTTATTTATTTATTTATTTATTTATTTAAATGGTGTCAAAGTGTCAAAGGTTTAACTTTAAGTGATGCATTATCAATTTCTAAATATATACCGTACTGAATAATTAGAATAAACGCACACTCTGAAGAGTTCTGTACTAATAATACTGTTATTTGTTTTACGTCCCACTAACTACATGTTAATGATTTTCCGAGACACCGAGGTGCCGGAATGTTGTCCCATAGGAGTTCTTTTATGTGTCAGTAAATCTACCGACACGAGACTGACGTATTTAAACACCTTCAAATACCACCAGGATAGCCAGGATCGAACCTGCCAAGTTGGGCTCAGAAGGCCAGCGCTCTATCGTCCGAGCTACTCAACCTGGTTCGTTCTGCACTTTAGCAGACATTAGGAATCCATAAAAAATGTGACATTTTGCTTCATACTTATAAATTGTCCTCTTCGGAGGCCTTTGTCATGGTCTGAAACGTGAGAAGATACAAATATTTCACCAAGTGCCCTTACACATAGCAAAACGTTCTTACTTTCAGGAGGGTTAGTTAGGGGTTTAAGATAAACTCTGTGGAAGAACCTGAGTGTTATGCATTCCTGCGTTATGCATATCCAAGGCAGTCACGCGACAGACCACGATTGCGTCTGAGGATACTGAGAAAAGCGTAGGCGAAACTTAAATATTCCCCGCAAATAGACTCTCTCACGCAGCTTAAGCCCAAATTACTGTATATGTCTATTAATTTGTACCGTGAAAGCATCAATCGAAATAGAAGTATTTAATGTTGATTATATGCTATGTTGTATGAATCATGAATTTGATAGTATCTCCGGTTTCCTCGAAATTGTGCTAATGCAATATTTTCCTTCTTTCTCGCTTTCTTTCTTTCTTTCTTTCTTTCTTTCTTTCTTTGTGATGCACGATGTCTTTGCAACGTTTCGCCGACGTTGATATTAAGATTAATAAATAGAGCCCGGATTTCTGAGCAAAGTGCATATTATTTCCCACACTTCTAAACGTAAAGAGAAATGTTATGCTTCGTAAGACGCACCTTGATGAGCATTTCTAACTATGTTTGATAAGTGCTCATAAAAGCTTATTTCGCAGGAAAACGATTATGCCTACTTATTTTATGATTTTGAATTAAAATACCATATTTTCCCCAAAACTGTAATTTGGGAAGTGTTTATTTCACTCTAGCCGACATTTATGAATGAGCACTTATTCCCTATTATCGACTTATGTCGAATGCGAAAAAAAAAAAAAAAAAAAGCAAAGGTTCTATATGAGTGTAAAAGGGGAAAACCCCGGAATGTTGTAAAAGTTTCCTGCGTAGTTAAAAGTAGGATAGAAGCTTGGGATTCCCCGCCGCGCCAAGTTTCTTCTGCCATTAAGCAGTCCAATCGTGTATCGGCATTGTCTCACATGCTGGGTGAATCCCCGAGTTCTAAGCTGTAAGCTGCTAGGTCACCCTGCTGCAGAGTGCTGTGATATTGTGCAGCAGATTAATGCAACGCAGCTCAAGGAGGGTGTTGAGAAAAGATGTAAATTATGTTAGAAACTGATTACAGATAATGTAGGTAAACAATCGAGTTGAACTGATACATTTTCTAGAGACTTGTGTTTAGCAGTAGTAAGTTCTCGAGCCCCACTGTCGGCAGCCCTGAAGATGGTTTTCCGTGGTTTCCCATTTTCACACCAGGCAAATGCCGGGGCTGTACCTTAATTAAGGCCACGGTCGCTTCCTTCCACTTCCTATCCCTTTCCTATCCCATCGTCGCCATAAGACATATCTGTGTCGCTGCGACGTGAAGCAAATAGCACAAGCAGTAGTAAGTTCTGGCATTTCGTTGTGGAAATTGAATAATGTGCAGCTTCGTTTATTTTTAGAAAAATACACAAACGAAAGGGTGACTGACGAATTTGCAGTGCACAAAAATGTGCCAGAGTGTTTTCGAGATGTAATTTGTAATATTCGGGATAAACTGAAACACGAAGGAATATGGAATTCTATAGATGAAACCAGAAATGCAGTGCATGTGTAGTGCTGTAGTTTGTTATGAAAGCAGCAGATCATTTCTTCTTAATATACAGGCACTTGACCGAGTAAATATTTCCACTGTTGCAAAATTCTTTCATGACTCGTCAGCTTTCTTGTAGTCAGAAGGGGTACGCTATGCCAATGTATTGATATTTTTCAATGATGCTGCTCCATGTACAGGGTGTATCAGAACTATACCGACTTAAAATCACGGATGCTCTTTGTGTTATGTTAAGAAGGATGGTGCAACCGGATTGGCAGAGAAAACTTTTCTTTTCTAGAAAATGAGGTTATTTTGGTACTTGCGGGTACGCGATACAAATTGAGGAACTTGTCGTATTTGCTATGGCAGAACACAAGCCGCTACCGTGCTTCTGGGAATAGAACAGGAGGGAGGGGAAGTGGGATGTATGATGGAGACAGAGATAATGCTCAGCGGATATGCACAAGTCTCGTTCGACTCGCGCAGGATTGTCCTCGTCTTTTACAGGCAATATCCACAATTTGTTTATCAAACAACCGTAACTGTACGTACAGTACAAGAACACACTGTAATTAAGACACACTTGTCAGTCAAGGGATGCGTCAGATCGTTTCTCCTGTCGTCTCTTGGTCGCAGTAACGTTCATTATTATTTAACATGCTCGACGATGTAACGCTGCTGCCCTGCGAATGTGTATTATTTCACTCACAACTTTGAAAATGGAATGAAATACTGAACGAAGGGAACAATACGCGCAATGGTTTGATTACAATAGATGTTCAGTATGCCCCCCTCCTATTTCGAAGCACAGTTCACAATGGTGTAGGAGTGATATTTGGACTCTGTTCTGGATATGTGGTGTGTTGCGTACGACCTAGAAAGCTGTCTGTCTTCTTGGTACAAGTTCATCTTCTCTTTCCGTGCGGTCGCATAGCAGTCAATTTGTGCAGAACAAACTGTACACTGCCTGCTGGGGCTGGGAAGTGACTATGCGAAACGAACGAGAAACTTGTGCATTCGCACCGATCATTACCTCTGTCTCCCATTTCCCCTCCCTTCCCTTCTCTCCTCTGACGCACAGCAACAGGCAGCGGCTGGCTCTCTGGCATAACAAATACGGTAAGTTTGTCAATTCGAATTACGCGCTCGGAAGCAACCAAGTTACTTCATATTTCTCGATACATTTTTTTCTCCGCCAATCCGATTACACCATCGTTCTTAACATAACACGAAGAGCATCCCTGATTTTTTTTTGTCAGTATAGTTCTGATATACCCTGTATTGTTAAAGCGTCGGGTGAATTAAAAGTTATTTGCCCTGACGTGCCTTGCTTACGGTTTACATCATTTCGTTGAAACTGTTAGAATCAAGTACAAAGACGTAGATCTTCTTGTTTTCAGCGTGGAAAAAATGTTTTTTTTAAGTCACCGATTAGAAAACAAAATTTTCGTGAACTGCTGCTTTACCTTCTCAGTTTTAACTCGATGGGCTTCTTGGTTAGAGGCTGAGTTATATGTTTTCCGCCCAGTTGACGTACACGGTTCTTACCGTACAGTTTCCAGCTGTGACAGCTGAATTTTTTTCACTGACACATGCAACCACTCTCTACTACATCCGTGATGCGACAAACAACATGCGTAAGAAGACGGTGGGTGCTCTGTCATAATCAACTCTTATTACTATTATTCATTCGAGAAAGTGAATAACTGATAGGAAATTCAATTTCAGCCTAGACAAAACAGTTTTGAAATGTCCTTACTTCCGATGGTATTTGAAGATGTTAAGATACGTCAGCTGTGTGTCGGTAGGTTTACCGGTATAGGCCTATAACAGAACTCCTGTGGGACAACATTCCGACACCTTGACGTCTCCGAAAATCGTAAAAGTACTTAGCAGTTTATAAAACCATTATTATTATTATTATTATTATTATTATTATTATTATTATTATTATTATTATTATTAGTAGTAGTAGTAGTAGTAGTAGTAGTAGTAGTAGTAGAACTTTGCAGTGCCTCATTGTAAGACGTATAGTGTATGCGACCAGTTAACAACATCTCGATAGCCTCAAGAGTTCCAAACAAGATAGTTGACCTAAGAAAAAAAAGAAGAGTTTCTAAGGATTGAATTAATGGCACTGTAACAGAAATTAATTACTGTTCTGCATTTCATAAAGGCCAACACATGAATACATTTTATTCCATATTTTGTCGAATTTCATATGTTTACGTTCCTCGAAATAATGTGGAAAGTGGAACCTACGATAGAGTAGTTACTTGCGGCATCAACTTCTACCAGCAGTAAGATATACCAGCAGAAACCTTTTTCAATGCAGGTACAACAGTCATCTGGATACTTACTAGATGGCTATACTGCATCTTGTGGAAATGGTGGTTCCTGAACTGAGCATCATAATGTGCTAATCTTAATCTTCATATGTAAAACACAAGACTCAGTGAGGGATCCCACCTCTACCACCTCAAGTGCAGTGTCCTGGAGCGTGAGACTTTAGGTCGGGGGATACAACTGGGGAGGATGGCCAGTACCTCGCTCAAGCGGCCTCACCTGCTATGCTGAACAGGGGCCTTGTGGGAGGATAGGAAGATTGGAAGGGATAGACAAGGAAGAGGGAAGGAAGTTGCCGTGGCCTTAAGTTAGGTACCATCCCGGCATTTGCCTGGAGAAGTGTGAAATCACGGAAAAGCACTTCGAGGATGGCTGAGGAGGGAATCGAGCTCTACTCTACTCAGTTAACCTCCCGGGGTTGAGTGGACCCCGTTCCAGCCCTCGTACCACTTTCCAAATTTCGTGGCAGAGCCGGGAATCGAACCCGAGCCTCCAGGGGGGGGGGGGTTGGCAGCTAATCACACTAACCACTTCCCCACAGAGGTGGACTACATCATTCCTTTTTAAATGACGTTTTTTGCCGTCATCAGACCATTTTTGACTAATCATTGATTTTATACCGTGTGGTACACTTGCGCCTAATAATTCAGTTTTATGCAAACCCTAAATCCAAAAAATACCTTGTATAATTCGTTTATTTGTGTCAATCAAATCAGTATTAATTATAAATTATCGAATGATGATACCGAACCGTGACAGTCCTGTATCACATATACGTAAATGTCGTGTAGAGGGTTCGAATACCAGGCTGAATGTCTATAAGTAGTATTGATGATATAAAGCTCCGTCACAACTCGTGATATTCCAGCGTGCTAAGAGCTGGAGGTCGAAAATGGTGCTCCTTAATCGGTGATTCAAATCCGATGTAGGATGAATATTTTAATGTCCGTGTGAGTCGTGTTGATGAAGGCAAATCTAAATCATGATCAGTTATCATATTGCAGGTACTCTGCTATATTTGTTTTTAAGTAGCTCTTAAAAGAGGCAGCAAAGTTTTTTTTGCTAGTGGCTTTACGTCGCTCCGACACAGATAGGTCTTATTGAGACGATGGGATAGGAAAGGCCAAGGAGTTGGAAGGAAGCGGCCGTTGCCTTAATTAAGGTACAGCCCCAGCCAACAGTGGGATTCGAACCCACTATCTCCCGGATGTTACAGCAAAGTAAGCTATTGACGTCCGAAACGGGGGAGGAGCTTACGATCAGCTGTTTCCAATATGGTGGCGAGATAGTGACGGGAAATAAACACGACAGTGATCGGATGTGCGTCTGTAGGATTTATTAAGTGTTCAAAATGTCTTTGGTGTCGTATGCGCAACTGTTGAGAGTTGTCGGAGATTTCACGCGTCCATTAGTGGAAGGGGAAGAAATATTCAAGCGTAATTACTTGATATGTGTAGGTAAAAAGTTTGAAACAGAAGATGAAACTGGTGTTGTAGCGCTGTGTTTACAATCATCCCATATCGATTCAAAACCCCACAAAGTTAATGTTGTCTTGAACAAAGGGAGTGAAAATGTGAAGTGCAACTGTACATGTAAAGCGGGTTTGTCAGAGAAATGTCACCGTTGACACGCTAATTCACCTTAACAGTTAAGCTATTGTAATTTTCCACTATTACAGAGGTGCCAACTATTACGAATTATCCGTAATTATTACGGGTTTCACCTCACGATTACGGAATTACGGTCAAATGGGAAATTATTACGGAAAGCTGACATCACGAAAAAATAATTTTCTACGGAAACAAAGAGAAGAAGGAAAAATGTTCAATCCTTTCGAGCCTTTCTCCTAAATCGTGCTCGTTTCAATGCTTGTGAGTTGGCAACGATACTTATTCGATCGTGACTTCCTTTTGCTACCCATAAGTGTTGTAAAATTCATTGTGAATGAAGGAGCTCAGGCGCTGCTCTTCTCCACTATAAATCCTACAGTAATGTTGTATTTGCTGTGTTAAGTGTACTTGATAGTTGACAGAAAGATTGAGAAAGAAGTGAGGCCTACCTTAAGCACATCTGCACTGGAATCGCTTATGGTTCAGAAGACGACAATGTTATCGGAGTGGGAAGGATGCTTCAAGAAAAACTACACTGAAAAGCAGCTGCTGCGTGAGAAACAAGCTACAAGGAATGTTTTATCACAGAAGTAACAGGTTGCGCACAAATGTTATTGTGATATACTTTCGAATAGATTGCTAGAGGGAGGGGGCAAAAGGGGTGTCATTATCGGGAAGGAAGGAACATGCTTTGGACTTGAATCGAAATTTTTCTCGGGGGCGGAGGGTGATTACTGATAATCCACTTCAAAGGTTGGCACCTCTGCGTTATTAGAGGTTATGGAGTAATTTCTTCTTGATTTGGTCCATGCCAATGCCTTAGTCAGGTGACGGGGGAGTTACCTGTCTTGTAAACTGTAATCTTGGGGAAGAAATAAAATAATAATTCTACTAAGTAAATATTGTAAAGCAAATAAATCCTAGGCTTTATACAGGCTTGTGTTGGAACAGCCCACATAATCTTAATATTCTTCCATTTTTACCATCAGCACAAAAGTTAGAACTTAGAACCGACAATAATAAGTATAAAAATTATAACTACCTACAGAATATGCAGAGCAAAGTTTGAAAATTATAATTTAAGAGTACTATAACCTCTACAGTCACAGCTGTTTGGGGTTGAAGAATACTTGGTTTGTCCAATTCTACCAAATAATTAGGTTATGGCTTCTAATTTATGATGACCGGGCGAGTTGGCCATGCGGTTAGGAGCGTGCAGCTGTGAGCTCGCATCCGGGAGATAGTGGGTTCGAACCCCACTGTCGGCAGCCCTGAAGATGGTTTTCCGTGGTTTCCCATTTTCATACCAGGCAAATGCTGGGGCTGTACCTTAATTAAGGCCACGGCCGCTTCCTTCCTATTCCTAGACCTTTCCTGTCCCATCTTCGCCATAAGACCTATCTGTGCCGGTGTGACGTAAAACAAATAGCAAAAAAAGCTAATTTATGATGGAAAAATACTACATATTTTCTTTCATTGATAGAAGTATTTTATAGGCAATTTAAATGCAGTACTTAATTACTACCAGTTAAAGATATTACTCACATGTAGATAGTTAATTTACTGTCTGCTGTTACACATATGACGAAGTTTACAAAGAGCGGATTACATTCTATGTGCGGCACAGAAGTATTAGGCTACAAGTTTATCAGTATTTTTGATGTAGCTAAATCTTTGTGAATACAAATTAGCGACAATAACTATCAATGAGTACAATAAACAGTACCGGTACCTACGCCGTGGAAAGAAATCGTCTTCACGAGAATGCAGACTGCACACTGTCATGTATCGCGTAACGCGTTTTCCGATTGACAGCGCGGAAGCCCATCTTATCTGAACTTTTTGTACAGGAAAGTAGTGAAGAGATTTCGCATCCGTTTTATACGATTTGCAACCGTGTACAGAGTAGTGCCTCCTCAAATTTGACAATTTTCTTTCTGTTTCCATCAGACGTCAATGCTTCGCCATGTAAATAAACCTCACCAGTCACTATGTTGCAGCTTCAACATTCTACCGCGTGGCTGCGCCATCCAACTTTTCTGACGTCAATTACTGACGTAAGTGCAATGTTCAAAATGACTGCCTTTTTCGTTAAAACAAATCTGAGCACGGTGGAGGAGAGATATTCTTGCACCCTGCAGGGTGGAACCTGACAAAGGCTTCAGTCTGAAGTCCAGACAGCAGTCAGCCGTTCTTCAAGTCAAACGTGCGCTGTTACTTGGTTGAACGGGTGTGTCATAATAACGTTGACAGTAAATGCAGTGCGCTTCGTTCGCTGTAGCCGTTTACCACAGTGAAAGTCGCAAGTTATTCTTCCTTTCTTACGTATGCTTTCTTCGTAAATGTGAAAAATGACTTTTGAGACAACGAAGTTAAACCTTAATTACGAATGCCTACACGAGTATGTACAGAGGCAGACATAAGTATTCAAATGCAACATTATGGTACTACAAGAGGATATTTAACTACCAAAACATACACAGCAAAATAAACAAATATCTTTACTTCACATTTCTTTCATTTTTAATGTCACATGTATGTGCTTAAATTAAACATGAATACATGTTCGTAATGAAAAAATGTTCTCCCAAAAATTGAACGTAAGTATTCAAATAAACAAACACAGCACTCTAGTATATTTTAAGAATAACTGCTATCAAACGCCTTGACATTGAATGTAAGTGCTTGCTAGTTAAGTTCTACTCAATTTTATTCCATTCCTGCTGAATAATGTCTTTCAGTCTTGTGTTGCTTGTGATGTGGTGTTTTCTGATCGTATCTTCCATTTTTTGCCAGATGTTCTCGATCGGGTTCAAGTCGGGTGATTGAGGTGGTGTTTTGAGTGTATGGAGTGTGCTGACCGGGTAGCTTCTATAATTTTAGGATCCCGCCGAGTATTCTTCTATATCCACACCTTTAATCGGCCATCTCTTCTTTGTACATTGAACCTCTTTCATCTGACCGTAACGATCCCAGAACTCATTATTCTTCGTTACATACTCATTAGCAAATACTAAACGCTTTTTCTTCTTTACGTTACTTACATATGGTTTTCCTTTTTGGTGTTCTGGAATGGTACCCAATAATGTTCAGGACTCTACGAATTGTTCTTTATGAAGCACTTTCCCAAAATGTTTCTCCAGATGTACTCTAATTTCCGTTGCTGTTTCTCTGGGATTTTGCTTCACCATCTTCAGCACTTGTCTTTTATCTCTAGAAATATGTTTCGGTGGAGCACATTTCCTAGGCAGATTGACAGTGGTGTTCCTCGTCTTACAGCGTTGGATGACCCACCCCACACAGCGGACAGCTTTTCCAATTTACTTACATGTCTTTATTCATGTATACGCAAGATTCTCCTCTAGAATAGTATCTTTTCCTTTCTGCCCCCCATTTGGACTCGTAGCTGAAGTGGCTTGTGTACTGTATGGCAGCAGACACGAATGAGGAGCTCTGAAGGCACAAACGTCAAGTATTTCCATCGTTTACTGTGTTTTACTGTTGTATCATAGAGCGCGTTTGAATTCTTGCGTCATGAGGCAACGGAGCGTTGTTAAGGGAAATCACATGATGAATAGTACACAATATTCTTATCATTCGTGTACTGTGTATGTGTCTGAAACACACGATAACGCATCAGTGGAATCCCGAAATAATACATAATTCCGCCTTCTGTGTCGATTAATTCAACATTTAAAGCTGCATATCCATTGATATGAATATTTCTGTCCGCCTCTGTATGTCTAACTTTTGTCGCGTTTTCCTGCGGAGTTGGGTAGTGTGAGATGAATCTCCGTGGCGAATTTTTATGAATGGATGCCCATCTTGACGTCAGCCTCATCAGAGGAGTTAATGAGATGAAATGAAACGTGATTCATGATAGTAGGAACGGAGAGGGCGAAGCTCGGTGCTGGCACATACCCTACTCATCTCCAATAACACCAAGGGGTTCGCTCAAGGTTTAACGTACCCTATCACGTTATCTCTGATATCTCGACTGCCCTTTTCTGTCAAAAGAAAATGGTCTCTTGGACCCGTCAGCTGAGCAATTTTCTGCCGACAGCTATAGGGGTGGTTATGGTTTGTACAGTACAATAACAAATTTTAAAAGTTATTGGAGAATTGCACTCCGCTCTACATAGGCGGATACAGTGTTCTTGAGATGGGCTTCTCTTCCTGCCTCTTGTACGGGTTTTTGCGTTGTAAGGGGGAAGCCTATATCGTGCTAAGTGTACAAAAAATCTTGTAAGATGTTGCGTAAGATACGGCTAAGAGACATTCACTTCCTAGCAGGTTTCGTTTATTCAAGAAACAAATAGGTGCAACTGTATCACCCGGTATATCATGTTAAATTGCCTGTTTACTTAGTTCCCCAGTTGGCACTAAGCTACGTCACCAAGTTGACCTTCAGCGAGTTCCCAACACTCCGTTTATACCTATAAAGCGCTAATATCTAATATATATTATTTCTGTGTATTCCATTTATTTTCAATAAATTATATATCATCTTCATCATCGTCATCATAATCATTTCCCAACTCCAGTTTCCCGAGTGTGGTGTACAAGCGCTCGCCATCTCCTTCTGTCTTCATATTTATTTATTATACAATCTTCCTCCAACAGCTGCAGGTTGCCCAAAGACAAAGAGTACCTCAACAACAGCAATGGATGTGGATACAATAGATAATGTGATCGTATGATGGACTTCTTGAGTGTGGTAATCGAGATGTTATAGATAAAATCTCTATTCAGCCCAAAGGTATTGCAGAAGATGACAAAAAATGTAGGTATTGTTCCTCGAACACCTAACATCAATCTGATTACAGAAATGGATGAGGGCTTATATTTTCGCTTGTAGAAGTCCACCGTTTCTTCATACATTCTTCTTTTTTCTGCATCGACCTCTTCCGGCTGGTTTTCGTTGGTCTCAAACCTAATTGTTGGATCAATGATGAAACCTTCAGAACAGGATAGCTTAAAAGCAATAATGTCAATGCGTCGGTTGCTTCCTCTGTTGGAGAGACCGTGTACTTCTTCATAAATATTATAACCTTGTCATCTCAGAGCGTCTCTATCCAGCGTTTTCGTGGTCTTCCCTGTGGTCTTCTTCCTAGGAGATTAAGGTCAGCTACTTTCTTTTTCACTTCATTTCTGATCTTGCCCCTTCTGGTAGTTTAGTTCATGGTTCTAATGATTCCCATTTCAGTTGCTTGGATTCTACTGAAGTCTTTGTTTAGTAGGATACATGTCTCTAAACCGGACGTGAGGATTGGTACACAGTAAGCGTAATACAAGATTGTTTTCGCTTTTTATGGTATTTTGCAATCGCAGAGAAGATTTCTGACTTGGATGTAGAAGTTTGATGCTTTCTGTGTCCTGCTGAGTATTTCTTGCCTAACAGTGTTGTCTTTCGAGATTGTGCTTCCGAGGTACTTGAAGTGGGAAATTGATTCGATTTTTACTCCTTCCAGAAATATATTTGAGTTTGTTCCTTTCCTATTAATGGTCATTTCCACTGTCTTTGTTTTGCTCATCTTCAGTCCAAAATTTTTGAATGTATTGTTCCATTCGTTAAGTTTCGTCTGAACTTCAACTTCTGTCTCTCCCCATAAAAGCACATCATCAGCAAATACCAGGGCGTTTGGTTCACTGTCCATTTTCTTGATAGATTTTATGTCCTTGTCCATTGTTATTACGAACAGGAGTGGTGATAGGGCACTTCCTTGTTGGACACCTCTCTTTGTTTCAAACCATTTTGATCGTCCGTTGCCCCTCTGGACACAGCTATAACACTTCTGGTATAGCATCATGACTTTGTCAGTTAAGTAATTTGGCATCTTTAGGTCTTCCAGACATTCCCATATCTTGTTTCGAGGAACACTATCATATGCTTTTTTAATGTCCACAAATGCAATCACAAGATTTCTTCCGTATTCCCAGTACTTTTCTGTCAGCATTTTTACTGCAAAGATAAGATCCACAGTCGACCTTTCCTAAACCCGTGTTGTTCTTCCTCAAGCAAAGGTTCCACTATCTTCCTAAGTCTCATTTCTATGATCTTTTCCAGAAACTTCAGTGTGTGTGACAACAGCGTGGTGCCTCTTTAATTTCCACATTTCCGTCGGTTGCCTTCTTGAACAGTGGGATGATGATTCCTTTACTCCAATCTTCTGGGATTTTGTTTCTTTCCCAAATCACTGATAACACTCTATATAGCCAATTCAAGCCTGGTATTGCAGTTGCCTTTACCATGTCTGAGCTGAGATCATCAAAGCCTGGGGACTTCCCATTTCGTACGTTCTGTAGTGCTGTATCTACATCAAGCCATAATGGGTATTTGTTGTTTTTGGCCTCACCTATACTACAGTCATTGGTGATGGTTTTGCCCCCTCTCCATTTAACAGCATGTTGAAATACTTCTTCATTTCATCCCTGATCCCTTCCTCTGTTCGTATTAAGCTCCCATCATCTGTTTCCAGTGCAAGGTTGTTTATATATTCATTTCTTGTACTGATTGCTATTTTGTACAGTAGTTTCCTACTAGTTTGACAGTCTTCCTCTATCCTAGTAGTAAAGTCATCCCAGCACTTTTCTTTCTGGATCAGTCGTTTTACAGCCAGTTTCTTTTTTCTGTATTCCTGTGCTAGATGTTGAATTTCTAATTCATTTCGTCTATCATCTGTTTTCTGTTTTCCGAGGTCCAATTTTCTTTTCAGTATATTTCTTTTACTGACGTCTTCAGTCAGTCTTTCCACCAAGGTGTTTCCTTCTCTTTTGGTGTGGTACTTGTTTTTCCGCAAATTTCCGTGGCTTCTTTTACAAGGGTTTCTTTGAATAAGAACCATTCTTCTTCTACTCCTCCTTTCTCAGTTTTGGGTAATTTGGTTGTTATACTATCTTCATAGTTTCCTTTCTGCTCCATGCCCTTCACAACCATGTGTTAATCTTTGGCATTTTCTTTTGTTTAATTTTGGGCACATTGACATCTTCTAGGTCAGCGATTAATAGCCGATGGTCGCTATCTAGGCACTCGCTGGGTATGACTTTAACATATGTAACATACTGACTCGCTTTTCTATCAGTGATGCTGAAGTCGATCATATTATTGAGCTTTCCATCCCAGCTGTATCTCGTTATTTTATGGCTCTCCCTCTTCTGATACTGTGTGTTCTGCATGGTTAAGTTGTTTTGCACACAGAAATCAATCAGGTTCTCTCCTTCAGAGTTTCTGTGACCATAGCCATGGGGGCCAACGGTGTTTTCACAGCCTAGTCTTTCTTTACCAACTTGGGCATTCAGATCACCCATAATGATTGTGTTCTCCTCTGTTATTTGTTCCTCAAGTTCGATAAGGAATTGCTCTTTCTCTTCTGTGGTACATACTGTCTGCGGTGCATATACTTACAGAAGAGTATGATGTGCATTACCAACACTCAGTCTCATCTGGATGATCCTGTCACTCACATATTTGACATCTGTCTGTGTGTCTATATCTTTATCAAGGAGGAAGCCAACTCCAGTATAGCACACATCCATTTCTCAAGGACTTCTTCCCATATCATTTCCATTTTGTATCAGTCAACCCCAATATCTTGAGCTTATGCCTCTCCATAAGATCCACAAGTTCTTCATATTTGTTGGTGAGAGTGAGGATACTGAGTGTACCAATTTTCAGTCGCTCCTTCTTGGGAGGGTTTTGTGTCTTCCAGTATCTCCGATGAGCATCAGGCTTTTGGCCATCATAAATTCGGACGGTAAGAGAAGAACTGTCATGTCTGGTATTTAATTTATTCTTCAATCCGAGGCTTGTTTTAGGTTTGAAAGCAGTATATTCATACTCAACTGTTGACTTGCTAGGCCTAAAACAGGTAAGAATTTTCTTTCGGGGTTTACTCCCTTAGCCTTTGAAGATCATCTTCTCCACAAGGCAGTGGTGTCCTCTTCTAATTATCCCCAGGGAGGATGGGTTGCCTCATCCGCCATCTCTGCCATTCCGAAGGTCTCCTTCTCTGCCAAAGATGCCGGTAAGGTCTTCGCCCGTAACCTTGGGCATGGGTTCCACGTTATACCCCGTGGGGCTAGGTCCCTGTCTGATCTTAGCCATCCTTTCAGACCGGCCTACTGATGTGTAGGATGCCCACCTCCGCAGTGTGGATGCGCCAGGCAAGAATTACTCAAGTGGAGAACAGGGTAGGTGACAAACTCTCCCTTGAGCCGGGCTAATGGTTGCGTATGATGCCACAACCAAAGGCAAATTAGATATCACTGGATATATATATATATATATTGCTATTTTGCTTTACGTCGCACCGACACAGATAGGTCTTATGGCGACGACGGGACGGGAAAGGTCTAGGAATGGGAAGGAAGCGGCCGTGGCCTTAATGAAGGTACAGCCCCAGCATTTGTCTGGTGTGAAAATGGGAAACTACAGAAAACCATCTTCAGGGCTGCCGACAGTGTGGTTCGAACCCACTATCTCCCGGATGCGAGCTCACAGCTGCGCGCTCCTAACCGCACGGCCAACTCGCCCGGTTGGATATATATTTTGACCGGCTTCAGGCATGTAACACTCACGCTGTATTAAAATGTATTATCTGTTTGAAATTTCGTTGTCGTCGCCATAAGACATTTCTGTGTCGCTGCGACGTAATAAAGCCACTAGGAAATAAATCGTTGAATTAGTGCATCAGAGACAATATTTTGAATTAGATACATAATATTTGAAAGAAATGGTATAGCATATCGATTAAAATCAAAAGTAAATTCGTTTGTTCGTTATACAAATCTACAGGCCTCCACTGATCAGTGCCAAAATTTGCACCAAGGCCCATGAGGCACTGGGACGGGCCGTAGAGTTAGTTACATCATCAAAGATTGAATACAATAATATTGGTCATAATATATGATATACGGGTGGAAGGTTTTGTGTGTTGACGGCATCGTTGATACCAAAGCTCTTAAGGAATAAACTGGGCACACGAAAAGCATGGAACTTAGAATAGCAAGAAATATGGTCAGACTGCATACAGTACAGTGAGGACTAAACTCTTCGTTGACACGTCGCTGCATTTTGCTGTATGAAGCAATTTATCGATTTGTTCTTTGGAAAATTAACCTCAATCTCATAAATGAATCGGACGTGTCGTAGAGGTAGTTATATCGTCAATGATTTCAAAAACTGGTCATATTATGAGGAATACGGGTAGAATGTGTTGACGCCATTTTCGATATCAAAACTTTTAGTCTTAAGGGATAGACTGGACAGACGAATGACATTGAACTTAAAGTAGCAAATAATATTTATGATGCAATCTAGTGACGTATTCTCTAGAAAATTAACCTCAATTCCATAAATGAGTATCAAATGATTGCTTATGCGCATAATATTTTCGTCATTTATGTAATTTTGTAAATGAATATTGCGATCAGATTGCATTCAGAATTGAATTCTGAACGTATGTAAGTAACTTTCAAAGAAATCCTACAAGTATTTCCTCTTGTCAATATCTTTACCACAACCGTATTATCGGCATACTGTTTAGCGATAGATTTGTGTACGGGGGTGAGGCGTGAGGAGGGAGCTCTCCCGGTTTAGGTAATACTGCCAACTGAATGGAAATGAAATCTGAATTGAATCGATAATATGAACGATCGATATGAGTTTTCTAAACCTTTATTATCTTAAGCCAACAACTGTGTCACACACACATTATATAAAATTTATCGATGCGAGTCTTGTACCTAGCATGAATTCTATAGTTTGGTTTGGCTGTGTAAACAACAGTACTAGTATGTAAAGTGTACGCCAGCTGTCGCACAGCGATGCATAAGCGATTCATAGTTTGTGTTTCAAAGGTTGCCAATACGAATCTCGAAGATTGCCGATGTCCACCGATTCAGCACTAGGGTGTAAATCTGTCGCTAAAAAGTATGCCGATAATACATTGTAATAATTGGAAAGTCTGCTCTGAACCTTTCACGTCAACTCCATCATTAGGGAAAATAATAGCATGGATTAATTAGGAAACTCCGTGTTTCTCTCATGGTCACTTATATGTAGCTTGCTCCAGGGTTAGAACTCCGAGGTGTTTATACATTTACATTTAGTAAGTGTTTTTAGGTCTTTTTACATTTAGTGTGACACGTAATGTTATCCTATGGCACTGATTAATGATTTCACAGTTAGAAAAATTGTATAAAATTACGAATCGATATGAATAATTCGCAATAAGTTCAAACGTTACCAAACTGCAGAGAAACAAATGTAATTCCGTTTTGATTTTCGATATATTTTCAAGTGTTTGTTGAAATTCTGTCGTCACAGCAGATCAATCAATCAATCAATCAATCAATCAATACTGATCTGCATTTAGGGCAGTCGCCCAGGTGGCAGATTCCCTATCTGTTGCTTTCCTAGCCTTTTCCGAAATGATTTCAAAGAAATTGGAAATTTATTGAACATCTCCCTTGGTAAGTTATTCCAATCCCTGACTCCCCTTCCTATAAATGAATATTTGCCCCAGTTTGTCCTCTTGAATTCCAACTTTATCTTCATATTGTGATCTTTCCTACTTTTATAGACGCCATTCAAACCTATTCGTCTACTAATGTCATTCCACGCCATCTCTCCGTTGACAGCTCGGAACATACCACTTAGTCGAGCAGCTCTTCTTCTTTCTCTCAATTCTTCCCAACCCAAACATTGCAACATTTTTGTAACGCTACTCTTTTGTCGGAAATCACCCAGAACAAATCGAGCTGCTTTTCTTTGTATTTTTTCCAGTTCTTGAATCAGGTAATCCTGGTGAGGGTCCCATACACTGGAACCATACTCTAGTTGGGGTCTTACCAGAGACTTATATGCACTCTCCTTTACATCCTTACTACAACCCCTAAACACCCTCATAACCATGTGCAGAGATCTGTACCCTTTATTTACAATCCCATTTATGTGATTACCCCAGTGAAGATCTTTCCTTATATTAACACCTAGATACTTACAATGATCCCCAAAAGGAACTTTCACCCCATCAACGCAGTAATTAAAACTGAGAGGACTTTTCCTATTTGTGAAACTCACAACCTGACTTTTAGCCCCGTTTATCAACATACCATTGCCTGCTGTCCATCTCACAATATTTTCGAGGTCACGTTGCAGTTGCTGACAATCTTGTAACTTATTTATCACTCTATAGAGAATAACATCATCCGCAAAAAGCCTTACCTCCGATTCCACTCCTTTACTTATATCATTTATATATATAAGAAAACATAAAGGTCCGATAACACTGCCCTGAGGAACTCCCCTCTCAACTATTACAGGGTCAGACAAAGCTTCACCTACTCTAACTCTCTGAGATCTATTTTCTAGAAATATAGCAACCCATTCAGTCACTCTTTTGTCTAGTCCAATTGCACTCATTTTTGCCAGTAGTCTCCCATGATCCACCCTATCAAATGCTTTAGACATGTCAATCGCGATACAGTCCATTTGACCTCCAGAATCCAAGATATCTGCTATATCTTGCTGGAATCCTACAAGTTGAGCTTCAGTGGAATAACCTTTCCTAAAACCGAATTGCCTTCTATCGAACCAGTTATTAATTTCACAAACATGTCTAATATAATCAGAAAGAATGCCTTCCCAAAGCTTACATACAATGCATGTCAAACTTACTGGCCTGTAATTTTCAGCTTTATGTCTATCACCCTTTCCTTTATACACAGGAGCTACTATAGCAACTCTCCATTCATCTGGTATAGCTCCTTCGGTCAAACAATAATCAAATAAGTACTTCAGATATGGTACTATATCCCAACCCATTGTCTTTAGTATATCCCCAGAAATCTGATCAATTCCGGCCGCTTTTCTAGTTTTCAACTTTTGTATCTTATTGTAAATGTCATTGTTATCATATGTAAATTTTATTACTTCTTTGGCCTTAGTCTCTTCCTCTATCTCGACATTATCCTTGTAACCAACAATCTTTACATACTGCTGACTGAATACTTCTGCCTTTTGAAGATCTTCACATACACACTCCCCTTGTTCATTAATTATTCCTGGAATGTCCTTCTTGGAACCTGTTTCTGCCTTAAAATACCTATACATACCCTTCCATTTTTCACTAAAATTTGTATGACTGCCAATTATGCTTGCCATCATGTTATCCTTAGCTGCCTTCTTTGTTAGATTCAATTTTCTAGTAAGTTCCTTCAATTTCTCCTTACTTCCACAGCCATTTCTAACTCTATTTCTTTCCAGTCTGCACCTCCTTCTTAGTCTCTTTATTTCTCTATTATAATAAGGTGGGTCTTTACAATTCCTTACCACCCTTAAAGGTACAAACCTGTTTTCGCATTCCTCAACAATTTCTTTAAACCCATCCCAGAGTCTGTTTACATTTTTATTTACCGTTTACCTGCTTTATCAGCCATATGGTACTGCCTAACAGTCCTACTTTTAAGACCTTCCTTTCTATCACATTTATTTTTAACTACCACAAAAACAGCTTCATGATCACTAATACCATCTATTACTTCAGTTTCCCTATAGAGCTCATCTGGTTTTATCAGCACCACATCCAAAATACTTTTTCCCTCTGGTTGGTTCCATCACATTCTGAATCAGCTGTCCTTCCCATATTAACTTATTTGCCATTTGTTGGTCATGCTTCCTGTCGTTTTCATTTCCTTCCCAATTGACATCTGGCAAATTCAGATCTCCCGCTACAATCACATTTCTTTCCATGTCATTTCCCACATAGCTGACTATCCTATCAAATAATTCCGAATCCGCATCAGTGCTACCCTTTCCCGATCTGTACACTCCAAATATATCAAGTTGCCTATTATCTTTAGAAATGAGCCTTACACCTAGAATTTCATGTGTCTCATCTTTAACATTTTCGTAGCTTACAAATTCTTCTTTCACCAGAATGAAAACTCCCCCTCCCACCTTTCCTATCCTATCTCTACGATACACACTCCAGTGCCGTGAGAAAATTTCTGCATCCATTATATCATTTCTCAGCCATGATTCAACTCCTATTACAATATCTGGTAAATATATATCTATTATATTACTTAATTCTATTCCTTTCTTTACAATACTTCTACAGTTCAACACTAACAATTTTATGTCATCCCTACTTGATTTCCAGTTCCCTGTTCCCTTATCACCGCTCCCTAGGCCATCCCGTTTCCCTGAATGTACCTCCCTATTACCCTTCCAAACAAATTTCCTAACATACGTACCACTGCGGTTTAAATGAAGGCCATCCGAGCGCAGATCCCTATCTCCTACCCACCCATTAGGATCTAGAAATTTCACTCCCAGTTTCCCACATACCCACTCCATAGTCTCATTTAAATCCCCAATCACCCTCCAGTCAGTATCCCTCCTACACAGTATTCCACTAATAACAATCTCCGCTTTCTTAAACTTCACCCGTGCTGCATTTACCAGATCCCACACATCTCCAACTATGTTGGTACTTATATCAGCTTGCCTTACGTTGTTGGTACCAACGTGAAACACTGCCACATTCTCCTTCCCCTCCTCCCTCTCTTCTACTTTCCTCAACATCTGCCTCAATCTAATTCCTAAATAACATTCTACCCTGGTTCCCTTTCCTCCACACACTTTCCCCACGTGTCTAACGATGGAATCCCCCATGACCAGAGCCTCAACCCTACCCACCTCATTTGATCCCCTCCCCTCCTGGTCAGCCCTATCTTTCCTGATAGCTGCAGAAGCTACTTTCTCCTCCCTTTTCTCCTTCCCATGACCCTGTTCCACCTGTCTTTTCCTATCCTCTACTCTACATTTCCCTTTCCTACCTTTTCCCTTCCTCCTACTTCCACGCATCTCAGCAACAGTTCCCTGTCCCTCATCTTCCCTCTGTTGTTCTACCTGGAGTGACTCGTACCGATTTCGCACAGACACCTGTCCTGAATTCTGATCCTGAATAGAGCCCTTGGCCTGCAATCTCCTTCCCCTTAGAACATTAGACCACCTGTCTTCTACAACTCCTCCCTTTCCTTCCCCTCCCTCTTTTACACCTCCTGTAACCTGTACATTGTTTGAGGGAGTCCTATCTTCCTTCCTGTCTTCTGTGAGAATCCTAATTATCTCCCTCAAACTTTCCAACTCCTCCCTCATACCCCTCAATTCCTCACCACACCCACAATAAGTACACTCGCACTCCTTAGCCATTCTTTACGGGGGGAAAATTTTAAATTAAAAAATAAAATAACTTATTTGCAAAAAAAAATGAACGGAGGGATATATTGTCTGGGATAGTACACAACAATAAGGTAATTAATATACGACTACACTACAATACTACTTAGTCGTGCTCTATTTTTTTATCCTACAACCCCTAACAGGATAAAAGCTGCTGTTAATTACTGAATATCGAATGCGTATTATTCCGTTATCACGAAACTTAGCAACTTTGCAACACGAACAACGTGATACATAGTGAACGGAGCCCGCGGGTAGTTGCTAGTAGGCCTATTATCCATTGCTTCTAGTTGCGAACTGGGTGTGTTCCTTTACTTCTGGACTCTGTGCGTTAGGAGCTGTGACAACTTCCACCTCTTCAGTATTCGTTAATCTATAAACTCTCCAGTTTTCTTTGGAATTTTTATTGTTATTATTCTACATCTTTGCTCTTTGTTAGATTATTCTGTGTGTTTTCAGTAAAGTTCAGTCAATGTACACCTTTCTTCTAATTAATACCAACGAGCTGCTGTGATTTTTGTTGCCGTTTCATATTTCGTTTATAAGCAGTTGTGCTCAGCTCTATCTGTAGGCTATATTTAAACTAGCTGTAGTACCCGTCCTTGACCCGTCCCCAGCTACTTTCCGCCAATATTCAGGCATGCTATTTTACTCGGGACGCAGCAGTAATCCCATCTATCGGAGATGAGTGGCAGCAGAAAAGACAAATCACATTATAACAATATTCAATGTAATGTTATTGTTGATCAGTTTTATCTTTCGATATTGTAGGCTTTCACATTTAGTTTTCTTCCGACTATCTGATATTAGGGCATCTACTGTAAAGGGAATCCTTCCTTCCTTTATGACTCACTATTGTCTTATTCTTCAAGCAATCGTTCCTTTACGATATTTATCTCATTTTTAATAATCATTTTCACAATTTATTTTCCCTGTCGATATGGACCGATGACCACGCGGTTTTACACCTTAAATGACAAAAGCCATAGCCAATTAACACGATTGAACAGTATGTCCATGTTACCAATGCTCGGCGTTGTTATGGACTAAGTACCAAAAGTCGAAATTCCTAACTATTGTTATTATAGTCTGTAAGGTAAAACTGTATAAGAGATAAATGAGCGAAAATTGTATTCTCTATAACTTTTGTTATGCAGTACTTTTCGATAGGGCCGGTAACATTGGTATTTAAAAATTAAATTTTAGGCGCCTTCCCCTAAACTATCATTTCGTCGTGCGTCCATACAATTATTTATAGACTAACTGTAGTGCCTTATTCCCTGACTTTATATGACGATTTTCATTCAATTCTGTCCATCCTTTTTCTCACGGTTTGGCGTGGGTATGGACTTAGCGACAAAAATCTAATTTCATGATTACCTCTGTTATCAAAGGCGGGCGGTACGGTAAAAATGTATATGACATAAATGATCGGAAATGTAATTCTATATAAATATAATTCTGTACAGACTTAACATACCGATTTTCATTAAATTCTCTTCAGCCATTTTTTCGTGATGCTCGTACTTATATACATACATACATTCATGCATACATACATACATACATACATACATACATACATACATACATACATACATACATACATACATACATACATACATACATACATACATACATACAGACATGGCGGAAAATTAAAACGTGCATTTCCTTCTTATTGTGGACACGACCGATGCAGACATACCTTTCTTTTTAAATTCAGAGCATTGTACAGACAAAACGCTTATTATATTGGTTTATTACCGCAACCTGAAACCATGACGAATATGTTCATCATGCTGAAACTGAAACACTACACTTCAGTCATAAGACCAGAAGCTCTGTATGCCGTGGGGTGTCTTTCATGGAATCGAAGAGGTCTGATGGAGAAATTGGAAGTCAGAGAGAAAGAGAGGAGAATTCTCAGGAAGATCTTTGGTCCGGTAAAGGAAGATGAAGAATTCCGTAGACGGCACAGTTCCGAGCTCTACGAACATATATAGAGAGGCTTTCTGATTGTGCTAGGAAAAGGAGAGTAGCTTTCTATGGTCATATAGTAAGACTGCCTCCCAAAGGACTGGCCAATCGCCTGTTCATCTTCTGGCAGAACAAGAAGATTCGTACCGCTTAGCTGACAGAAACTGAGAAGGACATTGAAGAAATGGGAATATGAGATCTTCAAGATAGATGGCCTGTACGACATACCCTAAAAGAAGTCCATAGATTTCAGAAAAAAACACCGGAAGAAAGGAGTTACTAACCTAACCTAACCCCATGGCACTACAGCCCTGAAGGGCCTTGGCCTACTAAGCGACCGCTGCTCAGCCCGAAGGCTTGCATATTACGAGGTGTCGTGTGGTAAGCACGACGAATCCTCTCGGCCGTTATTCTCGGCTTTCTAGACCGGGGCCGCTATCTCACCCTGAGATGGCTCCTCAATTCTAATCACGTAGGCTGACTGGACCTCGAACCAGCCCTCAGATACGTGTAGAAATCCCTGACCTGGCCGAGAATCGAACCCGGAGCCTCCAGGTAAGAGGCAGGTACGCTACCCCTACACTACGGGGCTGGCTAGAAAGGGGTTACACCGGCAGCAAATGTGAGAATACTGGGCAAAGATAAAAGCCCAACAGTTGAACAAGCGTGGTCTAAAGAGGGCCCATTCGAACCAAGAAGAAGATATTGATTTATTATGGAGCGCCACTTTGTGCTCATTCTTAATGACGAAAATTGCTTATTGTGAGCTGTTTTTTTAATTGTTTTTATGATAATAGAGGTCACCATCGAGCTATCCGTTTGCCAGTCGTCAAAAGGATTACAGCCGAATGGGAACATTATGAAGGCTTTATTGTTGGTGACAGTTCATGTAAGTAATGTGTCTAATTGATTACATACATTTAATATGAAGGGATGGAGAGTACGGCTATCATGTTGAGTTGCAGTGCATTGGTGACTATATCCTGACTATTCATTCAAAGTTCATGTAGATGGCCATGGAAGTATCGATTTTAGGAATGGAAATGTCAATTTCAATTTACTTCTTTCTGTCAATGCTGATGCAGGACGTTACGATGTAATACAATATCGGGCGGTATCCATTTCTCATCAGATTTCATTTAGTCTTACTCCCAGTCCAAAAAAGAAGCAAAAGGAAAAGAACATTAACTGGTGGCAGAGAAAGAACAAATAAACGTATACGACGAAAAAGCGATAAACAGAAACATTTTACATTTTCCTGTGTGTTTTCTAACACTGTTACAGACGTAATTCAGTTTATCTAGTGTTGTTTAACACTTATTGCTATGCACTGTTCTTTTCATAAGAAAAATTCGGCAGGCTACTTTGGCGTATTTTATTGCAATGAAAAGTCCTTGTTGCCGGATTACGTATTCCTGATGATATGAAAGAATTATTTACAGGGAAGTACGGCAGATCAAGAAATTTACGAGTCAACATTCGTCCTCCATGGCTAAGTGGTTAGGGGGCTGGGTGTATGTGTCGTCTTCATCATCATCATCATCATCATCATCATCATCATTATTTCATCCTCACCACGACGCGCAGATCGCCTACGGGAATCAAATTAAAAGACCTGCAGTAGGCGTCTCCGGAGGCCACACGCCATTATTATTATTATTATTATTATTATTATTATTATTATTATTATTATTAGTAGTAGTAGTAGTAGTAGTAGTAGTAGTAGTAGTAGTAATATAATAATGCATTGTCTTTCGTATCTTTGCCCACGGCCGTAGCCGTGTTGAAACACCGGAACCCGTGAGATCTCCGAAGTTAAGCAACATTGGGCGTGGTCAGGAGTTGGATGGGTTGCCACGCGCTGTTGGTGGGGGGTAAGGGAATGGAGGAGCGGAAAGAAACTGGCCACCCTACCACACGTAAACTCCGGCTCAGGAACACCTCTGCGAAGGTTCGGACCTGCCTTCGGGCAGAATAACCCTTACCTTACCTTCGTATCTTTGGGTGCAAATATAAAATTACCTTCTCGATATGGTCCCGACTGTTTCACAATTCTCAGTACTGTACATCACAGTATATAATTATCATATACATCGTTGTAATAAATGCCATGCATCTTATGGCTAGCTGTATATTTTGGATTTCAGTGAAACAAATAAAATAATTTAGATTTGAAAATGCTGGGAATAGTTCCTAGAGGAAAGATGTTCTGGAGATGACACACGACACATCAATTATGTACGGTCGTACACAACTATGCACCAAGAGATAATTGAAAAATGAGTTCGGTTCAAAAGAAAATCGTGAGCCTATCAACCTGGTGATGCGTTTTTTATCACGAACTTCGAAAAGATTCTCGCAGGTATAATGATCCTACATGCTCTGTGCTCGCCGCTATTTTTGAGTCAGTTGACGGTGCTCTGCCATCCAATCGACACATTGCCGTCTATGCAAAAGGCGTTGGCTTAGAAACCATCGATTGCGATAACATGCATTGCGATCTTATGACGCATGTGCTCATCTGGCCATGCGGGGAACCTGGCTGGCATATTTCAGTGCCAACTGGAAGTGAGCGGAAAACTAAAATACGCAATACAATTTCTATGCGAGAATATATTTCACGTAGGCTCATGGTTCGAGGTTCTCCTCCTAAAAGAGAATTCAGCCCTATTATAAACGCAGACACATTGACCCAACAACTAATTGTTGATTGCTGTAATCGCATAGAAAGTGACAGAATGAAATTTTTCCGCATTGAACTGGGGAACTGGCCTAGCAGATGCTTTACATGCGAGGGTCTGAGCTAGAGAAACTTCTTCTTTCACTGGCAGTCCTCAAAACATGATGCAGAATTATCAGGAAAGTTCGAAAGTTATTTTATTGATATCAACAAATATTTTGTTGTTATTAGTATCATAACTATTTTCCGTTATTGATATTTCATTATTACAGTTAATATTTATTACTTATTATTATTATTATTATTATTATTATTATTATTATTATTATTATTATTATTATTATTATTATTATTATTTAGAAGGGATGGGGGCAACCTGGAGAAGTCTATCATAGAAGACAAAATAGAAGGCAGAAGACCACGTGGAAGGACAGCAAGCAGGTGGCTAGATCAGGCTAGGAAGGTAACTGGCCTTCCTCTTCAGGACGTCCTAAGAAAAGCCAAAGATCGAGCTGGATAGCGACACTTTGTGAAGAGACAAAACAATGGGGTCACGACACTCAGTTATGAGTAATGCGTCTGATGATGATGATGATGATGATGATGATGATGATGATGATGATGATGATGATGACGATTATTATTATTATTATTATTATTATTATTATTATTATTATTATTATTATTATTATTATTATGGAAATACGGTGGTTTGATTTATTTCTGAATTTACTAAGTTAATAGGTTTTTAGTAATGTTTTCTCATATTTATCGTTAGCGTAAGTATTATTTGTAATATCCTTTTCATATAAGGGGCCATTACCATTATCACTTTTATCTTCGGTTGACATCCAAAATCAGTACAGTGTAGTTTATTAATTTCATTTTATTGTGTACTTATCTGTTTTTGTGCATTTTATGCTACCACCGGTTGTAAGTCACTTGTAACAGAAATAAATAAATAAATAAATAAATAAATAAATAAATAAATAAATAAATAAATAAATAAATAAATAAATAAATAAATAAATAAATAAATAAATAAATAAATAAATAAATAAATAAATAAATACTTCGTTAATTTTTCTGACGTATACATGTGTTCATGGTCGGAGTTTCAGGATCTTACCTAGGATGTAAGAGGGAGGGACTGACCTGAAATGCTGTTGGGGTATTGGATGTGACCATCAACGCTATAGTACTTTCATGCAGACACAGAATTGAAATTATGTGAAGGTGCAAATTAACCGAAAATAGTCACCTCACCTATAAGTTTTGAGGAGTCTCAACGTGGAGAATCTCCTCTCCACCGTTGCTGTTGTCACGGGCGTGATGACCAAGATATGAAAAAAAAAAAAAAAATAAATAAAAAATTGGGAAGTGTGATGTTGAGCAAGCTGCTAGTCCATCCATGCCTGTTGCCGGGAGTTCTGTGCTGCATTGCCACTTCCATCTCGGCAAATCCCACACCGCTTTAAATAGATATTACATTGGGTTACCAAGGCCCTACTTGTAGAATTTGATACAAAATCTCATATTTTCAAAGGGAACATCAGAGAAGCGAGAGATGATGAATTGCAGCGACGAAATTATTTCCTCGTGGTGTAGAAATAATTCTTCCAGAGTCGAGATGATGTCTTCCAGGAACGGTATAAAGGTTGAAAACGATAGTTTACGTGTGAGTCTGTAATAGAGATGTTCGATCGATTTTTGTGAAATTTATTGACTCACAGCATAGTTATTTTTCAACTGCAAGTTCAGAACCTACGTTCGTAAAAATCTTGAAAAAGCTGTTCACAACAGTACCAAATCATTGATAGGTCTATTTGAGTACGAAAAACTTAGAAAAATACGAAATTATACTGTTGAAAATATTCATACGCATTGTTATGATGGTGTTTGCGAACTACGAGTATTTCAGGAAGTGCCATGCACAGTTTTACTATGGTAGGTTCTTTAAACGACGACAGTTTTTCATTCATCTGACATTTTGTATGACAAAACAAGCCACAAGGACAAACTTTAGATCGTGTTGGTATTTCTTTTCCCCTAGCTGTATTTAGCCGCAGTGAGTTTTATGTTGCTGTGTTTCGGTGGGACAGTTGAAAGTGCAAATTGTGCTTAAAAGAAACAGCTCTCATAATTTTGTGTTTAAAGAAGTCCCTTAAGATGAGGAATCACTAAGGTGCAGTGAGTAAATAAGTGACAATGACCGGATGTTTTATGTAAAGAGGTCCTTGCATAAATACTCCATCCGTCGTCGCTCAAGTTTTGACGGTTTTCACCTAGTATTATTTAAATAAAAATAAAGAAATTGAACATGGTATGAAATGAAATATCATGCATTGCAAGGGTGAAGGTGTTTCGCGTATGTGTTTGGAAATTCATCTCATCTTATCCTTAAAACCACTCTTTCGACTCTTGTAACGTTAATGACAGATTTTACAGTTATTATTGCCAATGTGAAGGACATAATTACATGCTGCGTTACACAAAAGCTGTGACTTTACAAACATTAACTTATTTTGTTTCCAGATTTGTGACCAGTTCTACTTATATTACAGTATCACAATAGGAAGTCATACATAGTCTTAAGATTCATTAATATTAATAAGAAATGTTAAACGTAGTAACGCATCACTTACAGGGCTGTCCCGTCGAAAATGGATGCTTAGATGTACCTCACCTATAAGCTTGATATACCTGGACCGCAACTGCTATTACTTAATGTGTCTCGACTGCACTTGGACTAGGAATCCGATCCCGCAGCGCGTGTGAAATCACGGCGTAAGGGTATGAATTAATAATAATAATAATAATAATAATAATAATAATAATAATAATAATAATAATAATAAACGTAGTAAACTCACAGAGTTTTGCAGACTGAACGCTGAATATAATGTGAATGTACAGTAACTATGCATTCATTTTTCTTTATTATTATTATTATTATTATTATTATTATTATTATTATTATTATTATTATTATTATTATTATTATTATTATTATTATTATTATTATTATTATTATTAAGAACATTTTAAATGTTGATAAGAGATGTCTTTTGTGAAGAATATAGGTCACCTTTTTTATTCCACATACACGATATATATTATTAAATGCTGATTAAGACATGAGACATAGCAGGTCACCCGTTCATTGTCTTCGATCCAACTCTTGTCATCTCTCGTTCTCGTCTTCGGTGAGTCGACTTCCTTTCCTTCCCTGAAGATCTCTGGATGACAACACTAATTTGATTGGGAGAAATAAACTAATAGCTCTCGCTTCTCAGAGGTTCTAAATGAATCATAAATATAAAACCGTTATCATATATTGAAATCTGACAAAGACAATATGGATTATTATTATTATTATTATTATTATTATTATTATTATTATTATTATTATTATTATTATTATTATTGAAAACGTCGTATAAGAGTTGTAAGCCTAAAGCTGTTTATATCTATTATATCTATACCGTACCGTTTTTAATTTTTAAAATATTTAACGTTTTGCTCCTTATGACGCCAATACCTTTAATGTAATGGTGTGACTTAAATCACTGTAACTATACGGCGGCACCGGTGATCGAATGGTTGTGGTACTAGCATCTTGTACACAAGGTGCGAGTTCGAACCAACTGATGTCGGTGAAAATCAGTTGCAGTCTTTGTCGTTCCATGTCGGTATGTGAAACAACCTTGGCGAACACATGCGGTACACAGTCGGTTAAATTCTCTCATCATTCTAATTTGTTGGTTTCGCTGATAGGAGCGCTGACTGTGATTAACTACAGTGGTATATTCAGCATACAAGTGGATGATCATTATATACTTTTCTGTTAATGTTATTACAACTGAATCATCCATCTTAACAAATATTGCGCCGTTTGTTCATAACATGTAGAAGTATGTTCTTTATGGCTAGCTTGATTTGAAAGAGAGATTTTATTTTCAGGGTGACGTTAGAAGAAGTTGTTGCTATTGTTGTTGTTGTTTAGTATATCTCCGCCGAAAGTATGTTTTCTCGTATATAGAAATTAGGAGTGTTGGATCACTTTCAGTGTTAGGTAACCGGAGACAGGTAACACAATGGTAGTAACCCTTGTGCGAGAAATCCACCGAAGCTTACTTCCTGCCTGCTCTACGCGTGAAGGAGCGTAACATATTATGTACTAGCTGATGTGACGGTGCTTCGCTACGGGATTCTCAGAAAGACTGTCTTTGTGGTTTTCCTAAGTACAGTTAACTTAGGCCATTACAAAAACGTCAGTAGGAATGTAGGGATTAAAAGCAATGTCATCATATAAAATACTCGCTCAAATGAAAAGCCACACATTTTCTCACTTTTAACGAACAGTAGGCTACTACGATGCCGATCTAACAGTCCAAAGTTCCTGTGCTGGAATGCCCAGGCCGCAGACAGCCGTGAACACTCCTCTGCCATTGTTCCGTTAAATATACACACTGTTAATTCCAATCAGTGCCTCAGGGTAGGGATTGAATAGCTCGAATGGTATGATGAACCAGTCTGTTACGTACCAGTAGTATCAGAAAAGTTAAGTACCAGAGGAATGGTATGCTTAAGAAGAAAGTTATCTAACTCCCCAGCTACTTCCCGCCAATATATAGACAGGCTGTTATACTCGGTACGACCAGGCGAGTTGGCCGTGCGGTTAGGGGCGCGCAGCTGTGAGTTTGCATTCGGGAGGTAGTAGGTCGACAGCCCTGAAAATGGTTTTCCGTGGTCTCCCATTTTCACACCAGGCAAATGCTGGCGCTGTACCGTAATTAACGCCAGGCCCGCTTCCTTTTCACTCCTAACCCTTTCCTATCCCATCGTCGCCATAATACCTATTTATGTCGGTGCGACCTAGGCCTGAAGCAAATTAAAAAAACTCGGTATACAGCAGTTATCCCATCTATCGGACATGACTGGTAACAGAAGACACAAAGCACATCACAACAAACAATGGTCAATGTAATGTAATTGTTGTTCATTGTTATGAGCTTTCCGTATTGTAGGCCTTCACATTTAGTTTTCTTTAGACTCTGTGATATTAGGGTGTCTTACAAAATTATTTATAGCGCAGACTGTAGTTCCTTATTCCACGACTTTATATAACGATATTCATTAAATTCTGTTTACCCATTTTCTCGTGACTTGGTGCTGATATGGACTTAGCAACAAAAATCCAAATTCATGAATATCTCTGTTATCATAGCCGGTACGGTAAAAAAGTACTGTATAAGACATAAATGATCGGAAATTTAATACTATATAACTTTAGTAATGTAGTATTTGTCGATAGGACTGCTAATAACACACATACTTGAGAATTAAATTTTATGCCTTTCCCTAAACTACCATTCCATTTAGCGTGAATAAAATTATTTATGGCCTAGATGGTAGCGACTTATTTCCCAAATTTGCATACCAATTTTCATTAAGATAGCACCACTAATAACATAAAAATTTGAGAATTTAAGTTTAGACCTCCCCCTAAACAACCATTTCTCTCAGCGTGAATAAAATTATTTATAGCCTAGATTGCGGCGACTTATTCTCGGGCACTACCGATTTTCATTAAATCCTCTTCAGCCGTTTTCTCGTGATGCGTGTACAGACAGACAGACAGACAGACAGACAGACAGACAGACAGACAGACAGACAGACAGACAGACAGACAGACAGACAGACAGACAGACAGACAGACAGACAGACAGACAGACAGACAGACAGACATTACGGAAAATTAAAAAGTGCATTTCCTTGCTACCGTAGACACGACCGATACAGAAAACTATCCTTTTTAAATTCTGAACAATGTACAGACAAAACTCTTATTTTATATATATATATAGATTATTATTATTATTATTATTATTATTATTATTATTATTATTATTATTATTATTATTATTACCTAAAATGCAGTTCTTTCACTGAAACAGGTCTGTAAGAGTTTATATTTTGAAATGTACTCCTTATGAAGATGTGAAATAAATGAAAACAGTTGCGAGGGATATGGCAGTGAACTCAATGGGGGCAGATAGCTCCCATGTAGCGGTAACTACAGTTATATTGTAGTACATTTCTGCCGAGATAGCTGATAAAAGGCTTGTTCATCCTGTTTTATTTTATTTCTGGGTGCGATTTCTACCACAGTTCGTAATTGTGATGTTATAATTCTCATGTGCTTCTATTTAAGAGGAAAACGGGGTAGTGGATAATTCCACTTTAGTACACTCATGTCAATAAGTTACGGGTTATTCGAGATCCACGAGAAATATTTGCGCCATACCGGTGATGTGCGGACAAAACTGTGGCTGGACAACCCAAAAACACGTGACAAACCTGACAGCTCAGTACGAGACCGATTAGTGTGCCTGAAACAGTCCGTTTTGGGAGAGCTCTTAAGTACAGCGGTTCTGACTGCGTGTTGTGTGCGTTTGGCACACCGTATTCGAGTCGTATGGAAGTAGGATGGCACAGAGAAGATATTTGGTTGACATTACGCATAGTCGGTTCATCGGCAGATTGGAGGCCTGCCACAATCAGCGCCAGGACGAAAAGGTAAGTGGATGTAACGACAATGGCAGTACGTACATGATATTAAAATGATGGGAAATAGATATCTACAGGATTATTACAGCGTAAAAAGGAAGACAATCTTATTTACGGGATATGAACCCATTAGCTTTAATATTATGTACTGTCATTGTCGTTACATCCACTTCGTGGTTGGGGGTTTAAATGGGATTAGAAATCAGCTTATTATCCTCTATCCCCTTAATAACTAATACAGAAACATTATACAGTCACTCCCATAAATATTCGGCCACTGATTAAATCCGCGAAAAAGTGATGACAACAACGCACCCATGAGCCGAATGTGAAACCAAATGTGTCCAAGTTATGAAACTACATTTGGTTGCTTAGGCCGAAGAGGAATCACGGAACATTGATGTACAGTATTCTGTAAAAGAAAGGCCATAGTGGACATGGGTGAAATGACACGCCTCAAATATATTCGGTCACATGAAAAGGCCGGGATTGCCGTTGTGTTCATTGACGGAGACAGGGCAGATAGCGTTGCAAAACGTTCAGTTCAGGAGTGCGGTGTCGCGAGACACGTCGTGCAGAAATCATTTGCTGCAGTGTTGCGGAATGGTATCAAATGGGGTGCAAAAGACAACACAATACCACTTTTGAAGAACGCCAGCTCGTGATATTCCATCGTGCTCGAGGTAAATCGCATAGAAAGATATCGCAGATGCTTAAAATAACCAGAACAACAATTGGAGATATAATAAGACGATGCAAAAATGAAGACAGAATTGATTCAATTCCCCAGATAGCCAGACCAAGAAGGTTGACACAACGAGAGGAGCGGTTGTGCTTCAGAATGGAAAACGAAATCCGAAAATTAGTGCTCCGAAACTGGCAACAGTTGTTGTAGAGGAGTGTAGAAAGAAAGTGGGTACTGATACCGTGCGAAGAGCACTGCGAAGGAATGAGTTATTTCGCAGAAGAGCTAGGAGGAAACCATACATTAGTGCAGTAAATAAAACAAGCGGCTGGAGTTCGCAAAAACCTTCGTACGCAAAACCCAGTGCTTGGTGGGAGGATGTGTTATTTGTTGATGAGTCAAAGTTCAACGTCTTCGGGTCCGATGGCAAGCAATGTGTGTGCCGGGAACGTCACGAGGAACTGAGAACAAGCAATTTAGAAGCAACGGTAAAAACATTGTGGAGGAGGAGGAATCGTGTAGGGATGTGTAGCATCGAACGAGGTTGGTGCACTGAGTTTCATTGAAGATACTTTGACAAAACAAGGGGTATTTGGCTATCCTCAAAAACAATTTGCGACAATTTGCGGAACAACTTGGTATACAGTGTACTTTCAACTTCTACCAAGATATCGACCTCAAGCACAAGTCGTAACTTGTCAGGGAGTGACTGTTGTAAAACTGCCCGAAGGTCTTGAAACTACACCACAATCACCCAACCTGAACCCCATCGAGAAGGTATGGAGTCGAATGAAGGCAGCTCTGCAATTGCGGCGGCCAAGTTCTTTGAGACTTGAAGAGGAGACTGCTACAAGAATGGGCGGCATTAAGCCCTGATTATATCAAGAAAGTTATCGTCAGTACGCCGAATCGACTGGAATAGGTCCTAAAACATCAAGGTAGACATACAAAGTACTGAATGTGTAACATTGTTGTGAATTATGCGAGTTTATGTTCCTTTTTGTATAGTGGCCGAATATTTTTGAGGTGACACGGGAATTATTGCTTTTATTTAATGTACGACAGAGGGCGTACTAATGACTGTCAAAAGATCTTGAATTACATCACAATGTTTGTAGAACGTGTTACTATGTTTTCCTACATGTTTCGTTGTATTTAACGTTATCATTATAGTGTAAGAGTAACTACCCAATAAAAGTGTGTGAAAAATCAGACTGACCGAATATTTATGGGAGTAACTGTATCAACAAAAGCATCACTAAAATACTTTCTAGTACAAGCACTAGCTCGTACGTCTTCTCGGTTGTGGAGAAATTCCAGGAGGGAGGAAACATTTGACGGCAGTGCGGGCAAAGTCGATCACATGCCAACCCAGCGTCAGGATCGTTATTTTACTTAAGTGCCCGAAGACGTCCAACCAGCACAACACCTGCATTGGCTAGAGACCTCGCAGACAAGGTAACAACACTATTATACCTCTAATAATATCTAAAGATGAATTCTGATAGTTCTTAGAGGGAGGTCCGTTTACTGCCTGCCGGGGCGGGTTAAAGGGAGTGGGTGTATAGTTGCCATGGAAACGAGAGTGGGGCAACTGCGGTTGCCATGGAGATAAATCTTCTGGCCGGCTCGTCTTGCTTGGAGTTGCCAAACCTCTCGCTTCTGAGTTTGATCTTGTCGCAAGCAGTTCAGTGTAACATATTTCTGTTTCTGTTTTGTGGCCGTTAGTAAGTATCTAACGGTATTTTAAATACTAATTACGTACAATTGTTGTATTTCAAAATATATTTCGAGTACGATGAATACTCCTCGAGGGAGAGGCAGACCCAGGACTCGTCCATCTCGTGAAAAAAATACCATCGGCCGTGGTGTGACAATTCATCATCAAGGAAGAGAAATGATATGTGTCTCAAGGGAATTCTTTGAAGAGGAGTTTTTCGGAAAGGAATGTTCCCTTAATTCTATTCCAGAGAACCCAGGAACGCATTGCCAAAGCTCTTCGAGTTAGCAAAAGTACTGTGACAAGAATTACGATGAAGAAATATAAGCATTCAGCAGAGGGACCATCTAAACTGTCCACGCCTGGAAAGAAGCGGCCTAGAAATTTCAGAATTACAAAGCTGGATCCGTTTAAAGAGGATCCTATTCGCCATCACATATATTCCTACTCCAGGAAGGAACATCGAACAATTCAAAAGCTGCTATTTACACTTCGAAAGACATTTAAAGGCAGTTACTCTTCCTTACTGAAAGTGGTTCATAACCTTGGTTTTGAATATAAAACTATTAACAGTAGGAAGCTGCTGTTGGAGGGAGGTGACGTAGTAGCTCTAAAGGAGTACGTTCCTGCAGAAGATTCGAAGGCGGGATCTAATATCTATTGTGTGGCTAGACGAGATAGGGGTCAATGCTGGCCATACCAGAAATAAGGGATGGGCCGGTGACTCTCTCAAGGGAACGACACGAAGCTGATGTATTTGAGCACCTTCAAATACCAACGGACTGAGCCAAGATCGAACCTGCTAAGTTGGGCTCACAAGGCCAGTGCTCTACTGTCTGAGCTTATCAGTCCGGCCCCTGTTAAAGATAACGGAACATGAGACCAAGTCAGTCACAGTCTGCCCAGGTAGTTTACAACAGAACACAGCGGTCTGAATGAACCAGGGAACAAGTGAGCCGGAAGCGAGGGGTAAGAGAAAGGAATGCAGGAATGTGGCAACATCGTGAAATGGCATGTGCAATGCTCCTCCCTCCAGCCCTTGCTGTCAGAATGCATCTTTGGATATTAGAGGTATAGGTAGGCTACGTGCCTTTGCTGGCAAGATGTAGTGTTTGCAGTGCACTATATCTTCTGGTATTGGCTGGAATAAATTTTTTACTTTCATTGACCTGTCTCAGTCTTATCCTTGGCTTTGACAATATGAAATTGGCTGCGGTATGAGTGATGCTAGTAATGCCATTCCTTATGCAGCCAGTCCC
Organism: Anabrus simplex; assembly: GCF_040414725.1. Classification (NCBI taxonomy): domain Eukaryota; kingdom Metazoa; phylum Arthropoda; class Insecta; order Orthoptera; family Tettigoniidae; genus Anabrus; species Anabrus simplex. The sequence goes on along the minus strand of NC_090265.1, from coordinate 926,697,110 downwards.
TGCTATGAATGGTGTGAAAATGTCGCTCAGAGGGTCGGTTGGTGCACGCATTTCAGTGGGCTTGGCAGACTGATATGCAATAGCAACGTCTGACCCAGTGAGGAAAGCAACGGGAAACTACCTCACTCCTCATTTCCCTAGTAGCCTCTTCAGTGACACCTAGGCAATCTATGACAGCTAATGGTGGGCCTGTTGAGGATCCAACCAGCCTTCGGTCTGAATACCCAACATACTACATACAGGTAGGCTACTCCGGCGGTTGAAGCTCCCATTGACTGGAGCGCTATGACGTCACGCGGTATGAACGATAGCGGATAGGGTACACAGTCGCAGTACAGCAAGCCTGTCAATTCTCGCGCCTGTGAAAAATCTTCCCAATCGTTCATCAAATAATAATCTGGTTTAATCCGATTCGATAAGAACCGGTACTTCCAATAGATTTAAAAGCACGATGAGTGAATACGTTAAATTTCGTCATATGCTAAGCAGGTAGAACAACTGTCAAATACATGACCATATAATACGATAAGAAATAAAATATTTCCATGCAACTCAAAATGATTAAATTCTTTCGTGATGAACTAAACACAAAATAATAATGTTGCATTTTTACGCATTGTTACTATTTCGGTTAATAAATTCGAATCTGTCGCTTAATCTCATTTGTATCCGCTTGACTGCCTGTGGCGAATAGTATATAAAGCAGACCCTACACGGTCAGTAATACTGATCAGTAATACTGAGTCTATAATACTGACAGTACGCATCAATACTGTAGCGACCTTACACGATCATTATTACTGTCAATATTTTGGTCAGTACCAGTGCACTAGCTTACCATTGCGGCATTCTCACTTTACAAATAAAGTCAATAACCGTCACTACGGAATGAGATTTATAACATGCAATTGCGGTATTCTATCAAAATGGATCGTAAAAGACGGGCATTTTGTAGCTATCATATTAGTACTGCACGAAACGCAGTTTTAAACGTAAACGTTAGGTTAAAGATTGGCTTAGGAAAAGAGAAGAGTATTCTCATATGAAGTGTTGAGGGAAACACAATATACCGAAGCAGAAGATTATCAGAACTACGGTATCTCCGAATGCGTGAGGGTACTTTTGCGAAATTACTACGAATGGTAGAGCCTTTTGTAATAAGGCAAAGTACAAACATGCAGTGCTGTTTATCGGTGGCAGAGAGATTAACGGTGACAGTGAGGTATCTTGCAACTGGTATACATTTTTAAGATTGGTAGAGCCTTTTGTAATAAGGCAAAATACGAACACGCGGTGCTGTTTATCGGTGGCAGAGAGATTAGCGGTGACAGTGAGGTATCTTACAACTGGTATAAATTTTGAAGATTTAAAGTTTTCCGCTATAATGTCACCAGTTTCCATCAGTACAGCAGTTGTGGAAACATGTAAAGTATTGTGTTGAGTACGTTTATTCTGGCAGCGTTTCATATAGCTCGATAAACTTTTGCAAAAGGCCTACTTGACGGTTCCACAAGCACCTCTACTTGGCCTTGGTGAGAAACTCATTTGTCGTCCACCGCTGCTCCGTTGATACTGACAGAAATAATGACAAGCGCGCTCACACGGTCAGTATAACTGTAAGTATCCCCACCACTCTACAGTACTGACGCTCGCAGATCAGGAAATCCGGATCTGCTTCAGTACTAGCCTTCATTCCATCATTCCAGTCCACACGCGATCAGTATTACTGTCAATATTTTTCGGTACTGACAGTTTTATTGATCGTGTAGGGTCTGCTTAATAGCAAACTGTTCCATGGAATGAGTTGGATACTGACGCATATAAATTGGCGAGGGTAACAACAGGCTGATGGGCGTTATCTTGCATCGAAGAAAACCCTAGTCGTTCATGTTAGACAGGAGTATAGCCGTGCTTTTACTTTCATGTGAGTTCCAGTAGAACGATGGGGATTTAAAGTGACCGTTCATTGAGATTCCTCTAAAAGGTTTATCTGAAGCTCTCCTAATAGTATGATCTTGCTCCAATGAGGCTGGGTTACGCTAACCGAATCTCTTCTCTACTCGAGCATGTTAAGACACGTTCCATTGCTGGTTATGTACCAGGCTGCGCCGTCATTGGATTCTATACGATGCATTTTTTCCACACCTCAGGCAGATATCGGGATATTACAGTGCTTTATTTGAAATCCATCCCCAGACATTTATCCTCGTCCTTAGTATTTACTGCAACATCCACTTCTGAAGAAGGGGTTGATAATCTCGTTGTTTGTACCTGAAGAACACTATAGGCAGTCCAATACCACTAATTAACAGAGAGATTTCTAGTATAATGTTAATAAACAAAGATTGACAACTGTCCACTTAACACCATTCCTCAGTTTTACGCTTACAGATCCAGAGATCATTAACAGTAATAGTTGAACGCATGTTAAACTAATATTGTTTTATTATCTTGAGTGGTTTGGAATTACGACTACGGGTATTAGATCTGAATATCGTACAGTACGTTACAATGTCGTAATAGTTGACACCGAAGATATGACTATAATGAAGAGCACAGTGGATATTGAACAAAAGAAGAGTGGCGCGGAAGGGCTGCATATTTTACTGTTTCACATCTCCTGAATTCCTTCCCTTTTTCACGATTAGAAATGAACTGATGACCTTTGATAACTCTATACCTATTATCTGTTTCTTTTGTTAATGTGGTAGAGAAGTAATAATTTACCGTTTTCACGTCCTGAGAGAGTTGCTGGTAATTGAGTTGGTAATTTGCTAGCATGACCTTGTTCTACTCCCCAGCGTGTCGTTTGTAGGAGCTCTTTTAACGAGTGCACTGGAGCTGTTACTTTCATAGCGATGCTATCAGCTTGCAAACGTCTTTAGTAGCGTTATTGGAGCATTGCAAGATGCCTCATTGCTGAAACTGTGTAACCGAAATATAGCTTAAATAGCAAAGTAAAACCATTTCAATGAATGTAAAAAAAAAAAAAAAAAAAAAAAAAAAAAAAAAAAAAAAAAAAAAAAAAAAAAAAACAAAAAAAAAAACATTGCTATCTCACAGGCGAGTTGTCATGATATCTGATGTCCGGTATTGTAAATTCTTAAATATTAAACGTATACACTACTGCAACTTCAGAGATATGAGTTCCTTTTGTATAGCGAAGGCCGGGCTGAGTAGCTCAGACGGTTGAGGCGCTGGCCTTCTGCCTCCAACGTAACAGGTTCGATCCTGGTTCAGTCCGGTGGTTTTTGAGGGTACTCAAATACGTCAGCCTCGTATCGGTAGATTTACTGGCACGTAAAAGAACTCCTGCGGTACAAAATTCCGGCACCTCGGCGTCACCGAAAACCGAAAAGTAGTTAGTGTGACGTACAAAGAATAGTATCATTATTATTATTGTATAGCGAGGTGGTGCCAGAAGGTTATACCGAAGCTCTTGAGTTTCAGTCTTCATATTGAGACAGTGATCTGCATTTGTGACAGTCTATGGCACATTCCTTAATTGTTTGTTTCTGTGTTTGGTTGGTTGTTTGGTTGGTTGGTTGCTTGGTTGGTCGGTCGGTCGGTCGGTCGGTCGGTCGGTCGGTCGGTCGGTCTTTGACGATATTTACATAAGCTTGTCAGTTTTTTTTTCTGTATACCATACCGAGTTGTAATAGATTATTTTTTCTTTCTCTTGTTTCAGGTAAATATTGGACAGGCTGTTTGATGGATGGTTCTGCTTATTCCGAGCTCAAGAATGATCTCTCGTATTGACTAAAGATGATGTTACTAGTCTACTCCGATGTTCACAAATTGGGATACCATCTGGAAGGATCTTGAAGAATGAACACCACTGATTACGTTTTCATTGGACCCGATACCAAAGTTCTAACGGGACGAATTAAAGTAGAAGGGAAATTGAAGGAGACTACCTACATTCCCGGTTAACGATAGCGTACTCTTAATTAGTACGATGTGAATACATTTCCTCTGAAGTACACAATCAAGAGGCATTGCATGAAGCAGCACTCTGTACCTAAATTAGAGAGAAATATAATTTATGTGTTAACTAATTTTGTTGGAGGTTACCTGGCTGAGGCGTGAAGAAGTGTTTATTTCACTAGGAAATACGTGAGTTCGATTGTTCGCTAACGAGGCCTGTATATAATGTATCAAACGAGGTAAGAAAGCGTTCACGAAGCTCCTTAATTGCGACGTCATACTGCTGCACACCCAGAACCTTCGAGGCTCAGGCGGCAGCGTGCCGGCCTCTCACCGCTGGGTTCCGTGGTTCAAATTCCGTGGTTCAAATCCCGGTCATCCATGTGAGATTTGTACTGGATAAAGCGGAGGTGGGACAGGTTTTTCTCCGTGTACTTCGGTTTTCCCTGTCATATTTCTTTCCTGCAACTCTCTCCAATATCATTTCATTTAATCTGTCATTCATTAATCATTGCCCCAGAGGAGTGCGACAGGCTTCGGCAGCCGGCACAATTACTATCCTCGCCGCTAGGTGGGGGCTTCATTCATTCCATTCCTGACCCAGTCGAATGACTGGAAACAGGCTGTGGATTTTCATTTTCACTGCTGCAGGCCGTTGGCTCATTGCTATCGCAGAGTCTTGTCATTCTTGAATTGATTTAGTCGTCTTTTCAGAACATCTGAAAGATCGTAATGTGTAAGGTACATCTTAAACTATATTTAACACCGATTATATTTTACGGAGTTTTTCCTCCTTTTGAACCATATTATACGGGGTGATTCAGCTAAGTTGTCCACCTCAAATATATTCTGATTCTGTTTTAAAATTCTTAAACTGTATTACGAGACTTATAAAATACTCTCACATTCCTTTCGATCACATACGTAATTACCAAGAAACTGTTAGCAACTTCGCTTTTTATATGGGAATATACTAATTTCACCCAATAGAACAATTAAGAATTGAACGACAAATTCAGTGATGTGCTTATTTTGCAAATCCAACAAGTACTTTTGAAGATGAAATGAAATGGCGTAGGCTATGGCTTTTAGTGCCGGGAGTGTCCGAGGACAAGTTCGGCTCGCCAGATGCAGGTCTTTTTGATTTGACTCCCGTAGGTGACCTGCGCGTCGTGATGAGGATGAAATGATGATGAAGACGACACATACACCCAGCCCCCGTGCCAGTGAAATTAACCAATTAAGGTTAACATTCCCGACACTGCCGGGAATCGAACCCGGGACCCCTGTGACCAAAGGCCAGCACGCTAACCATTTAGCCATGGAGCCGGACACTTTTGAAGATAATAAAGGGTTTCAAATGTGTGGGCATTAGACAAAAAGTGATGCGCCACTCTCGAGGTTGAGCGCGTAGTTCTCGTGCTTGACTCACGCCGTGTTGATAAACATACGTCTCGCCATTATCTCGAGGGGGGTCGCAGTAAAAAAATGGTATGATGTAGGCTTACAGCATTTCAGAGTTACAAATATTTTGTTTCATTGCCGTTTAATCAGAAAAAGATCAGATAATTTAAGTGCTTTATTGTCCTTCTCATGAGTACGTAGTATGTGAGATGAAATCAACAACTTCAGAATCCAGTGAATGACATGATCATGGGGAAGAATGAATGAAAACTTAACGGACAACATTATTGTTGGGCTCTTTGGTCCCCATTAAAACCAGCTTGTAAGATCGATGTACGTTAGCAACAGGCAGTGGTCGAGTTGAAATAATAAGTTCTGTACTCTTTCAGTACTGGCGAACCTGAGAAAATTGAATTAACATATTCAAATTTAAAATTAAACAAAACTCGTCCATTTAGTTTCTTGTGAACGTCTGATGATGATGATGATGATGCTTGTTGTTTAAAGGGGCCTAACATCTAAGGTCATCGGTACCTTGTGAACGTCTCTTCTAATTTTATTCTTACGAGTGTAGCTGACCATCAAACATTTTGACTGCACAATTCCATCACAGTGTGCTATCTATGGAATACATGTGTGTTTATCAACAAAGAGTGAGTCATGCAGGAGGACAATACACTGGGCATCACAGCGAGTGGCACATCGCATTCTGTCTTAATACCCACACATTTGAATCCCTTCAATATCTCCAAAAGTAGTCGTCTGATTTGGAAAGTAAGCACATCACTAAATTTGTCGCTCTATTCTTAATTGTTCTATTGGGTGAATTAGTATATTTCCATTAAAAAACAAAGCTGCTACATGTTTCTCGGTAATTACGTATGTGATCAAGAGGAAAGGGACAGTACTTTATGAGTCCATTAATACAATTTAAGAATTTGAAAACAGAATGTCCATATCTTTAACGGACCAGAAGGGATTTGAGGTGGACAACTTAGGTGAACCGCCCTCTGTTTCGTTTTGGACAAGTACAAATCACATATTTTTAATTACTGGTGCTTTTTATTTGATGTACTAATTGGAGATGAGATTGTAATAATGGTAATGAATGTGAATATTTCATTTTCACGACCGCGTTGTACTCAAAATTAACTTTCAGTGTATTAGGTCGTGTTCAGTATATATGTCATACATATATTGAAGAGATGTACTATATGTACGGCAATTTTTATTTTAATTATACGCAATAACATTGAACAAGACGCCAATTAAAGTATTCTTCTTCTGCTTCTTCTTCTTCTCCTCCTCCTCCGCCTCATTCTTCTTCTCGTCCTCGTTCTCGTCCTCCTCCTCGTGCCTTAGCCGGCTCGAATGTTGACGATCATCAGGCTTATTCTAGTTTTGTTCATAAATGCTTGGAGCAGCCCGGCAGATGACAGTTCAAACCATTGACGGAGGTTTTTCAGCCGGGAGATCCGACGGCATGATGCGTTTAATGTACTTAAATATATATATAAAATAAAATAAGAGTTTTGTCTGTACATTGCTCAGAATTTAAAAAGGGTGGTATTTCTGTATCGGTTGTGTCCATAGTAACAAGGAAATGCACTATTTAATTTTCCGTAATTTCTGTCTGTCTGTCTGTCTGTCTGCTGTCTGTCTGTCTGTCTGTATGTATGTATGTATGTATGTATGTATGTATGTACACGCATCACGAGAAAACGGCTGAAGAGAATTTAATGAAAATCGGTATGTACAGTCCGGGAATAAGTCGCTACAATCTCGGCCATAAATAATCTTATTCACGCTGAACGAAATGGTAGTTTAAGGAAAGCCTAAATTTTAATTCTCAAATTTTTATGTTATTAGTAGTTCTATCCTAATGAAAATCGGTATACAAAGTCGAGAAATAAGCCGCTACAATCTACGTCATAAAAATTTTATTCATGCGGAGTGGAATGGTAGTTTAGGGGAAGGCCTAAAATTTAATTCTCAAATATTTGTGTTATTAGTGGTCCTATCGGCCTACATTACTAAGGTTATATAGTATTAAATTTCCGATCATTTATGTCTTATACATTTTTACCGTACCGGCTATAACAGAAATATTCATGAATTTGGATTTTTGTTGCTAAGTCCATATCAGCGCCAAGTCACGAGAAAATGGGTAAACAGAATTTAATGAAAATCAGTATATGAAGTCGTGGAATAAGGAACTACAGTGAATGCGAGGAGTAATTTCGTAAGACGCCCTAACATCACAGAGTCTAAAGAAAACTTAATGTGAAGGCCTACAATACATAAAGCTCATAACATTCAACAACAATAACATGACATTGACCATTGTTTGTCGGGATGTGGTTTGTGTCTTCTGTTGCCAGTCATGTCCGATAGATGGGATTACTGCTGTTTACAGAGTTTTTTTAAAAACTTGCTTTACGTCACACCGACACAGATAGGTATTATGGCGACGATGGGATAGGAAAGGGCTAGGATTGGGAAGGAAGTGGCCCTGGCCTTAATTACGGTACAGCCCCAGCACTTCCTGGTGTGAAAATGGGAGACCACGGAAAACCACCTTCAGGGCTGTCGACAGTGGGTTTCGAACCCACTACCTCCCGGATGCGAGGTCCCAGCTGCGCGCCCCTAACCGGACGGCCAACTCGCCCGGTCGTACCGAGTATAACAGCCTGCCTGAATATTGGTGGGAAATAGCTGGGGAGTTAGATAACTTTCTTCCTTAGCATGCCCTTCCTCTGGCTCATAAATTTTCTGATACTACTGGTACGTAACACACTGGTTCCTCATAGCATTCGAACTCTGAGGCACTCATTGGAATGAGCAGTGTGTATATTTGACGGAATAATGGCTGAGGAGTGCTCACGGCTGTCTGCGGCCTGGTCATTCCAGCACTGGAATTTTGGACTGTTAGATCGGCACCGTAGTACTGTTCATTAAAATTGAGAAAATGTGTGTTTTTCATTTGAGCAAGTATTTTATGTGATAACATTGCTTTTAATCCCTACGTTCCTACTGACGTTTTTTAATGGCCTAAGTTAACTACAGTTAGGAGTACCACAAAGACAGTCTTTCTGAGAATCCCGTAGCGAAGCACGGGTACATCAGCTAGTTCAAAATATAACAGTACATGTACTAATTGTATTAATCATGATAGTGAAATCTGGTATAACACGTAGAAATGAACATTGCGATGGCTAGGATGGTAACAGCTTCGCGTAATAATTACTGGTAACGTAGTTACTATTGATTACATTTCCAATTTTCGTTAGTGTCTGGATCACGAACTTGAGCTGATGGACAACATTTTGCTTCTTGTGGCCAAAATCAAGTTTGATTCTGTTCACGACTATGCTATTATACTTGCTGAATATTCTGTAAAGTGGTGAGTTATTGTGACTGGCTGTTTTCACATTTTTCGCCGTAGAACGTATGTGAAACCCGTGTTTTCGCCTGCGGGACATTGAATTTTAATAAGGTAAGTACGAATTATATGGATCCTCTTTACCACTTTGTTCATAATTATATCCCATAAATCCGTACGTGATCTAAAATATTTAAAATGGGCATCTGTGAACAAACACTTGTAGCTCTCATTCAAATGAAATTCAGCATATTTTCTCATGTATAGAAATCCCAGAAAACGTTTCTGGACCCCACTATTTCGGTAACTTTATTGTTACATGGGTTCATTATAACAGTAACGTATTCAAGTCTAGAGCGTATTAACGTATTGTAGAGTGTAATAAATGTTGATATTATATTAAATGGTTTACATTACGTACGGCAAATCCTAGCATTTTATAATCGCTGTTAGCTATTCTTTCAATATGACTTCATAATGTTAACTTGGCATCATATAATATATCAAGGTACCGAGCTAGTGGCTGCGTGGTTTGGATCACGTAGCTGCATTCCTATTTTGACCAGGCAAATGCTGGGGCTATACCTTAAGACCGCGATCGATTCCTTACCGTTCGTAGCTCTTTCCTACCCCATCGTCGCCATAAGACCAATCTGTATCGGTGCGGCGTAAAGCAAACTGTAAATATAGATATAATAAAAAAGTCGTTGTATATTACGACTTTATTAAATTTCTCCCCTAATATCGAGTGAACGTTACTGGGACTTTGACTCTTGAGAAAGGAAGGGTTACACACTTAGAAATATTGAATTTTAGTTTGTTCTAAATACTCCACTCGCAGATGTTATCTTTATCGCGCTGTACAAGTTGGCAGTCCTCTGTTGTTGAGTTACGATTATGTAAGTTCAGATCATCTGCATAAAGTAAGCAAGTAAGCAGCTGGAATGTCTTACACAATTTGGGAGATCATCAATAAAATGTAAAGAAAAAAAGTCCCAAATTTGATCCTTGTGGAATTCCTGAGTAGGAAGATAATTCTTCTAAAAGTGGTGTACTGTATGAACTGGAAAGAGAAGAAGTTTCTTAGTCTTCTCGTCTTCTTAGCTTCTAGAAGTTGGTAATAATCTGTAATCTAAATACGTTGAAAGTTCATTTCTAGAATGTTAATAAATGTTAATAACTGTGGAAAGAAAATTCCTCTTTCTAGACGGAACAAAGGAATCCTGGGAAACGAGGGTAGCCTAGGGCAACAGCTACGGGCAGCTGTGAACCATGCTTACCATGCGGGCCACACCGCGGCAAATGGACGGAAGAAACACAAGACACGGCTTCTCCGCCGTTGATTGCCAACGACGAGGAGGTCTAGTCGAACTGTCTCTTTCCTATGCATGCCATGAAAATGTTTCCAGGAGGTACATTGCAAAACGAGCAGCAACCTCTCTCTCTCTCTCTCTCTCTCTCTCTCTCTCTCCCTCTCTCTGATGTTGTGTTTGTGAATTATAATACTGGATGGCACCCAAATTAAGTGCCGACGTATTTGCCACATTTATTTGGGGTGGCTTCGAGACGTCTAGATCTTTTTAGTTAGATGAATTTTTCAATGTTTGGAGTCAGGTTCCGCGCACTGGTTAGTCTCAGACAGTTTTTGAGGCGAACTTCTGACATCGAAGAAAGGATCTGGGTTTGACATAATTTCATTCTAAAAAACTGCTGTTCGCACAGGTAGGTGGTACCGAACATATTAAAAATTTTGGCAGCCGGCATGTGTAAACGCGGGAACCTTTCTCTATAAAATTTTTGGTAGATGTGGAGAAAATTTTCGCAGGATAGGCGGTATTTTTCTTGGATTTGTCGGTCACTTTGTTGAGCTGGGGACCTTGCATTCTGTCAGCTGAGAGGGAGGGGCTGCGATTACTGTGTGGCTAACGTTCAACGAGAGGGAAATGGCCCTGAGCGTGAGGGCGACGTTGCCCGCTATCAGCCATTTGTGCAGTTCTAGGTACTTTCAGGTCCTCATTCCATTATGAATATTGATGATGATGATGATGATAATAATTTCGTGATATAGACTCTGTGCTGATGGTTTATGGGTCTTCTGTGTATGTGAAGCTATGTCTGGTGCTGTGTGTTGCGGGAATGTTGAAGCTAATATAGGCAGTTAGACCCCGAGCCAAGGGAATTAAGCATTTACGGTAAATGAAATAAAATGGCGCATGGCTTTTAGTGCCGGGAGTGTGCGAGGACAAGTTCGGCTCGCCAGATGCAGCTCTTTTGATTTGACACCCGTAGGTGACCTGCGCGTCGTGATGAGGATGAAATGATATGAAGACGTGTCAGCGAAATTAACCAATTAAGGTTAAAATTCCCGACCCTGCCGGGAATCGAACCCGGGACCCCTGTGACCAAACGCCAGCACGCTAACCATTTAGCCATGGAGCCGGACAGCATTTACGGTTAAAATCCATGATCCTTTCGAGAATGAACCCGACTTCCCCAACCCTAGGGGCCAAGACACTGACCAGTAATGGACCCATATGATGACGACGATGATTATGATGATGATGAAGATGATGATTGTTGTTTTAAGGTGCCTAACAGTATCTACATTCTATCCTAGTCCAGGTAATGGGAAATAGTGAATACATACATTTTGAGGTGTAGAATGTATCACGTTGTCTGGTTGTGATGGGTTTGTCTTCAATAAATACATCGTCCAGTTGTGCCGGGCTATGCTTCCTAACGTAGGAAGCAATGTCCTCTAATGATAGAGCAGTCGTTAGAGACATACTGCATCCAAGTTTCGCAAGTACGTCCAGAACAGACAACGTTTGTTACAATGAAGGCCTGATTTGAGAGTGCTGACACATGTAGATGAACTCTGTATTCTTTTTACGTTGCTTGTGGAAAGAATAGACACAATATATTACGCATACATATCTTGATAGAATGCTCACCTTGCTACTGACCCAGAACACTTGGCGTTTCTTAGAAACTATCTAGAGACGCCTTTCTGGAAGGTGCTGCAATATGCTGTCTTAAAGTAGCTTGGTACAACTGTGTAATTGTTTGTTATAAATGACTTTTTTTTTTTTTTTCCGACATGGAACACATGAATTGTAAAATGTGACGATTACATGGAGTGAAATAATTTATATAGACTGATTACGGTATACCTGTTGTTACTAGTCAATGGACGTACTCAGCTAGCCACGTCTCCAAAATAGTGTGATCAGTATCTGTACAAAATCTCATTTGACAAATCTGCATGAGATAAGGATTCTCGTGACAAATCTGAATTGGACAAGCATGTCCGCCTTTGTTCTTTTATTAAAAAAAACCAAATGTTGTGTGGCTTAATCCACCCCAGGATTTGTATTTTTGTTCTGATACATTTCAGGTGTGATTTTACTATATTTTTACTATACAATTTTTATAAGCTCACCAGACAGAAAATTACGTACCCTAGTGTGCACGCACAGATGGATCGTTAAGCCTGTGTAGATGGCGCAGTGAACGAGTCCCGTGCTCAACCGCACGCGCACTGCCTCTACGTGAGTATAAGGCAGTAGCGATCAGTGAGGCAATGATGTTTCAAGCGGACAGTGTACGTCAACATGGGTAGATTTAAGGATCTGACAGAGTGGCAAAAAGGGACAATCGAATTTGGCCGTACACATGGCCATACGCTGCGTGAATTTGCTGGTTTTGTTGATGTTTCGTAGCCAACTGTTCAATGTGTCTACAAGAAGTGGTGTACTACACGCGACCACGAAACACGACGTCAGAATTGTGGTTGGAAAAAGATCCTGACCGACAGGGACCGAGGCGCGTTTCACGGCTTGTGAATCAAAATCGCATCCAAACCCGATAGGAATTGCTGCAGTCAGTGAATGAATGTCCATCTCAACGTGTTACCGAGAGAACATTGCCACGAGAACTGCATGCAATAACCATTTGGAGTCGGTCACCTCGCAAGAGGCCATTGCTCACACAGGCACATAAAACTGCGCGTCTTCAATGGGCTAGAAACCATCGAACGTGGGCAGTAGCTGCCTGGAGGAACGTGATGATGATGGTGTTTGTTATTTAAAGGGGCCTAACATCCAAGGTCATCGGCCCCACGGAGGAACGTAATGTGGTCTGACGAATAACGTTTTTGGCTGTATTCCAATAACGCACGTCGTTGAGTGCACCGTAGGTCAAATGAACCATTTCATCCTGGATGTGTTCAAGCCGGAGGTGGATCTGTGATGTTTTGGGTGGGGTTTCTTGTCATGGAATGGGCCCGCTTACGGAGGTGACCAGTAACATGAGCCAGCATGTTTATTTAAACATTCTGGATGGTCAGGTGTCAGTCAACATCTGCATGATGAGTATGCTATTGATACCCCGATTTTTCAAGATAACAACAGCAAAATTCATCGGGCTGGACGCATATGTGACTGGTTTTTGAATACTCTCGCACCCTATTACATCTCGATTGGCCTGCAAAATCACCTGACTTGAAGCTCATTGAAAAAGTGGGGGGACATGCTTAAGCAGCGGGTAAAATGCCGACATCAGCATCCCCGCAATTTGGTGGAATTGCGCGTTGAAGTCTTCAGCGATTGGCTTAACCTGGATGCGACGTAACTGCACTACCTTGTGGACTCACTTCCTAACCGAATCCATGCGGTTATCAAGTCCAGAGGCGGAGTTACAAGCAATGGAATTATGTTTGTAATGATTTCTCCAGGGGTGACTAATTTTTTGTCCCGTGAGCTTAGTATTTTACTTAACATTTTGCTTGGACGGTAAAAGCTGTGACCTGAGCCCAAACTGTCAGTTCAATCCCAGCTCAGTTAGGTGCTCACATACATGAGCCTCGTGTCAGTACATTTCCCGGTATTCGAACCACCCTTGCTAGACAAAAAGGAGGGGCCGATGACCTAGATGTTAGGCCCCGTTAAACAACAAGCATCAGCTAGACAAAATTCTGGCGCACCGTTGTCTCCGAAAACCGTTTTAAGTAATATGTGGGACGTAAAACCAATAGTAGGATTCTAAGAAATGCCGCTGCAACTCATCCCTTTCTGTCGGAAATGTTTACCACACTGTGGGATGGGGTTGAGAAGGACGCACATTCCGGAGTATTGGGTGTGGATTAGGATCCATTGCATGTTCCAAAGGAAAGTATTATCACTTCCTATTTCTATTTTTATTTGCATTTTAATTTAAAATGCTTGTAAATTGAGCGTTAGGAGTTACTGCTTTTAATCTTGATTTGGTCCATGATTTACGTTCTCATTTAACATCAGATAAATTCTGCCTTGTGCAGAGGCGAGGGAAAGGAAGTTTTAAAATAATTATGGCTAATTTATTTCTTATACTGGTTTAAATTCTGTGAGATAACAACACGTTAAGCTATAGCTGTATAAAGTTAGCTACTATCCCCTTCGTAGGCTTCCTTTTCTTAGTAACATGACTGCCGGTATCTGACTTTGTGACTGTAAAGCAAAGCAAAGTCCCTTGGAGGGGTTGAAAGTAAAGGCTTCCACTATCCGTAACCTCGGTACTAGATGGGGGTAGAGTGGTTAGCTCTACGTCCGGCCGCCTTTGCCCCCAGGAATTAACCTGGTACTCAGTTTTGGTGTAGGCTGAGTGAACCTCAGGGCCATATGCACCTCCGGAAGTGGAAATCTCGTTTTTCAAATTTTACGACTTCCTGACGGGGATTCGAACCCACGTCCTTCCGGGCGAACTGAGCACGCCTTTACCACCTCGGCCAGGCAGGTTGCTGTAAGGTTGCTTTATTTATTTATTTACTAGCAAAAGTACCTGTGCTTCGCTTACGGTATTCTCCATTTTATACGGATTTCTCCGTAAATTACTGTAAAGGCAGTGAGTAAGATTATATTAAATTGCATGCCTCGTAGCGCTATCCTAGAAACAAAACAGGGAGGACGGAATACGTTGTTTCCGATGTAAGGTAGGCATTGGGGAAGTTTTGAGAATAATGGCAGGCCACATTTCCTACTGCCAATCACAATCGAGTTCAGGAGTTTCTGCTATAACGGCAGGCTCACTTGGCAACTGCCATTCATAACAGACATGGAAAATTTTGATTATAAAGACATGCCCTTTTTCGTAATGCAAGTCGCTGTCGAGTTCGAAAGATTTGATTATAACCGAGAAATGCAGTACTATCTAACGTATCAACAATGGAAACCCGACAATAAGTCATAGGGCCAAAAGTTGTTGATCTCCAAAATAGAACGGCGATTATGCTATCTGTTTCGTAATACGACTTACCGTTTACCCACCAATTATCCCGAAAGGAAGGTCTGCACCGTCATTAAATTTGCATCCATATTTCGATATTTTCCGGGACCAAAAGTTACACATTTGCGTAGCTTGGAATATTTCCTCACAGAAAAGAGTGTCCTGGTGTCGGGATTAGCACTCGCATACATACGGAGTAATTAAGGAAGAAAGTAATACAGTTAAGACAGTTGAAATTAATAGAAAATAGGATCATAAGTGAAGACAGCCGCATAGGACAAATATGTAAATACCAAGTGGATGTATGGGAAAATCAAATGGCCCTCTATAAATTGTGATGCTATGAGTTATGGATATAAGAAAGCGGTAACAGAGGAGAAATTTAGGCGCCGGTATTCTTAGGTAAACAGATAAGAAGATGACTAATGGTGTTATTACTTAAGCTATTCGAGGACGGTTATGACCTCCAACGATATTCCGCTAATATCCCGCAGAGTGGCCGATTGATGTCTCTCCTGCTTTCTACCCAAGGAACAACCACGAATTTACAGGAATAT
Source organism: Anabrus simplex (assembly GCF_040414725.1). Lineage (NCBI taxonomy): Eukaryota > Metazoa > Arthropoda > Insecta > Orthoptera > Tettigoniidae > Anabrus > Anabrus simplex. Next base: position 926,681,579 of record NC_090265.1, on the reverse strand, counting down.
GACGAAAATGGCAATACGTTACTTCCGTGCTGGCAAGCAGTCAGAGACGTTGCCATGGTAACCTGCAGGTTCGTTGTCGGTCTGTCGGTCACTCAATACAGAGCATGATACCGCAGAAAATAGTAATTTTCACCATCATTTGAAGAGTAAGCTAAATTATGAACATAGCAAAGGTTGTTTATAATGAAGAGACGTTTCAGTGCAGTCCACGTATTTTACAGAAAATAAATAGTATAAGAGAAACTGAAAGAAAAATGTTGTGGTTTTCCTATAAACCTCCCGTCTGTTCAAAGATTTTAAAATGATATGCATATCAAAACCTTCCCCGCGATGAGTATACTCTAAATGTGACGTTTGGTAGAAATCTATTCAGCCGTTTCGCCGTGATGGTGGAACAAACAGACAAACAGACAAACATACACGAGCAATAAAAACCTCCGATTCGGTCTTGAGTTGACTTAAAACGGATAAATATCTGAAAAATTGGCAAAACAATCGAAATTACAGACAGCGAACCCCCTACAACTTTATTTATATGTATGTATGTATGTATGTATTTATTTATTTATTTATTTATTTATTTATTTATTTATTTATTTATTTATTTATTTATTTTATGCCTTTGTATGTGGCGAAGTTAGAGGTCATGGCCCTCGCTTACACTTAACCATAACATACAGTACATAGTCACACAATTCGAAAAATAAGACTGTATACAGTCTCTAGAAACTACGTAAATTGATGAAATAAAATCGTGTTATAAGAGTTATGTTGTTACTAATTGATATTTTGTATCTACATTAGCCTAACATATAATTTGAAAAATAACACTTTATACAGTCTCTCGAAATTACCTAAATTGATGGAATAAAATAGTATTATAATAGTTTGTATCTACATTACTTAACAATAACATTAAATCATACATGCACTGATTCATTCTAACGTTCATGCAAGCTGTTCAGGAATTGAGGGAAAGTCTCGACAAGACCGTTTAAATGAGGCTATTGAAGTGCTATTACGTATACTGACAGGGAGAGTGTCCCTGACACCTGGAATGAGCGGCTGTATACAGATGAGTGATTAGCCGGTATTATAAAGGTGGAAGTCGATCTGGTATTATGTCCATGGATATACGAGAGGAAGTTAAAATTTAAGGATAGGTATTCCAGTGTAGATTCGTTCAGAAGTCGAAATATTATTGTCGCAGTATGTAGATTTCTTAGTTTGTCGATTTTCATCCAGGATAGCTTTTCATAATAAGGGGAGATATGAGTCCTAATGTTCAAAGAAAATATACATCTTATGCAAGAGTTCATTGACCTCTGAAGTTTCATTGTTTGCTTTCTGGATTGGGTAGGTTCGAACCGTACCTTTAGCAACTTTGTAGATTGTATTCCGTGGTTTCCTGTTTTCACACCTTTCAAATGCCAGAGCTGTACCTCAGTTAAGGCTACGGCCGCTACCTTCCCATTCCTAGCCCTTTCTCATTTCAGCATCACCGAAACACTGTATGGGCAATTTGTTGGTTGGTTAGTTGGTTCGTTGGTTGTTGATGAGAAAATGACCAGTACAAATAATTTTGTAAACATAGTGAGGCTGTATGAATCCTTGTTTTAAGATTCATACTCCATGCTACTACTGTGATTTTTTATTTTGTTGCTGATCATTAAGACGCTATGTTCGTAAAACAGTTGGGTTCAGGTCATGCATTCTTTGAAATTGCTATGGAATATATTCCAACTATAGAAGCATACTGAGATGAGCCCGTTTATTTTTGTTTGTTAGTGGTTTAACGTTACACCAACAAAAAGGCTAAGACAGGGAAGGAAACAGTCGTGGCCTTAAGGTTCTACCTTAACCCCAGCATTTGCCTGGTGTGAATATGGAAAATCACGGGAAGTCATCGTCAGGTCTGTTGATGGTGGAGTTCGAACCCACCATTTCCCGAATGCAAGTACATAGCTACGCAGCCCGTATCACGTGCCAGATCACTTGGTTTACTGCAGTTATTTCCGAATGCATCGTCACTATAGATAACATACTATAATGCATTTTATGAATTTCCTACATACAATACGTAGGCCTACATGAGGGGACAATCTACACGCCATGATCCCAAGAGTAAAATAAAATATGTTTAAGCCTGAAATTTAGTATTCTTGTGAATCATATTTCGTGTGTATTTGTTGTGCTTGCATGTATCATTTCTCCTTTAGTTCTGATTTCGCTGGAAATTACTTTTAAAATGGTCCACACTGGACATAACAGCTTGTGCTCCCGTTGAATATTCCGGGCTTGTAGACCGCAGTGCAACAGGGTTCCTAGCTCCCACTTTCATCAGAGGCCGCGTCCGGCACAAGTGAGAAGTTGAATGATACAATTCCAGTTAGTTGTGAGGGTAACTGATGTGGAAAAAGGATGGCTAAAAGGAAAATCTTTGCTGTAAATTTAGGTTCACTTGATCCGCCGAGATATTTAATGTACATTTGGTTTCAGTAGTTTGTATATATTTCATATTTAGGCAATATTAAATTCGGTAATAATAATAATAATAATAATAATAATAATAATAATAATAATAATAATAATAATAATAATAATGTCGACGATGACAACAACAACAACAATCGTATCGCCTCAGCTACCAAGTTCCAGACCTGAAGTGGTGCCATGTAGATGACCAGCTTGCCAATTTGGACGTTCCAATTATGCTGCTGTCTACCAACGAAAGGAAAATTCTTCTGGACTGATACTGTGGGTGATTGAATTTAATTTTGTCGAGTGGCACTGAGTGCGCCACAACATATTTTTAACATGCTAATGACACGGTGTGCCGACTTTTGTGACTGTCTTCAAAACTTAGAATCATGAGTCGGACACACTACACCTGATCCACTTGGTAACCTCAATTGATCAGAAGATGTAGCGAAACAAAGTACGTATTACCATGTATTTTGTAAACAGGGGGGGGGGGGGGCGAGATTAGCTCAGTGGCTTAGCTGCCGGTTTCCCACCCGGAGGAATTTCGAATCCCGTCAATCGTGGGTCGGGATTTTCATCTCAAAAGTCACGTGGCGTCAGGAAGGGCTTCCGTTCTCTTAAATCCCTGGCCAAAACAAAAAATGAGTATGGGTTGCTCCAGCGACCCCTGAAATAACGGGAATAAGCTGAAGACAGGTTTTGTTCGACTCCTTGGCTGAATGGTCAGCATTGAGGCCGTCAGTTTGGAGGGTCCCTGGTTCGATTCCTGGCTGTGTCGGGGATTTTAATCGCTTCTGATTGATTTTTCTGGCTCGGGGACTGGGTGTTCGTGTTTGTCCCAACACTATCCTCTTCGTATTCAGACAACACACCACATTACCAACCACCATAGAAATACTTCCCTCCACATGAGGTCAGCGTCAGGAAGGGTATTCGGCCGTATGACAGGGCCACATCCACACATGCGACTCAGTTTGCACCTGCGACTCCACGGCTGTGGGAAAAGCATTAGAGGAACAAGAAGAAGAAGGAGACGTATTTTGTAAACAGTATTGATTAGCCCTCTACGGGGGATACAGATGGAGAAGGCATTCGTTCCAGGTTTCACATACAGCAGAGTGCATCAGAAATACTTGGACAACCGGTGGAGGCGTTCGTCATACCAAAACAAGGGAGAAAATGTTCTTAAATATTCACCAGAAATGTTTCGTTTAGGAGATATGATTGAAATAACATTTTACAGTGTTGCCTGTTGGACCTTGGCAGCTCGTAGGATATGTTCAGCTCATAGCAACTCAAAGAAAATGTTCCACCTCGAGTACGTGTTTCCAGCCAACACCTAATATAGGCACTGTCATAGTGGCGACACCTGAGGATAGGAAACAGAATGCGGGTGTTGGCGCATTGCCAAATTAAAGTTTGACGTATGTGAACGGCTTAATACTCTTTTACTATGAACGATATGGAGAGTTATGCTTTTGCTACCGCGCAAATATCAACTTCGGCCGGGATCGAACACGCGATTTTTAGGTTATGGATCTGTCGCGATAACCATGCACACACAGTGCCGGCTATCGCTAGCATCACTTGATTATCTCACAAAATGAATTATTATAACATACTTTCGTTATAATAAACTTAAAACAGATGTATTTCAAGATTATTATTTTTTTTTTAGAATTTGTTTTACGTCGCACCGACACAGATAGGTCTTACGGCGACGATGGGATAGGGAAGGGCTAGGAGTTGGAAGGAAGCGGCCATGATATTAATTAAGTTATAGCATAGTGTGAAAATGGGAAACCACGGAAAACCATCTTCAGGGCTGCCGACAGTGATGTTCGAACCCACTCTCTCCTGGATGCAAGCTCACAGCTACGCTCCCCTAACCGCCCGGCCAACTCGCCCGGTGAGTGTATGTTTATAGGACAGTTTTTTCTTGTTTTGCTGTGAGGAACCCGTCCCCACCGTTTGTTCAGGTATTTTTGATTCATTATGCATATTCTGTAGTAGTGGTTATGGTCTTGATACTAGTGGAGTAACCGCAGACAAGTAGCAAGTTAAAAGGAAGAATTTCGTGGGAGTGCATTCTTGACGCGCTGCCAATACTCTAGCTAAATCACTTGAATAATTAACACTTTGAAATAGGTTTCCTGTACCCATATGCGTAATTTTTCACAAGTAAAATTAAGTACTTGTGAGGAAGTGTTAATTAGAAAGGCTTGATATGTCTTATAATATTCAGTTCGTTCGTTCGTAATCTCTTTACCCTCCAGGGTCGGTTTTTCCCTCGGACTCAGCGAGGGATCCCACATCTACTGCCTCAAGGGCAGTGTCCTGGAGCTTCAGACTCTGGGTTGAGGGATACAACTGGGGAGGATGACCAGTACCTCGCCCAGGCGGCCTCGCCTGCTTTGCTGAACAGGGGCCTTGTGTGTGTGTGGGGGGGAGGGATGCGAGGTTTGGAAGGGATAGACAAGAAAGAGGGAAGGAAGCGGCCATGGCCTTAAGTTAGGTACCGTACCATCCCGGCATTTGCCTGGAGGAGAAGTGGGAAACCACGGAAAACTACTTCCAGGATGGCTGAGGAGGTAATCAAACCCCCCCTCTAGTCAGTGACCTCCCGAGGCTGAGTGGACCCCGTTCCAGCCCTCGTACCACTTTTCAAATTTCGTGGCAGAGCCGGGAATCGAACCCAGGCCCTTGGGGGGGGGGGGCAGCTAATCACACTAACCACTAAACCACAGATGCGGACAATATTCAGTTAGTGGTATAATATAGCGATAGGAGTTGCGTTTTCGAAGTTGTTGGGAGAAGGTCTCGCATCACGTCCACTCTGTTTTAGGTCGAGTGTATACTGTACAGCGAGGAAAAGTAAATGAGTCCAAAAATGCCCAGATGCAATCATCAGATGATGATATGATAAACATTTGTCATGTCGTGGTAGTGCAGTAATCGATTGTAGCACAGAGCTGTGGGGCGATATCATGCATCCCTCCATATTTGAGCGGGATACTTTCGAATACGTACTGTTGAGCTAGTCTGTTGCCTTGCAAGGTCTCCAGATCTGTCGCCAACCAAATACGTACAGCGACCTCCAAAATCTTCAGGAATTAGAACGCCAGTTTTAACAGTTATAAGTCAACTTTTCAATAAGAGGAGATGAAACATACGCACGATTCTTTTCCACTCAACAGTACAAAAAATTGGCCGTGGATTAAGACGAATTCAAAGTCCTCTTGTTTGAAAAAGGTGGAATACGATCCCCCAGCTGTGACTGATACTTCTCCGCAAAGTGAGTAGTCTGAGTGTCTTGAGGGAAATAGAGAGGCATTTGACTGGATACAGGCCTGGATACAGGATTAAAATATAACTGTGTATGAAGTTTCTCAGTCTCTCTGCTTTTGTATGTTTTTATATACTGTATATCTGTCATACATACATACATACATACATACATACATACATACATACATCATATTGCTAGTCGGCATGTCTCTTCGTAGGTTCATAATTGTTCATGTTCGTCAGTGCAGTTGTGTCAATGAACCATGTGTCGTGCAAGGACAAGTGTAAGTTTTCTACGGGTCTGCAAGCTACCACAGTAACACAGGTTGTTATAAATTTTTTACACTCACTGATAGGCACAAAGAATGTAATCATGCCATTCTTAATCGCTGAAATAGCACTTCTAATGGAATGTTTCATTTGGCAGTGCCCTTAGACTGCAAGAGATCGTATAAACCAGACTTTATATTAATACTCGTCTAGCGTAGATCAGATTTCCCACGATCAAGTGTCGCAGACGTTTGAAGGTGAACTACAATTGGAAATATCAGCACTTGTCTATAATGCAAAAGGTTTCTTAGAATAGTAGTTATTGAATTCTTACTAGTTGCGTAGCTTGTTTTCGGGTAAACTGTGTTATATTTCTGTTGCTTGAATGAGTGATTTGTAAAGAGATCATGTTGAACCACATACAAGAGAGGGAAATTTTACCTCATAGTTGCAAGCCGACTATTGAAACGCCAAATGATGAACGTCAACGGATAACGTGCTCGCAGGTAACTAGACTCTGTCTCTTAATTTGGAGAGTATGATGTCCTATTGGTTATCCAATTTCGGAACTTGTGTTGGACTCACGCAGGATAAGTACCTGCATTCTAATATAATTTTAATAATATGTTATTATTTCAACCTGCGCATACACATTTTCTTATATATTCTGCCTGAGCACTTGCAGCTTCATCCTGGAAGTTGTACGATTTTAGGTTCTTGTGTATAAAACTATCCCTGTCTTCGCTCATTAGGAACATTTTAGTTTTGCTATTTTGATTGCTTATGAGATTAAAAAATCCGTTCTGTTTTTAAGGGAAGCTGTACTTAATGTATACTGTAGAGAACAATGTTGCCATAGGAAAAAAACCTTTTTGTCAACGAATCCGGTCGTTTCTTCTAATACTTGTGTAATAGTACAATAAGAACGTTCTACGCTGACTGCCCATAGGCTTTTCAAGAATAAAGCAGGAGAAATTGAACACAAAGCTATAGTTTTACATTAATATGGTAACATGTTTTATCTTACCGTTTTGAGCTGTGAATCCACGCTGTATGATCGAATTTTAAAACATTAGCTATGGCCCTTGTGATGGTGATAATTGATGGTTTAAAAGGCAAAACACCAGGATTAATAGTTAAACGTAATGCCGATCAGGAGAGGAAGAGGTGTGATTTCTCGAAGAATGAACGTATAGAATAAAGAGGAAACGGATCATAACTATTATTAATAAATAATTATTAATATTATTATATGCGCCTTGTAAATCTAACACTATAGGAGTCAGAAAAGAGGACAGGTTGACCACGTGGGGTGGGACAGAAAAAGAGTATGACACAAGTCGTGTAAGTATGATAGGCTCAATTTGATCCTTATAATTTCCGTACACATCTTGGAAGTTGCGCTTTTCTTCTGGTAGCTATAACTCCAGGCGTAGATTAGTATCATTTACAGCTTATCAGACAATATTCATAAGCACCAAGTACACGTGGCTGTCAATCACTATGTTCAACGCTTGTTTTCTTGGTTGTATCGTTAGTTAAAGAGGCTTGAGGAGGAAAATAATTTGGTGATAATGTTTGTTATATAAAATAAAATGAAATGGCGTATGACTTTTAGTGCCGGGAGTGTCTAAGGACAAGTTCGGTTGTTCGCCAGATGTAGGTCTTTTGATTTGACACCCGTAGGCGACCTGTACGTCATGATAAGGATAAATAATGATGAAGACGGCACAGCCACCGTTGGCAGCGAAATTAACCAATGATGGATAAAATTCCCGACCGTGCTGGGAATCGAACCCGGGACCCCTGTGACCAAAGGCCAGCACGCCTACCATTTAGCCATGAAGCCGGACTAAAGAAAATAAATGTTATTCCAGGCAAGTAATGGTAGCATTAGACTTGTGAACAGATTGGATCTGGTCGAAGCAACTGTCTAAAACATTAATAATGGCGAAGTTTTAGAAACTGTAATTGAGAATTTTACACTGCCTAAATAACACCAGGGGCCTCGTCAGACAATGAAATTAATATTTATTCGCCGAAAATACTTCGTATGTCACCAAACTGTAGGGACAAAAATGATCCAGTTTGCAGCCCTGGCGATGAGTTTCTTTATCGTCTCAGTTCATGGAATTGTTCTTTATGTAATAACACATATTATGTTGTTGATAACCTTAGATAATGCCCTTCCAGACAGAAGCCACTATCTGGTAATCAAGCGGCGACTTCGGCCAACAGCAATGCGCTACAATTCAAACTAACAAGGGTCACCCTTGACCTGGAGCGCTCTGAACAGATTTCAGATCGTTCATCACAATAACAGTGGTCCGAGTCATTCCCATGCAAAATGGTGAATTCTACCTCAAGAGACGTCTGAATAATAAGCTATTAAAGTCCTAATGGGGGAACTTGGTAACACAAGGAAATATGAGGAAAAATACTCAAAATTAAACACCATGAGCATGTTTTCCATCAGCAATGTCACAAATCCTCTGCTAAAAGTAATTACGATACATTTGTTCTACTGAAGTGATAGTGCTGCTCTTACTGTTGCAAGTGCAGATGTGGGATTTCAGTGTAGTGATTTAAGTGAAAGAGAATATTATGCACATCACACTAAAACCACATCTTTACATTCAACATCAATATCAAAAGCCACACTGATTAAATTTTCAAACGATGATTTAGGTATCTCAATGTCATAACTTGTCTTTTACCAAGCACATTGATTGTACTTTGGTGCATAAAATTTATTGTATATCACAGAGTGAATCATAATGATAAATGACGATCATGTAACTTTACTTATGGTTTTTCACATTGTAGTGTTATAAAATCAGCAATCCTCTCATACAAGGCTTATATTGCTGAAATACTGTAAGTACACATTAAGAGTTTGACAATATTTTGTTGTTGTCGGTGGCAGTATCTTAAGTATAAAATTGCATCTGAAGTGGTTCTTACAGTCTGTATGACCTGATCTGGAATCACACAACAATAGACTCTTTTCACATGCATGTTCACCTAGGACTGAAGTTAGAGAAAGTTTCATATGGTCTTTTGTAATTTTTCCTCTTTTGCTTGCCTTCACATGCATGTTTCACGGTCATATTGCTTCAAGCTTCTTTGAAACATTTATACTGAAAGTACACTCATGTTCATAAAGAACAGAACACCTTGAAAGACAAGCTTATTAGTATGTTTTGCAGAAACGATTAGCATTTCAGTCATCTCGGTTCAGCATGTGCCCACGAACCTACTACGCTGGCGTAGCAGGGGGAGAGGCGATACTCTCACGTGACGCGTCCCAGGTGGCGGATAAGGGGGTCCTAACCGGCTTGCCGACAGACTTAACGAAATAAAATACTGCTAACGGACCAAATACACAACCCCCTGTGGGTGGGGGACGCAGACGAAGAATACAGCCACGGAATCCCCTGCCTGTCGTAAGAGGCGACTAAAAGTGGCGACCAAGGGGTGATCAAATTAGAACCATGAGACTACTTGTGATTAGTACCACCTCGCGGAGAACACCGTGGGTCGCTTTTACCTGCGCGCAGTACCACTATATTAGGTACCAAGTAGGTTTGTGATTAGTAGCAATAGAGTACGGTGCCGGCTTCTACAGTACCTGGGATTCGTACCCCTATACGAGCAACACCATGGGTTGAGTGATACCATGGTTCTGCCTTGTCTATGCTTAGTACCCACTATGTGAGGAACACCCCCGGGATAGTGCGGATCCCTGTGGTTAGTCCACTTTTGTGAGGAACGTCATAGGTTTGCGTTGCCTGTAAATAGCGCCGCAGTGTGCGAAACACCATAGGTCCGTATCCTCTGTGCGACTTTCATTACCTGTGAGTAATACCATACTGTGTGGATGCCGCGAGTCTACGCTACTTTTGATTAGTACCGCAACATGACAAATACCATGGTTATACTTTCCTAACGATAAGTACCATTATGAGAGGCCGATGACTTGGATTTTGGACCCCTTTAAACTAAAAGCATCATCGATTCAGTAATATTATGCTATTGCTATAAACGCAGCCCCTTGATCAGTAATACTATTGTTTCTTGTCAGTTTCTGTGAATGCGAGACATTGCGGGTCAGATCCACTGATTGTTTTAAATTCATATCCATCCATTCATTCTTCATCCTCACGTTTTGAATTCTGGTCAGTGGAGGATTTTGGACTTTTAATTTGTCATTCCATTTCGTCTCATTTCGTACCTTTAGGGGCCGATGACCTCGATATTAGGCCCCTTTAAACAACAAGCATCATAATCAGCATGTGTACTGTTGCCTCTTAGGCACTGGGTCCTCCATGGGCACTGATAACTTGTTCCATGAGTGATTGCATCGACGCATATAAAGCGCGGATGGTGTCCTGGGGTATAGCCATCCATGCTGCATTCATCTGGTTCCGTAGTTCGTCTATGTTGATTATCATTGGGCCACAGCGCCGCACTCGTCGTTCTACCATATCCCTCACACTTTCGATTGGCGGCAAGTCCGGTGATCGGGCGGGCCAGGGAAACAGTTTGATATCCTGTGACAACATGAAGGCACGTGTTCGTGCAGCAACACCTGGTCGCGCATTGTCCTGCTGAAATATGGCGTCTGGGGTGTTGTGCAGAAAAGGTATGGCCATGGGTCGCAGGATGTCATTCACGTAGGTCAAACTGGTCATAGTGCCCTGGACACGCACCAACTGTGATTTGTGGTTGTACCCACTATACTGAGAGTCAACTTAAGACCTAAGCCGTCCTTTGATGTTAGCCAGACTTCTGGTCAGTGAAGTGGCTTCCGCAGCGATAAATAGTTCCTTTGTTGTTTGTTGCTGCAGTCAGGAGCTTACCTCAGTTTGGTTAGATATTCTGGTGAACTGACTCGACCAATTAAAACATTTTGCGCTGTAAAAATATGGAAAAATATTTCACAAGTTGTATGTTATTCGAGTTCATTACCAACTCTTATATTTCATACGTAGATGGCTGTGAATAGTTATTGTTCTCGGTGGTGTATGTAACAAAATAAATAATTATTTAACGTGAGTTTGATACCTTATTGCATTGTGTACTTTTAAGCTTTGTTCGAGTTCATTCCATTGCTGTTTTGTTCGCATAATGTTTACGGCGTTGGGATCGAAGAAAACTGTTGGTAGTACTGGCTTCAATAGCATGCTCAATATTCGTAATGGCTGCCAGCCGTGAGCAACACGTGGGTGATGCTGTGACGCTTGAGTCACAAGTGAAATACTTTAAAGCTAATAAAAGTGTGGAGGGGGGGGGGGTATTAAGTAGGAAATCTAAACAAATTGTTATGGACGTTTACAGTAGCCTACGAGATGAAAATCCGCTGCGGACTGTGGAAGAAGTGGTGAAAAAAAAAAAAAAAAAAAAAAACAGCGCAGCTGACCGGCGTTTCTACTTACATTGTTTACACGGCTCGCGTGGAATTTAAATGTATGTTTTTTGTGGTACCATATCGTATATGCTGGCCTGTGGTTGTTTATATATGCCGTGAGGATTTCCGACGATACGTCTCCCTAAAGTCGCTGAACATTTAGTTTCAAGAAAGTGTCTGAATTATGTAAGCAAGCAATCAAGGCGATAAGAAAAGTGAAACAAAACGTAACTAAGTTACATGTCAGATTTAAGTGAAAGAAAATGTATGTTCGTTTGACTGTTCGTCAGTAGGCCTATGTGTCAGCTCAGTTCGAACTATGCACTCGCCGTAAGTTAAACAGGAAGGGCCTTAACACAGTGTGGGCATAGGATCCTTAGCGTACTCCAAATAATAATAATAATAATAATAATAATAATAATAATAATAATAATAATAATAATAATAATAATAATAATAATAATAATAATAATAAAGTATTTTCGTAACTGCCTTCTATCTGCAGAAATGTTGTCATGAGGGGATCATGAGTTCGTTTTTACCTTCCGAATGAAGAGACTACAATATTTACAACATTCCTAGAAACACTGTATTTTGCAATCCCACTCAAAGGTGGGTTTTCAAGTTGTTGAACTGTGAGAAACTGCACTGACAGTCGTTGTACGAGAGAGGAATCGTATACTTATGTCGTCATACTTTTCGTTGTAAGTCCCCATACCGAGCTCGATAGCTGCAGTCGCTTAAGTGCGGTCAGTATCCAGCATTCGGGAGATAGTAGGTTCGAACCCCACTGTCGGCAGCCCTGGTTTTCCGTGGTTTCCCATTTTCACCCCAGGCAAATGCTGGGGCTGTACCTTCATTAAGGCCACGGCCTCTTCCTTCCCACTCCTAGCCCTTTCCTGTCCCATCGTCGCCATAAGACCTATATGTGTCGGTGCGACGTAAAGCAACTAGCAAAAAAAAAAGTAAGTCCCCATGTACCTCACACAAATTGTATTATGAAATAAAAATAAACCTTGCTTCTCTTGCCTCGGTATTCGTCAGTAAGCTGCAGGTTTTACATGGACAATAAAGGAATAAATAGGTATGGTCCGTAATCAAAGTACAACTGTGTGAAAGGAAGTTACTTGTTTTGATGCTACACTATTTGAGAATGAAGTACTTGTCAGATAGACGCACGACGTCCATAATAAGCTGGTTGTGGCGACGAAGAACAGCGACGGGAAGGGGAACAGGGGACGTGCTCACATGCTCACATACTTTCCCTCAACTCTTGAGTTGACTTTCAGTATAGCACCCCACACCATAAGGCATTGAGTTGGCGCTGTGTCTTGTGCGAATGCAGTCAGTGTGATGCCTCTCGCCCTGTCTGCGGCGAACCAAAATGTGGCCATCATTTTCAAACAAACAGAACCTGGATTCGTCCGAAGACACTGTCTGCTGCCATTTCTTTCCCGAGTGACGTCGTTCCATACACCATTGCACTCTAGTATGTTTGTGCAAATTAGTCAAAGGTAGGCGGAGAAGTGGACGACGCGCTGGTAATCCACACCGTAATAAACGGCGACGGACTGTCACTTCTGATAGTGTACGATGTGTTACACTGTTCAACTGTTTCTCCAGAGCCGAGGAGGGCGCAAATCTGTCCTGCAATGCCATTCGAGTGAGGTGTCGATCTTCTTGGGGTGTGGTCTGGCTGGTGCGACCAGACCCATCTTGTTGTGTTCTACGCCCTTCTGTAACCATTCTGTACACACCTGTTGCACTGCCGACACTTTTCGTCCCACACGAGCAGCAATTTCCCGGATGGATGCATCACGTTTTCTCATGCAAATAATGCGCCTTCTTTCAAGCTCACGCATTTGACGATACGGCTCTCGCATACGTCTGCGAGGCATCCTGCACATCCCCTCAAGTCACACTGATCCATTACTTCGGTTTATAGTGACAATGAGAGCCACAGGCACATTTTACCACACGGTGGTGGTGCACGGAATATCTATGTGGACCTTGAACCTGAGGGCCGACATAGTTCAAATGCTAATCATTTCTTCAGAACATACAAATGCATATGTCCTGTGAATATGAACTTCCTATCTCTAGTTTTTCAATTTGTTCTGGTTTTTAGAACATGAGTGTACTTTGTGTCTCCAGAAGCCATATATACAAATTATTAACTAATCTGCCTCTCATTTATAAAGCCGCATCAATTGTATAGCTCTGTGTAAAGCTGTGTGCAGACTTCAACACACAAGCTGTAATTTTCTCTCCTCTGTGAGATAGATTTGACGTTGAAGACGTTTCACAATGAAATTGACTTTGATCACTGTTCCAACTATGCCCTTTGTCCACACTCCCCTCTGTTACATATCTGTTCACTTCCTTCACAAACTCTTGTGCCTTCCGATGTGTGCTATTGTCTTCTTGTATCCATACGTGTTGGGAATGTAGTAATATATCTGGATGAAATGCCCTGTTTAGCCCTAAAATTGTCGATAAAAGTAATCGAAGGTTTGAAATTGCCCAGGCCAACCATTTTAGAAGCTTCTAGTACCCACTTCTGCAGTTGTCAGTAGTAAACTGTAGATCCATATACCCTTTATCTATCAAGGCTGCTCTTTTAAAGTTTGTAATTTTGACAGACTTTTTCATTTGAAGTGAGTCGTTGTTCGTCGTCACATAATTTAACATTAACTTGCAATTTTATTTACTTCTAATGCACCTATAGTGCCGCATCAGTTTGCTATAGGAATTGAAGCCACGATTGTAATAGTTTTCAGATTGTTTTACAGTTTTCTTTTACGTCGTACCGACGCAGTTAGGGCTTATGGCGACCATGGGATAGGAAAGGGCTAGAGGTGGGAAGGAAGCGACCATGGCCTTAGTTAAGGTACAGGCCCAGCATATGCCTGCTGTGAAAATGGAAAACCACGGAATATCATCTTCAAGGCTGTTGAGAGTGGGGTTCAAACCCACTACGCAACCTGATAGCTTCGTGACTCAAACCGCGCAGCCACTTGCTCGGTTTCGGAGATGTTCTACAGTATGTGCTGTCACCAGTATCTTCAGTTACGTTATGCGTCGGCATTTTACGTGGAGATAGTTAGTATTTTGAAAGTCTTGTACTGCTTAAACAGCCACCTTCAGGTGCAGCCTCTTCCTTTCCTTCAACATTAGTTTACCAACCCAGCGTAACGTCACGCATTTTTGTGTCATCCCCATGATATTTCTGCATTATTATGCTATGTAGCGTATTCACGAATTCGGAGGGCCCCAGGTTCGATTCCTGTCCGGATCAGGAATTTTATCTACACTGTTCAAAAGAAATTGGTCACGTCTTTAGATGTTCCGAACGACATTGTACGGACGCATATTGGGATAGAGATTGGATTACTGCAGCAATAACATGTCCTGTTTACATAACGGATGACGTCACTGTAATCCAGATGTTTGGTGGGAGCAAGTGTCAGTTGAAAAGTACGAATGCCTCAATTTATAGCGTGTGCGCGGAGGAATGTCTATGTGGAGTTTAGTGTTTACGAATCATCCTTGATCGTACGGACCAAGTTAGGCAACGGAGGAGGCAGTTGTCATTGAATGAAGTCACTCGCGCACTTACACTGCTTTAACACGTCTTCTTTCAGAGGTACGTTGCAAAATGCTGGGGGTTGCTTAGAATGCGATTTGGTATGTGTGGAAAGATTCCTAGGGGAATTGAAGTGTTGTCAGGCGCCCCGACAGGGGCCGCCTAAAGAAAACAACCGCAGGGCAGGATTATTTTGTGCGTCTACAAGCTCCCTGAACGGCAAAGTTACAGCACGAGCACTACAGATGGACCTACGGCAAATTTTGGAGTATGAGTTAGTGACCAAACGGTCGGAGGAAGGCTTCTAGAGGCCATTTTAAGATCAGAACGGCCCGATCACGTACCTGCACAGGACAGACGACATCATGGCGGGATACTTCAGATTGATAGAGATTATCTGCACTGGCAGCTAAGCCACTAACGTCCTGTGCTGTTCTCAGAAGAATCCCGTTTTGCATTAAATCGTTCAGATGGTCGTCTGCGAGTTTGGAGAAGATTTGGGGAGCGATTTCTTCCGACAGTTGTTCAACCTACCCGTACTTATGGAGGTGGATTTGTTAATGTGTGCGCATACATAAGTCCAGATACGTAAATCTGATCATTCGGAATAGATCCGTAATTGCTCGATGATACATTGACGTATGCCACATGGGATTCCCCACTTGGGGTAAATTTTAGAAAACGCAGTATCCATGCATGATAATGTTAGAGCGTATGATGCTAACATCGTTCGGAGTTTATGTATAGGAATACCAAGAGCATGCTAAAGTGATCCCATTTCTATTTAGTTATCTTCTCATGGTACCTAACATTTGAATATAAAGTGCACATTTTTCACCACGTGCAACGAATGGAGTGGTTATCCAGAAGTCTCAACTTGAAACCCATCGATCAAGTCTGGAACCAACTGGAGCAACGCATCTGAGCGAGAAATCCACTACCTCGAAAAATATAAGCCTTTGAATTGGAAGATACCTCAAAAACTCCTACTACCTCTGTTGGGTTTGAACCCGCGACCTCAGTATCCAGAGGCGTACACCATGTCATTGATCCACAGAAGGAAGTGCAGAATTACTGAAGGTAATGTATAGGAATTCTGAAGAAGTGATTCCATTTTTATTTGGTTATCCTCTCAATGTGCCCAACATCTGAATATGAAGTGCACATTTTTCTCATACGAGGTAACGTGCTGTGTGTGCCTTGTGAGAAGCATGAGAAGGTGTTGTGAAACTGTTATCCATGCGACGGGTGACATTATTCCTTATTATGACTTGGGATCACTTTGTTTATGATACGTTGTACAATGGCGACGTGTACTGAATATCCAGACAACGCTTTTCAGCTCAATTCGTAACTGTTGTAAAGAAGGAGGTTTATTTTCCTGACATGTCTGTTTTCATTTGATTATGTATGCGTATCATGGAGGTATCAACATATAAAAAGTGAATATTTATTTTTGAGCGTTAAGTTATTGTTGCCATTGATGCTTTCACGGCCCGTACTTATAGACATGATATAGGCTTTTGGGCTTATGCCGTATCAAGAAAATAAGGTGAAATTCTTTACGTTTCGCAGAGAACTGTGCTCTGTGTCGTCAAAAGAAAATCTCGACTGTTCACGATAAAGGCTTCTTGAACAATGAGCTTTTGAATTTAGACGTGATAATAGAAGTGGAAATGGTATGTTCATACGTCACCTTTCTCGTGGACAGTCGAGATTTTCTTCTGATGATGCAGAGCGCAGTTCTCTGCGAAACGTAAAGAATTTCGCCTTATTTTCTTGACACGGCATAAGCCCAAAAGCCTATATCATGTCTATAAGTTATGGTTAATATCTCTGGCTCGTCTCGATTCACATATCATCATCTACGCCTCCGAGTAGAGGCAGGCTCGCTACTCCTAGATCCCACTGCTCATCTACCATCGAGTGAATCATCATAGAATGATTTATAGATATTCTTAAGGTATATAATATGTTCAGTAATGTGGCATAAACTTGATATAATAATTTTGGTACCGTTACTACGTCTCCTCGATGGAACGTTGACATTATTTACTTTCAGAAAATGTATATAAAAACTAAAATGTAAGAAGTTTATAATCATCGATTACTTTATTCTAGGGGCAGATACCTTTCTGTAGTAAAGTGGTTACATGACAAGAAACGGGCAGAGGCGTTACTCTTGAAGAGGAATATATGCTAATCGATGGTGATTAATTAATAGAAAGGTTGTAACAGGGATGTAGACTTCGTATTTTGACTACGCCATTGTATTTAAGGGATTTAACTGTTTACTCCGTGTAGAAAATATTTTTTATATTCTTTATAATGTTATTGTTCTACGTCCCACTAACTAATTTTACGGTTTTCAGAGGCACCGAGGTACCGAAATTTAGTCCCGCAGTAGTTATTTTACGTGCCAATAAAATTACCGGTCCGAAGCTGACGTATTTGAGCACTTTTAAATACCACCGGAGCCAGGATCGATCCTGCCAAGTTGGGGTCAGAAGGCCAGCGCCTCACCCGTCTGAGCCACTCAGCCCGGCAGCAAATAGAGAGTTTTTAAATCAAGACTTATTCAGGGAAGACAAATAGTAAAGATTATTTTGTGATTAATATTTAAAATAGCTTTATTTAGGATTTATAAGTATTTGCATCCAACTCGATTTCAATGGAAATGCACGTATCATCGCCAAATTTAGGTCTATTACTTTAATTCATCGGGAATTTCTTTACTGCATATTTTTTTTCCAAGATTTATCTTAACACTCCATAATATTTAGCCAACTCATGATTTATGCACAAACAATAAAATAAAATTCCCTGTAATCGGTACAATATAACTTTGAGATGAGACTTCTGCTTCCGACTTCAGTCTATAAAGTGTCATAGGGATATGTTTTGCAGTACCGGACCGTACAGTACCGATGATTTTGTTTCCAATGGAGCAATGTTCTCACGGACTGGAAATCCACGAAGAGAGTTCTCGTCGACTGACAGCTAATGTATTGTAGGAATTAACAATGTAAGAAGCTTGTCTGGGTTTATAGTTTAAAGGTATAAAGGGGAACATCTGTTCTGTATAATTAGTTTCGTTAATGCACGATGTTCAGCTGAGGTAAAGTGGAAGAAAGCTCATCACCTGCTACTTTATGGATACATAAATCTTGGAGTATTTATTTTGAGTGTGCTAAGAGTATAGTGACGTTTGCCAAATAAATTGCATTTCCCTGGCAGAGCGCTCCTCTCCCTGTCGCTATGAGTCCCGACCGCGAAGAGCAGAGGCGATAAGAAATACGAGAGTGACTTGCACAAGATTTATGAGGCCTACGTCAGCCCTTAAGTGGCCTAGCTCTTAGCAATGAGTGCAATAGCATGATGCTCTTATGTTTGAGAAGAGCAACTCAGGAATGTCCAGGTCAGATAATAATATATTATGGCGGTTTCAGAGTTCGTTTATCTATATTATGAATGGTGACAACGATTAGCTCACTTTATTTAATCCGTAAACTTTAAGTGAAACCATGAACTTTGTTCAGTAGCCTTGTGGGATGTGCTAGATTGCTTCGTTACTCCTCACAGCTTATCAGAATTCAGTTTTTAACAAGAGCACGTGATATTTTTGAAGGAAAAGAACTAATACAGTGGAGTAGAGATAAAGAGTTGGTCTTATGTTACAATATCAGGGGTTTGACGTCTGTCGAGGGCTTAAACGATTCACAATTCTCAAATTTATGTAAGTCAGTCAGTGAAAGATCTCTGGTTCCCTCATCTGTTTCAGTGCCTCGACTCGCAAAGGTTATCGGATTCGTTACCTGACACTTAGTTGAAGGTTCAGTAGTCGTATTAGTAGTAACGTTTTGCTGAGCGAGTTGGCTGTACAGTTCGGATCGCGTAGTTGTAAACTTACGCGATTATCTGTGGTTTCCCATTTTCTCACCAGGGAAATGCTAGGGAGATACCTTAATCAAGGCCACGGCCGCTTCCTTCATCGTCGCTGAAAACCTATGCGACATAAAGCCATTTAATATTTTGCCGTAAAACTTTCGGTGTTAGTGGGACGTTAAACAAACACCCAACAGGAAAAGAAAGCTAATAATGTTTTTGAGACCTGGGTACAAACAACATACGAAGAGAGTATTCGGTAACTGTTTCCAATGTCCACTTTTTACCAAACATGAACACAATTAAAAGTTCACTCTGATGGCTTTGGTTTATAGCCACGTGAGCATACAGTGGGGGTATTTAAATCATGACAATAGTGTTATAAGTTTCACAGCCTTAATCCACGACTAGAACAAAAGATGAGTCAAGATGATTCGTTCGGCGACCCCGGTTTTTTAAATAAGTCTACTAATTCTCAAGAAGGTCTATATGTGCGATGACCTTTTCAGATTATATCTTTCGTGCCCATTTTAGTCGAGGCGAGTAGTGGCAAATGCATTCTCATCCAGCCGGCTTCGGCTCTGCGCTGGCATTTCATCGTTTGAGGGAGGAGGCCAGAACCTGTTGGCACGTGCGAGGTAATAGGCAAGCCGCCTTACAGTTGTGAAGAAGAAGTTGCATATTCAAGTTAGCTCACGGGGCCGTTATTCTTACCTCCATACGTGTTGATTAATTCATGGATGCCTTATAAGGGGAGATTTTGAGACCAAAATTCGATTGATTTAAATTGGAAATAGTCGATGATTATCTACAGTGTTTTTTATTCCTCTCATTCTGAGCAACTGCTGGGGCGTACAGTCATCCCAGATTTAGCCTCAAATAATTAGTTTCATTCTCGGGAACGGTAACCATTCGCTGTGTCACAATATGGGGTACCCCTGATGGCTGGGATCTACCTAAGCTTGAGTAATACCAGTAATATAAAAAGGCCAAAGGTAGGCATTTATACAAGTCAAGGCACATGCTTCCCCTAGTGCGTCGTCACTGTATTGTCCAACATAAGAGGCTTGCAGTGGTGTCTCAACGGCGCACTAGACACCAGCGTCTTGAAAAGGTGTAGCAATCCAACTGATGAGCCCATTGTTACACTGGGGAGAAACGCTGGTAATTTCACGATTGAAAAAGCCTAAAGAGCTTAAATGTTTTCAATACCAGTAATGTTTATTTATTTTCCTTCGCAGCTAACACGCAAGTGGGTCATTTATTGATTAGTGTCTTACATTGAAGTGGTGGAGATTATAACTTTCATCCTTGTCCACGGGTTCAGAGCAGTATTCGGAGAAAAATGTGTGCTGTGTAGTTGATGCAAGTCGGATTCTTGAGCTTCAAACACAGTTGACGTCAGCTGTAAACTAGGAGTAGGGCACTGGCTTCATGGTTGAGACGTTGGATATCTGTGGATGTGTGATCAGATAAGTAGTACTCATAATTTATATATGCCGGATGGCCCGCCCGCCCCTTATTATTTAGTTTTTTAAACTCAACCAACATTATGTTTCTCCTTAAGGTCGATATTGATCAGCATCCTGCGTGTGTGTCAGCAATGTACAGTAAATGAGCCATGGACCTAGGAAAGGAAAAACGACTGTGCACAATTTGCCCGACCAATCTCAGGACCATTGTACAAATATGCGATTTATTGCTCACTGAATTAACACATGTACCCGTAATAGGTCGAATTAATAGGTTATGCCACGTGATATGCAATGGTAGATAGTGAAATGAACGCCGTACACCATGTTTGAATATTCTGGCTCGGATATAACTTTCGAGATGGATGGGCGATATTTTAGTACTATACTCTTAACGAGTATCATGTATGTTGTTTTTATGGCTCTCTTAGTCTGCCTGTCCTTATCAGAACTGGCAGTAGAGTTTGGCCCTTCACAAAGAAAAAAAAAGAATATGGAAGGGAACAAGGAATTACTTCTTGGATTTTTTCTTTGCCTCGTGCGAATGGAGTTTTATTTCTTTACAAATGGCGTCTTTCGTCGTCTACTTACCACAGTGTGGACTACGTAAGGGTGAGGTAGAATGGCTGCCGTCTGTAATCGTTCCGAAAAACAAAAGCAAGAGCGAGCTTCATGAAAAAATGAAATGTCGTATGACTTTTTGTGCCGGGATATCCCAGGACGGGTTCGTCTCGCCAGGTGCAGGTCTTGTTATTTGACGTCTGTAGGCGACCTGAGCGTCGTGATGAGGATGAAATGATGATGAAGACAACACATACACCCAGCCTCCGTGCCGTAGGATTCAACCAATTAAGGTTAAAATCCCCGAAACGGCCAGGAATCGAACCCGGGACCCTCTGAACCGAAGGCCAGTACGCTGACCGTTCAGCCAACGAGTCGGACAGTGAGCTTCATGATTACTCAGAGCAGAAGGTGGGTTACAGTTCAACAGTAAATATGTAACGTAATGTATAATTATTCGAGGAACTGGAGATTGTTTGTGTAGTTGAGACGAGAAAACGTCAAATATGATGGCAAATGAAAAATTGTTACATTTTATTTTGCGATAAATTATGCACTAAACTTAGAGATAACTTCAGTTAGTAGACCTGCGGTTTTGAAGCCCTAAGCCAAGGAGTCAGGTGGTATTGGTGGTGGTGGTGGTGGTAGTAGTAGTAGTAGTAGTTGTTGTTATAATGTTTCTACCTGATTTTTTGAACCTGATTACTTCATAGCTAATATGCTTTATATGGTATCGAAAAACTATTACTGTTAAAAACGGTTAAATGTAGTTGAAATTATTGTTTTTCTATAGTCTATTCAAAGAACTGTCTTTTTTTGTGAAAAAATTAGAAAGTTTTCGAAATTAGTACCGTAGTTTATTTGTAGTGTTCACCGTTGCTCTTCGTTCGATGAGGATTAGTAATGTAATATACTGTTCAATTACTTGTACTTGCTCTGTTTGCTATACAAGTAAGGTCTATTGCAGCGTACCTTAGCCTGAAATCCACGAATATTAGATAGATGGTCCACTGACAGTCTTAAAAAATAATTATAATTAAATCAAAATTATCCAAACAAAACCAATTAAAATGAAATGAAAAGGATATTGTAAAAAGCCAAACTTTCTAAAATCAATGCATATTTAAATTTTTAGTCTACTTTTCTTGCCTTTTTCCCATTTTATGGGGTCAGCACTAATGTAGATTGTCTACGTTTACGGTAGGATGTCCTTCCTGACGTTAACCCTACATTGAGGGATATATTCACTACTGCATGTTTCTGTGGTGATTAGTAGTATGATATGTTGTATGCAAATGAAGATCATAAATACCTAGCCCCGAGCTAGAGGAATTAACCAAACGTGGATAAAGTCCTCGGCCCGGCCGAGTGTCGAATGGAACCCGAGGTCCTCTGAACTGAAGACGAATACATTGACCATTTAGTCAAGAAACCAGATCAACAATTCAGTGACTCTAGTCACTGTTATTTCCTAGACACGAGAGCATGACTGTGTTGTCGCTAACCTCAGAGGGAACGCATTTCACGCTGATACTATTTTCAGCTGCAGTAGTATGAATCATAAAAGATGTGGGCAACAGTTTGATTGTCTTGCTTCCAGTATCACTTGTTTTGTTAGATTTCTAATAAATATATGTTATTCACTCTTCAACTAGTTGGTTGATTTTTGCTGAAGATTTTCGTCCTTCAATCGGCACTCGTGTACTTCAGAAGTGCTGGTCATACTTCGAGAAACTGTGTCATGAGTTAACTCCAGTTTTAACTTATTGAAAATGTTTTAAATAAGGAATTAGAACAGGAAATTTGAAGGAAAAAAAAAAGCAAATGTTACAGGCGATTCCAAGCCCAATTTTGATATGCGTTTTGTAAGGGCAATTAAATGTAATAAGTCTACTATTACAGTTTAAGAACCAAGCCATTCAGAGATGAAACTCAGTACAAAATATGAAATTTCAAATTTCGAATTCAGATTGACTTGGTTTGGTGATAAATTTGAATAGAAAGCAGTGTGCTTTGCGTTATGAATTGTTGTCGAACAAGTCTATGAAACTTGTAAAACTCCGACGACTTTTAGAAAAATACATCATTTGATTTTTCAGTGACCTTTAGGGCGATTGAATGCTGGAAAAGATGGCAGTTTCCGTCATGGGGTCCATTAACAGCAAGGTACTAGAAGCACTCTGCCGCTTAAATTTGAGCATTGCTATGGCAGGGAAACTTTATTCTATCAGAGAAAGTTTACTGCTCCCAACTATGAAAGATGTTGTAAAAACTGTAACTGTTCCACCTCGTCAAAACACATGGGGAGATGAAAGTTATTATCTTGGGACACATGAATATTAAATAAACTATTTGTGGCTTGCCCGCAAATTGCCACGCAAATAGAAACAATAAACATTCCATGGTTCCCCATTTCTCTATGTAATGTTTGGGCGCCATGGTTACAGTTTTAAATAAAACTGTAAACCAAAATTTATATTTACTAGCATATAGACTTATATTGAAATCACAGGGGTAGGGTTTTAAATAATTAACCATTAAGTATCGCTTAAGAAAGAAAATTAACGCAATATAAAATACAAATGAATTTATTAATAAAATGAGATGAATCGGAAAAGTTTCCTTAAAGCGTGGAGGAATTTATAATTTACTGAATTTACTATTGCTTGCTTTATCTAATTGAAGCTCACCAATTGCAGCTTCCGTTGAAGTCATCTGGTTTCCGTGGTTACTCGTTCTCTTCTTCTCGATGTTGAATTTGCTCCATGGACATCCTTCCTTACATCTCTGATATGGTACGGGCTATCTGGACTAACACTCCCTACATGCCTAGTCTTTAAATTAGACATTGGCCCTATACTTGTAAAAACTGATCAACTTTGATCGTAAGAGGAGAAAATTCAGAGATATGAATTTTTCCATATTAGTAGAAATCTCAATCCAACTGAGCTATACTATTTATACGGTACAGACTTGTACCAAAATTCCGTAGAATTAAACTAAACATAGTTCTTCGTCCATAATATTTACTGAAAATAACACAAGCCGTAAGCTGGTTTCTTGTCATGCAGATCCGATAACATTACCGCAACTAAGTACTGTATCGAAGCGATAACACATTGTACAAAAGTAACTATGTCGCGGAGCGACCACACACTGTTTCAAATATCAAATCACGTCGTTCAAAGTAGATGTTCACAGTCGAAGTACTAGTGATGGAGTATCTCGTAGTTAGGTTGTAAGGTTGTTAGGCTGTAAGTCGTTAGGTCCCGTTCTCGTGTTGAGAATCAGTATATATCCGGGCTCACCCCCATTCTTGGTAACAGTTCAATCTCAAAACTCATATACAACGAAGTATCTGATTCGATAGATCGAAGCATCAACTCCCCTTTCCTTCTTCCTGGACAAGTCCAGAAGGCGTGGCGATGATATAGCTGACCAGCTTGCAAGCCTCGCGCACGGGTCGCTGTTTACTAGCCTTGGTCATAAAATAAACCCATGGCTCACGCAAAATCCCAAGCTTCAAGAATAACCCTCCGTATACACAAATATGAGATGAAATGAAAACAACTATGTCTCAACATATTGACCGTATTTACAACATAATGAATTCTTATCCTACATAATATAATAATTTAAATAATAAAACGATGTTATCATATATACAATATGATTCCAAAAAGCCTTGATTACAAATGATTGACGTTGAATAAATATGTTATTACAAATAATTGCCGATGGCGGATAAACTTGATATCAAATGATATCGCGTAAAATGATATTATATTAAATTAGTAGGGCTGGAGAAGCCTGGACGGTTACATACGCCCTCCTGTTATTTACAGATATAACATATATGAAAATAACACACTACACCAAAACGGCTGATATATACATCATTACATCTTACAAACACAATAAAAAACATACATAATCAAATCTTGTATCTCACTGTAGAGTGTCTGTTTCAACGATACCAGATAACATTAGTAATAATTCATGCCGATTTTCTTCCGAAAGTTTGTCAGCAACACTCATATATACAACGAAACAACAGGTAAATAACTCTATCTTTGCACTTCACCATCACAGTGTTCGGCAGTTCCAGGTTATATTATATATACACCACACACACACGTAATCACATGTGGCTTACCTCTCATAGATGGCCGCAAGCAATTTCTTGTTTTCATTGCAAAAAATATTACTACTTAGAAAATTATTGCATTAATTTCCTTCTGCAGTTTCAAAAAAATCCCAAGTTACTCATGGCTTCTACAATGGTGTCAGGTCTAGGTTCACAACCTATACATGAATTCACGTTTTCAAACTCAAGTACATTTAATGTTACCAAACAACGTCTGGGAGACATTACACTTAATTCGCAGAAATATATCGTCTCAGAGAACGAATATTATAAGTGCCCAACATGACACGATTACCATCTTTCAATCTGTATGCACAAGGACCATCCCGACAATGAATCTGGAATGGACCCTGGTACAACAAAAAGAATTTCTTCGTCACTTTCTCTTCACTGGACGAGAGCATGGGAACACGTAACAGAACAGAATCTCCTACCTGAAATTCGTCTAACACATGACGTTTCTGCTGTCTGCTACGCTTCTCAGCCGCTTTAATCAAATTCTCTCTCGCTAATCTGACATATATCTGAGAGTCCCGCTGAGGTTCCTGTGTATTACCTAGTACTTTTGTCAGCTCATTCCTTGGATTGCTGCCAAAATGAACCTCTAATGGGGTGAATTTCGTACTATCATGCTGTACCATATTAATCCATTTCTTAATCAACGCTAAAGAACCAACCCACGCAGTGTGCTTGTCATGAACTAAAGATCGAAACATCCTACCTAACTCCTTCATCGTGCGTTCACACATATTCCCTTGCGGATTCCTAATTGAGGAAAAAACATGTGTGATACCTAACTCTGTCATCACAGCTTTCCACTTCTTCGATGTAAATTGAGAACCGCTATCAGATAATAACCTACTAGGCGTACCTAATTCCTGAAAATACTTGTCACTAATAATCTTACTGCAACTAAGACCTGTCGCTTTACTCACGATCAATAAAAGATTGACACACAGACTACTCGAAACTTCAATAATACCATCCTCTAACATAGCTTCAATTTGATTGTCTACCGCTTTAGCATATTTATGTGGTATCGGATATCTCGGTCCCGCGAATATACTTTTATCCAGCACTGACAATGAGTGTTCATACACATGTGTTTTGCCAGGTTTCGATGAAAATACTTCCTTGTGTTCTCTCAACACATACAACAATCGGTCCCTCTGACCTTCTTCCAAATTGCTATCTACCGCTTCTCTCAAAGCATCATCGTGGTTCTCCTCTAACCACACTTCACATAACTTAAAATCCGCTCTGTCTTCTTCATCTTTTGAAACCTCATTAACACACCACATGTTACAAACCTCCACTTTCGTCTGAACTTCGGCATCCCACGTGACTTTAACATCCTCATTATCCCACCTTAAATATACTATCGCATCATTGTAATCTAGCCGAGCTGAGTATAAACTTAGCCAGTCAGATCCCAAGATAACATCAAATATAAGATTCGGAATAACAAGACAGATCTGAATTTTCGACTTCCCGTTAATACAAATAGGTATGGCAACTTGTTTACATATTTGCTTGGATCGTTTACCTACAGCAGTGACGATATATGTGGACTTCACAGGCATTTCTTCAATCTCAATATTCTCCTTCTTTCTGTCTTCATACCACTTCAAACTTACACATGATCTTTGACTGCCTGAATCCAATAAAGCATGATACTGCGCCCTCCATATAACGACCGTAACAACGGGGTTCTCATTTTTACTACCAACTTCGACTTGATTCACTTCAACCTCCCGTAATAACTCATCTCTGACATCGAGATCATAATCCATGTGCGTCATTACACAATTTCTCGCAACATGTACTGAAGACTGATAATCTGATCTCTCATTACCGTCTACTATCAGTTTAAATTACTGTGTCTCCTGGTATCCTGATTTCGGCTTGTACCTTCCTCTTCATTGCGTTCCCTCTGAACATTCCTATTTTGCTGGTGTGACTGATTACCTACAAGTTGTTGTCTCGGTTGAAACTGACCACGGTGATTGTGCTCTTGTCTTCTGGGTGGTGGTTGATAGTTTGTGTGCTCT
The DNA here is from genome assembly GCF_040414725.1 of Anabrus simplex. Classification (NCBI taxonomy): domain Eukaryota; kingdom Metazoa; phylum Arthropoda; class Insecta; order Orthoptera; family Tettigoniidae; genus Anabrus; species Anabrus simplex. Next base: position 926,654,425 of record NC_090265.1, on the reverse strand, counting down.
CGTGTACTATTACTATTTCCTAACGCATCGAAACTTGCTAGCAATCTTTCCATTCCCTGAATAGACTCTATCTGTTGCATACAGCTAGATTCGCGGATTTTGTTGGGAAAATGTCTGAGTAATATCTTAACAATATATCTCTCCGCTGACATTCCATCTACGTTTTTACAAATCATAACGTGGGCTAAAATATATTCGGTCATAGAAACTCCCTTGTGTGGCCTAAATTTCCCAAAGACAATGCGTTCTCTTTCCCTGCTTTGTATAGCTTCACTCCAAAAATTTTCCGTGAAATATTTCTGGAATTCCACCATACTGGTCATGCTGCTCTTATACACCGCAAACCATGATTTCGTTTCCCCAATAAAAGCTTTACCAGTTATCTCTAACGCTTCTTCCCATTCAATGATTCCTTCTTCTATTCGCTTTTCAAATCGTTTCTTAACAGTGTTTAAAAAATCTATAGGTTTTGTCTGCCTCCCATTGAATTTACGTAGTTCAGTTTCATATATGAAATTTGTACCATGGCACTGACTTCCTATATTACCTTGCTTTTCTCTGATTTCTTTACGTATTAGTGCCTCCGACCTCTCAATACGTTCATTAATTCTTTTCTCTCTAGTTTCTACGTCATTTGCAATGTGTTCCTGTCTTTCCTTGGTGGCTTTAATTTCAATAGCATATTCCTCTGCTCTCTTAAACTTTTCATTACATATTTTGGCATTAATCTCTACCTTACCACACAGATCATCGTATTGTTGTTGTACTTCTTCTCTAACTTTACTAACTTCTCCTACTTGTTCCTGCATTTTACAATTAATTGCTGTGATCTGCTGGTCTACTTCGCTCCTATGTTCAGTTAACTTACTTTCTACCACTTTCTCATGCTGGCTACGTCTCATCTCCTGTTCCGCTAACTGACTCTGAAAAAGTTTCTGCTGCTCTAGTGCTTCATCTAATCTATGATCTAAAGCATCCATCCTAGCATTCACTTCTCTGCTAATTTCCGTTTTAGTCTGTTCTATCTCCTTGCTAATTTCGGTTTTCGTCTTCTGTACTTCCTTCTTTATTTCATTCGTTTGTTCAAATATCCCTTGCATCATCACAAACAGTTGTTCCATATTCTTATCACTATTCGTATTACCTTTCTCGCCCTCCATCCTAGCTACATCAGATTCTGTATTATTTTCCATGTTCCCACCTCTCTCTACCGATTTATCTACTTCAATACTTTCATCTACAACATTCCTAGAATTCAGTGTCTCGCCTCCCTTTACTAAGTTTCCGCTACGTAATTTCATGTCCTTTTCACCTTGTGCAGCCATGATTCCCCCAAAATCACACATACAAATTATATGGACACTCACTTAACCCCCACAAACACAGATTCTACTTTTACTGCTTTCCTTCCACGAATACTTAATGGTTTTCGAGCTCCACGTTGGTGCGACAAATGTAACTGTTCCACCTCGTCAAAACACATGGGGAGATGAAAGTTATTATGTTGGGACACATGAATATAAAATAAACTATTTGTGGCTTGCCCGCAAATTGCCACGCAAATAGACAAATAAACATTCCATGGTTCCCCATTTCTCTGTGTAATGTTTGGGCGCCATGGTTACAGTTTTAAATAAAACTGTAAACCAAAATTTATATTTACTAGCATAGAGACTTATATTGAAATCACAGGGGTAGGATTTTAAATAATTAACCATTAAGTATCGCTTAAGAAAGAAAATTAACGCAATATAAAATACAAATGAAATTATTATACAAAAAATGAGATGAATCCGGAAAGTTTCCTTAAAGCGTGGAGGAATTTATAATTTACTGAATTTACTATTGCTTGCTTTATCTAATTGAAGCTTACCAATTGCAGCTTCCGTTGAAGTCATCTGGTTTCCGTGGTTACTCGTTCTCTTCTTCTCGATGTTGAATTTGCTCCATGGACATCCTTCCTTACTTCTCTGATATGGTACGGGCTATCTGGACTAACACTCCCTACATGCCTAGTCTTTAAATTAGACATTGGCCCTATACTTGTAAAAACTGATCAGCTTTGATCGTAAGAGTAGAAAATTCAGAGATATGAATTTTTCCATATTAGTAGAAATCTCAATCCAACTGAGCTATACTATTTATACGGTACAGACTTGTACCAAAATTCCGTAGAATTAAACTAAACATAGTTCTTCGTCCATAATATTTACTGAAAATAACACAAGCCGTAAGCTGGTTTCTTGTCATGCAGATCCGATAACATTACCGCAACTAAGTACTGTATCGAAGCGATAACACATTGTACAAAAGTAACTATGTCGCGGAGCGACCACACACTGTTTCAAATATCAAATCACGTCGTTCAAAGTAGATGTTCACAGTCGAAGTACTAGTGATGGAGTATCTCGTAGTTAGGTTGTAAGGTTGTTAGGCTGTAAGTCGTTAGGTCCCGTTCTCGTGTTGAGAATCAGTATATATCCGGGCTCACCCCCACTCTTGGTAACAGTTCAATCTCAAAACTCATATACAACGAAGTATCTGATTCGATAGATCGAAGCATCAACTCCCCTTCCCTTCTTCCTCGACAAGTCCAGAGGGCGTGGCGATGATATAGCTGACCAGCTTGCAAGCCTCGCGCACGGGTCGCTGTTTACTAGCCTTGGTCATAAAATAAACCGATGACTCACGCAAAATCCCAAGCTTCAAGAATAACCCTCCGTATACACAAATATGAGATGAAATGAAAACAACTATGTCTCAACATATTGACCGTATTTACAACATAATGAATTCTTATCCTACATAATATAATAATTTGAATAATAAAACGATGTTATCATATATACAATATGATTCCAAAAAGCCTTGATTACAAATGATTGACGTTGAATAAATATGTTATTACAAATAATTGCCGATGGCGGATAAACTTGATATCAAATGATATCGCGTAAAATGATATTATATTAAATTAGTAGGGCTGGAGAAGCCTCGACGGTTACAAAACCATATTTGGTAAGTTACTAAGGTAAATAAATAAATAAATAAATGAAGTTATTGTTTTAATGCCGCACTGACTACCTTTTGACGGTTATCGCAGACGCAGAAGTACCGGAATGTTGTCCTGCAGGAGTTATTTCAAGGCCCAGTAAATCTGCCGACACAAGGCTAACGTATTTCAGCATCTTCAAATACCACCGGACTGAGCCAGGATCAAACCTACCAAGTTGGGGTCAGAAGGCAATCGCCTCAACCGTCTGAGCCACTCAGCCTGGCAAGTTACTAAAATATATTAATTTGATTTATATTTTATATGACCTATCAGTCGTAGAATTAACGGTATAGCAGGGAACGTGAAATTTCAGTTAATTTAAGGAGTTAGAAAACTACCCTTACGTGCGTCATAAGTGAGCGTACTGATGTTATAAATAACGCGCTGTTAATGTGTTACGTTAGATATGCACACGATTATTTTCATGTCGATATTCTGTTTTGTAGAACTAAGCCAACTCAAAAACTTGAAAAGAAATATTTGACAGTCTCGATAGTTGCATAACTTCTGTTCGAATGGCGCTTGGGCCATTATGAGTGAAATTGTTTCTAAGGTCAAGGAAGTAGCGCCAAATATGAATTTTATGCAGAGTTTCTTATGTAGAGAATCACTGGGCTCTAAAGGAATGCCACCAGATTTAAACCGGCACGTAAGGCTAGTAATTTTATTAAGGCTCACCCGTGAAATAGCAGGTTGTTGTTTGTACTCTACGATGAAATGGACAGTGAACAGACGCACATTTTGCTTCATTTTAAAATTCACTGACATTCTAACGAGCAAGGTTATTTCCGTTAAGACATGACATTTTATTGTGTGTAAATGAACATAATTCTGATTTTATATCACTTCTTATTGACGAGGTATGCTTATTAGTATTATCTTTCAGGCAGTTATTCAAAATTAAATGAAATATTACTTTTGTCGACGCTGAGTTTCTTAAAAGGGTTTCTGACTATTTCAGAACTGTAAAGCAGAAATTCGAAACATATTTTCTGAATAACTTTTACGAGAAATTTCTGCGGTTCATTTCAGGATTACAGTCTCGAAAATTACTTGACGTTATCTATGTAAGAATAGATAATGGAGCTTTGAAGTGGCAGTGAGCTTAGAACAGAATTCTGTGATCTTGACATCTCGGCATTGGATCTCCTCTCAGTGAGATATTACAAATTCTCTGAAGAAGCATTACAAATGTTTGTGCAGTTTTCAACAGCGTTTTTGTCCTCGGACATTCCCGGCACTAAAAGCCATACGCCATTTCATTTTTTAACAATGTATTTTTGTAACGGATGCTTTTCATCGTTCCTTCAGATATTTTATTTTTACAGGCATAGATTTAGGGTATGAGCCGATCTTTGACTGAATTTGACCAGTGTTAAGACAGATATCCAGGGATACAAGCTCAACGAACTCGTATAAAAGTTTGTAAAGTAATTTGCTTAATAAAGATTAAGAGTCCATTCAGTGACGATTCACTTTCACAGATGTTCATATCAATGGTGGTTCCGTTGTTATTCAAAACATGCTTTTAGATGTATTATACACAGTTCAAAAAAAATATTAGTCCTCTGTGGGTGGGGGACGCAGATGAAGAATACACCCACAGTATCCCCTGCCTGTCGTAAGAGGCGACTGAAAGGGGCCCAAGCGGCTCTCAACTTGGGAGTGTGTGTTGGCTACTACGGGGCCCTTAGCTGAGTTCTGGTCTTGCGTCCACTTACTTGTGCCAGGCTCCTCACTTTCGTCTATCCTGTCCGACCTCCCTTGGTCAACTCTTGTTCTTTTCCGACCCCGACGGTATTAGAGTATTCGAGGCCTAGGGAGTCTCTAATTTTCACGCCCTTCGTGGCCCTTGCCTTACTTTGTCTGTTACTTCATTTTTCGAGGTGACGGATCACTACTTATTCCTTCTTTTTTTTTATCTACCCCTGTGGGTGGGGGACGCAGACGAAGAATACACCCACGGTATCCTCTGCCTGTCGTAAGAGGCGACTAAAAGGGGTGACCAAGACATGATCAAATTATAACCATGAAATTATTTGTGACTAGTACCACCACGCGGGGAACACCATGGGTCGCCTTTATTTGCGCGTAGTACCCTATGTTGGGTCTAAATAGGTTTGTGATTAGTAACAAACGTGGGCACGACGGCTTTTACAGTACCTGTGATTAGTAGCACTATATGAGCGACACCATGGGATGACGCAACCCATGGTTCTGGGTTGCCTATGATTAGTACCCCCTATATGAGGAACACCGCGGGATAGTATGAGTCCCTCTGGTTAGTACACTTAGGTGATGAACACCATAGGTTTGCATTACCTGTCAATGGCGTCGCAATGTGCGAAACACATTAGGCCTGTAATACATGTGCGAATTTTATTACCTGTGAGTCGTACCATAATGTATGGAATACCGCGAGTCTACGCTACTCTTGATTAGTACCGCAACATGGGGAATACCATGGTTCTACTTTTCTAGCGATAAATACCATTATGAAGGCCGATGACCTGGATTTTGGACCCGTTTCGAGAACGAGCATATTCTGATCGATTCAGCATCGTGCTATAGAAGCAGTCCCTTGGTCCGTACTACTATTGTTTTGTGCCAGCTTCTGTGCATGTGAGGCACTGTGGGTCGGATCCAGTGATCGTTTCAACTTCACATCAATCCATCCATTCATTCTTCGTCCTTTAACTTCATATCAATCCATCCATTCATTCTTCGTCCTCACGCTTTGAATTCTGGTCAGTGGAGGATTTTGGACTTTTAATTTTTCATCTCATTTCGTCTCATTTCGTACCACTAGGGGCCGATGTCCTCGATGTTAGGCCCCTTTAAACAACAAACATCAATCATCATCAATCATCAATCAAAAAATTAGGGGAACATGTTTTTGAACGTATGCCATGCTCCACAAAACAATACCTCCCACCCAGCTCTATTACCACTTAAACCTTTATTCTTTACCGTTGAAGTATACAAAGGAACATCGATGGATTCGCGTTCATTTTCAGAACACAAACGGAAATGTCCAAATAGGGGCGAAAACAAAGTGATAACAGTCCTCCAGGGTGGATTTGTATCACAGTTGGAGAGCTTCTGTATGGTGTATGTCCTCCACGGGCATTTATGACAGCTAGGCACCTACCTGGCATGCTCCGTATAAGTCGACGGAGGTCACGTTGCGGTATCAGGTCCCATTTTTCAATGAGGGCTTGTTCGAGGTCTTGGAGAGTCTGTGGTGGAACAGGACGCCCACGAACACTTCTGTCAAGCCTCGCCCACACATGCTCGATGGGTTTAAGGTCGGGACTCACTGCTGGCCATTCCATCTCTTGAATGCCTAGTTCTTGCAAGACAGCTCTGGTGATGCGCGCTACAGGAGCCCTGGTATTGTCGTGCATGAGTACGAATTCTGGGCTAACACCGTATACAGTAACCAATACATGCTGTAGCAGTACCTGCTCGATGTACCCCGCAGTGGTAAGATTACCACGAACGACAAGATCCGTACGGCCATTAAAACTGATGCCACCCCACACTATCACAGACCCTTGTCAGACTCGGTCGCCTTCCTGGATAACATTTGGCGTGTACTGCTCACCACGGCGTCTCCATACACGTTGACGTCCATCACGCTGTGTCAGGGGAAATCTGGACTCGTCTGTGAACAACACAGGTCTACATTGCCGAAGTTGCCAGTTGACGTGGGTACGGGCAAAGGCGAGCTGATCGATGTTGCTGCGTTAAACGGGTCACTCTTAACCTGTCTCTTACTGTCTAGTGAGACACCGTGACTCCAGCGACCCTCCTGAGGTCTTGTTACAGTTCTCTGGCAGTTGCTGAATGACGCCGCAACGCACATATGGTCAGATATCGGTCATCCTGTGAGGTTGTCATGCGTCCACGGCCTTCCCTGCCTGTGAAGTGGCCTGTCTCATTGTAGCGATTCGACAAGCGTTGAATAACTGACGGAGGGACATTGAGATCCACAGCAACACAACGAAAAGTCCATCCTTCCTGGATCAAAGAGTCGGCCCTTGCGGATTGAACCTCGTTAAGATGTCTCATGGGATGTGCTGGTTTACGTACAACGTGCTCAGTTGACCGCAGTAGTCTGTGTACCTCACAACGGCACACGGATGGGCCGCTGTTCACTTTGTTTTGAGAGGTCACCTGACAGTTTAATGCATGGCTACGCCTGCATATTGAGTATAACTTCGATTTGATATACCCTAAGTAACTAAGTACTCAAGGTATGCTGTACGACCATTGGAACCCCATCTACGAAATTAACGTTCACATAGCAGACGTTACAAAACATGTTCCCCTAATTGTTTTGAACTGTGTATTAAAAATGTCACAGTGCTTCCACATATTAGTAAGTTTAAAATTTATAAAATGTTAAGCCCACATAGCTTCGTGGTCCGTAGCATTGTTTCAGACATTTGACTAGTCTTCTGATTAAAAATGGCCGAGGAATACTGATCTTTGGGACAAATGTAATAACCGCTATTTGGTAGTTTATGTAATGTATACCAGTTGTTGTTGTTGTTGTTGTTGTTGCTGCAAAAGTCGAAGTTTAGAAGATTGGAACGATGTGATGGTCTGATTATTTACCCGATTGATAATTTGAGTTATTGATTTGTACGGTATATAGCAGGTATTGGGAACTAAAATTAATATCATTATCCGGGAAGCTGAAATCGTATTAATGCTTATAAATTAGTTAGTTAATCATTTTTCTACAATGATTTACAAAAGGAATGTATACCTTTTGGGCTGACATTAAACTGACTGAGGGATTTCAAACGACGATTGGGTTTACGTCCTGTATAGGATTGAAAATAAATGACAGAAGACCAAATTGGTTGTGGTACTGCGTGCTAGTGTTCAAATGGTGGCTAAATTTGTACAGCATTGATCATTTTTTCTACTTTATGACATTAATCCGGAACATATGGCGTTGTCATTGATTGATAGCCCTCATAAATGATGTATAAAATCTTGTATTAAGAGGACAGATAAATTTTAGAGAGTGAATATGCTACTCCCAGGCCATATAACTGTTCATTTCAGGAACTGAATGAGTTTTTGCAGATTCACGAATTGTATGATTCCATTGCTCTTTCCGGGAAGTGTGTGAGAACGCTTTATCTTCCTCTGCAATTTGTGAAATGATGAACAATGGTAATTCCATATAACTTACTTCGTAACATCACCTTACGCAAAGCTCGTGCAGTTTTAAATAATGTTTATGAAATCTTAAATGCGGGTTAAACTCGCTCGTCACTTTTTTTTGTATAAAATAGGGCAAGAATATTAAATGCTAGCATGTACTCGCGGCTTCGCCCGCGTTTATTAATTCAACCGTTAGATGTTTTTAAATAATGTAAACTAACCTAACCTAACTCCATGACTCTACAGCCCTGAAGGGCCATGGCCTACCAAGCGACGGCTTCTCATCCCGAAGGCCTTAACATTACGAAAGGTCGTGTGGTCAGCACGACGAATCCTCTTTGCTGTTATTCGTAGCTTTCTAGACCGGGGCCGTTATCTCACCATCAGATAGCTCATCAATTCTAATCACGTAGGCTGAGTGAACCTCAAACCAGCCCTCAGATCCAGGTAGAAATTCCTGACCTGGCCGGGAATCGAATCCTGGGCCTCTGGGTAAGAGGCAGGCACGCTACCCCTACACCACGAGGCTGGATTAATTTATTTGAAGCAAAATTAAAAGCATTATATTAACACATATCGTTTTTGCATAAATTGCATGAAATACATTATTTCATTTTTTATTATACACTTACTTTCATTGCTTAAGACGGATTGGTGGATGGTACTTATAATATTACAACAATATAAAAACAAAGTATTTTTCCTTATAACTTCCAGATAAATTATATTAAGTGTCCTTTCATTTGAAGCTGAGAGTATAGTGTGTTTGCCTGTCCAGTTCTTGAACAACCCACGTGCAATTGGCCATGGGAAACGCACCGTTTCCGAAGACCGAGTCCTGCAACTTTAAGCGATTTTCATCGTGCCTTGTTGATGCACATAGCGAAACTCAAACTAACAGGGGACTGCAGATGTCTAAAATGAAACGGTATATCCGAAGGGATGATTTGAATCTAAGGAATGAATACTACTTCGCCTGCGGCATGCTCAGTTAAGATGGTGGCTTCAATAATATTCGGCATCAGTTTCTTGACTGAGAGTCGTATTCCGTTGCGGAGAGAAGCAGGATTCATATTTCTGAGAAGGATATTCGGTGCCACAGTCGTCCGCTCCAAAATGTTCGAGGGTACTCCAGGTGACTCCAAGTTGTCCGAAAGTTCTGTGTTGTAGTTGTCAGCCTCATCTGCGTTGCATGTCGTGTCGCTAGACTTGTACATTTGTAAAACACCGGGAAATTCTTGTAAAAGTTGCTTGTTGATGTTGCAGCTACATTGACAGCTTCATTTCTTGGAGCATGGATAGCTCTTTGACAGCCATGCGTGATCGGTGAATTGATATGCCCACGTATGTCAAACATTTCAGATCTATGCGTGCCGTGGATTTGGCTGGGTATTACACACATACGCACAGGGAAGCACTTTCGGATATGGCTTCTTATGTCATGGACTTAAAATGGCACCTTGATTGATATACACTCATGTTCATAAAAATCAGAACACCTTGAAAGACTAGAGATAGAAAGTTCATATTCACAGGACATGCTCATTACTATGTTCTGCTGAAACGATGAGCATTTCACTCACCTAGGTTCAGCATGTGCCCTGTTGACTCGTAGGCACTATGTCCTCCATGGGCACTGATAACGTGTTCCATGCGTGATGGCATCCATTCGTATAAGGCGCGAATGGCGTCCTGGGGGATAGCCATCCATGCTGCATTCACCTTTCAACAGTTCATCTTTGAAGACTGGCATTGGGTCACAGCGCCGCACCCGTCGTTTCACCATATCCCACACATTTTCGATTGGCGACAAGTGCGGTGATCGGACGGGCCAGGGCAACACTCTGACATTCTGTATCAACAAGAAGGCACGTGTTCGTGCAGCAACATGTGGTCGTGCATTGTCCTGCTGAAATATGGCATCTGGGCTGTCGTGCAGAAAGGGTATGGCTACAAGTTGCAGGATGTCATTCACGTAGGTCAGGCTGGTCACAGTGCCCTGGACACGCACCAGCCGTGATTTGTGGTTGTACCCAATAGCAGCCCACACCATAAGACCTTGAGTTGGCGCTGTATGTCTCGTGCGAATGCAGTCAATGTGATGCCTCTCTCCCTGTCTGCAGCGAACAAAAACGCGGCCATCGGTTTCAAACAAACATAACCTGGATTCGTCCGAAAACACTATCTGCTGCCATTCCTGTTCTCAGTGATGTCGTTTCATACACCATTGCAATCGAGCATGTTTATGCACATTAGTCGAAGGTAGGCGGAGAAGTGGACGACGCGCCGGTAACCCAGACCGTAATAAACGGTGACGGACTGTCACTTCTGATAGTGTACGATGTGTTACACTGTTCCACTGTTTCTCCAGAGCCGAGGAGGGCGCAGATATGTCCTCCAATGCCATTCGGATGAGGTGTCGATCTACTCGGGGTGTGGTCTGGATGGTGCGACCGGACCCATCTCGTTGTTTTCTACGTCCTTCTGGGAACCATTCTGTACACACCCGTTGCACTGCCGACACACTTTGTCTCACACGAGCAGCAATTTCCCGGAGAGATGCATCACGTTCTCTCATGCCAATAATGCGCCCTCTTTCGAACTCACTCGTATGACGGTACGGTTCTCGCTTACATCTGCGAGGCATCCTGCACGTCTGTTCAAGTCACACTGATCCATTACTTCGGTTTATAGCGACAACGAGAGCCGCAGCCACATTTTACCAGTCGTGGTGGTGCGCCGAGTTATCGATGTGGGCCTTGAAACTGAGGGCCGACATGGTTCGAATGCTAATCATTTCTTCAGAACATACTAATGCACATTTGAATATTAACTTCTTATCTCTAGTCTTTCAAGGTGTTCTGATTTTTATGAACATGAATATATGTATTACTATGCCTTGTTTATTATTATCTATCTTACGTATTATGTTTGTTATAAATAAAATAATTAAAATATTGAGTTAGTAAAAGAAAATACGGTTCACGTTTTATTGCTGGTATAGTGAAATCCTCGTATTCCATAAAATTTTAAGTGATTGAAATGAATATGGGGTAAATATGAAATAAGTAACTAAATTAATATAATTAATGAAAGCTTTTCCCTGGAGGATTCATCTAGGAATACCCCTATGCTAGAAATTTTAGATCTCTGCGTGCCGTAGATTTGGATGGGCATCGCGAAACATTTCCATATATTACGGATTGAATATGGCTCCTCGTGTTGCGGATTGATAAAGGCTTCATACGCCATGGATTTAAAATGACACCTTGACTTTTCTTACCTATCATATGTACGATGTCTAGCGACAGTGAATGCATTTAATTCTGGTGACAGAAGTATGGATTGTCATATCCCAACATTCGTTTTCTGTTGGTTTATCGTTCATAACTCACCAACGAGCGCGAAAATTAAAAATCTGCCTTCAAGTTGCATTTTTATCTTTTTCCATCTACGTATGTTAAAAATTTCAGATCTCTGCGTGCCGTAGGGGTTTGACTGGACATCTCGCACACACAGGCAGGCAAACACTTCCTCTTATTATTATAGATAAAAGATTTGAAAGTATATGACAGTTAGTAGTTTATTTATTGACATTAAAATAATTATTACTCTGATATAGTTTAGTCTATATCGGCGTACTAACGTTAATTACCGCATGTGTTATGATATTCATATGCAAGTATTTATACACGTACTTGCAGTGTTACTATGCTACTGGCTCCATTGTCAGAGTGGACTTCTATTAACAGCCAATGTATTACGTTCCTTTTTGCTTGTAGCTATTCACAGTGAAATAAATAAGAGTAAGAATTATAACTTATTTTCCATGGTGTATTTTCCGATGACTGAATTGATGTGCACTAGTACACGATATTTGATTGAACTTGGTGAATACAAGTGTCATTCAAGATCTGGCATATTATGCGTATCCATGCTGTGTTAATCTTGCTTGTTTCACAGTTCGAGAACTGTGCAGAAATATTGCTGTTCAGTACCAACATTATTGATTTCCTGCAAAAGTTTATCCTGTTCATGAAATGAGTAGTTGAAAGAAAATACGGTTCACGCTTTATTGCTGGTATAGTGAAATCCTCGTATTTCACAAAATTTTAAGTGAATGAAATGAATATCGGGTAAATATGAGGTAACTAACTAAAGTAATATAAATAATGAAAGCTTCCTTTTGCGCGATGTACGAAGTACATATGTGTAAATAATATATACAGTCGAACCTGCCCTAACGGACATCCTTATTCAGCGGACACCTCCCTATACGGACAATTTTCCTCAGAACCAACTTTTACATAAGACAAGTGTTAAACTGGCCTCATATAAGCGAACACCTCCAACTCCGGACAGCGGACATCGCCATTTGTCCCATCCACTTGACTTAAGCGGACACTTTACACGTTGCAGGACAACTTATTTCGCCGGACCACATTTCGTGCTTACTTTTAAAACCATTCTTCAAACGTAAGGAAATCCCTTTTGAATGTTTGTACTATTTCGAGTGCAAGAGGAGAGAAGGTACATCGGAATGCAGTTCTACCTAGTGGTGTATGGGCCTATTCCGAGAATTCTAATTGCCCAGAAATGCTGCCAGAGACTGTTGACTCACAAGTTAGCTCGTTATTTTCTTCCCTTCTTGCATCATTCTATTCATAACTCGGATTGTCGCTGATAAGGTCGAGCTCAGGTAGTCGACTTGAGTAGGAAAGGACAGTACAGGCGCTAATTAGTGAGACAGAAATACCGTATCATTTATCTGTTAAACATGAGTAACAATGGATTACTTCACGAAGCTGTAATGTTTGTAAATGATGTAAAATCACTTATAATAACTCTCTATGAAATACTAATACAGAAATGACTTAGAATAATAAAAATAAAGATATGTATGCTTATATTTCAGGTTCGATTATTTTTACAAACTTGTTTTAGCGGACACATCTCGTAACGGACAATTTTCCTCGGAACCGACGGTGTCCGCAGAAAGGAGGTTCCACTGTGTTACGTGTGCTTCAATGTAAGATCGAGAAATGCTATAGCGCCTATAGAATAACTGCCGACTCATTGTGTAGTGGCAAATTTTTCTGCCTTTACGTTCCACAGTTAGCTCGGGACAGAGTATTAAAAAATTAGAAAACGTTGAAACCTGCAAGTTCATAAGGATACAAGAACAACTGGCGACCAAAAATTTCCACAAGGGTTCCAATAGAAAGGATTTTCCGAAAGGAACCGGGATTACAAAAAAACTATTTTCCATTATTATGAGTCGGTAATAATGCTATTGGCTTCACGTCCCACTAACTACCTTTCACGGTTTTCGAGGAGGCCGAGGTGTCGAAATTTTGTCTCGCAGGAGTTCTTTTACGTGCCAGTAAACCTACCGACACGAGGCTGACGTATTTAAGCACCTTCAAATACCACCTGACTGAGCCAGGATCGAACCTGCTAAGTTGGGGTCAGAAGGCTAGCGCCACTCAGCTAGAGCCACTCAGCGCGACAGTATCGTGAGTCATACGTGGTATTCATTGACTCTCTGGAAGGCTGGAATAAGGAATTCACTAGGAAGGGGCGAAATGGAGGGAATACTTCAAATAAATTAACAATTTTTTTTTTTTGCTAGTTGTTTTACGTCGCACCGACACAGATAGGTCGTACGGCGACTAACAAAATATTTTCGAAGACTAGAAGGTCTAGAACTGCACTTTTGCATGCAAGTAATTCCTAACCTGTAATAGAGCAGGATACTTGTTGACTGAGAATTCTCATGGGGGTGACAGCAAATGGGGATATCCGAAAGAAACACATCTAAAAAAAGTCTCTGTCATTGTCACACTGACTTGGCATTCATATTCAAAAGACGACAGATCCCCATCATCCCGACTTTTGTAATTAACATTATTTAAGCTCGAGGGCAGTCCTTCAAGAACGTATTTTTCTTCTTCAGATATCTCAGTTTTTTTTCCTTAGAGAGCTATATGTTTTACTCATCAGAACGATGTTCAAAGATTTTATTATTTTTAAACATTCAAGACAGCATGCAAAAGACAAAGTACAAGGAAATTAAAAACAAGAACAACAACGACAAACGTGTATCCGGAAATATTTCATAGAAGGCAAGTTTCCTCTTTACAATCGAGTTAATATTTTCTGTAAAAACTCTTCAAATTAAAAATCACCTTGTTAAAATCAAGTGCCATGAAAGTGATCCCCTTTCCTATTATCGTCCAACAGTTCCTAATGGGACATATTAAATGGTCATAAATATAGCCGTTAGTTTTCCACGGGTATTATGCTAGTGTGCTTATCAAGGATGAGACGATTGCCGTGTCTTTGATAAGGCTGGTTTGCTTGAAACTGTAATTCATGACCGAATGTTCATATATGGTATAGTTCCTTATCTTTGTTGTCAGCATTCTGGAATGTAGAAGTAGTATAGCTTATACGCGTCAGTGATATTTATGGGTGTTTGCGTAACACTCTCTGGTGGTGTGCATGCGTAAAATAAGTATTTTGAATGAAGGACTTCTGTGTGTGTAATAGAATTGCAAATTTTATTTATTGCATCAATTCTGGTCAGCTGCATTGACATAAATTGCGAAACTTCGATTGTGTACTAATTAATATTGAAACGTATATTTGAAAAGATACATTCATGAGTTGTAACAGTTCGTATGATGTTAAATGATAAACTATTCAGCGTGTTTTAGTCTCCTAATCGAACTCGATTTCACAGTGAGTTAAGCGTATCAATTCATGGAATTAACTGCTTAACGATTTACTAATTCAGCTGTATGGTACATTGTATTTGTGGGTCTTCCTGATGATTTGGTACTGAATACTAGATGATTATTCTTTTATGATTTTTGTGGATTGCTTCGACAAATGGAGGAAACCTTCGCCAGATGCTTTGTGGGGTCAGTATCTGTTGAACATTATGTGGAAAAGCACCAGCGTGGCAACTTCGACCGCGGTTAATGTTAACTTCCATGGCTGAATACAATACGTTTCTTAACGCATTGTTCTTTAATTATCTCCACAATGAGGAGTCGACACTTAGTAGTTCCATATACCGAAGAAACTCCTCAGACAGAACTAGAATGGAACGTAAGACTAGTTGGATAACAGTGGAAGGGGTCATGGTAGTCCATTTGGCAACACGGTGCTGGACGCGTATCTGAGAGCTGGCATTTGGGAGATGGTTGGTTCGAAGCACATCGTTGGCAACTCCGAAGATTGTTTTCCCAATTTGCTTTAGGTCGTACCGACAAACATAGGTCTTAAGGCGACGATGGGATGGGAAAGTGCTGGGAGTGGGAAGGGGGCGACCGTGACCTTAATTAAGGTACAGCCCCAGCATTTACCTGGTGTGAAAACCGTCTGCAGGGCTGCCGACAGTGGGGTTCGAATCCACTATCTCCCGAATGCAAGCTAATAGCTACGTGATCCAAATCGCGCAGCCACTTTTTCGGTGATTTTTTCCTAAAGCTAGATGCTCTTTCTCCCCATTAGGTGTTAGCTTTTTAAAACCTTCCTTATGCAGTACTGAAATGGAATAATCTTCCTTCTGTTCCTGCTTCCAGCCAATATTCGAGGAGTTGAAGGTATGATTGACCTTAACCGTTTGCGAATCCATGGCATGGTTCATGAGTCACTGAAGAGGAGCCATCCTGGCATTTTTTAATATTATTGAGATCTGCAACATATTTTTTCGGATTATTCCAATCCTTGTCCTTCCCATTCGCCATGCTCCTTAGTGCTTTAAAGTTTATATTTTTGACCTAAATTAGGATCGTTTTAGTAGCTTGATTAATTTTAATAAGAAAATACGGCGACGTGTTTGATGTCTGTAAGAGGATCAACATTTTGCTCTAAGGAGATTCCTCTAAATCTCAAAAGCACTCTCAAGTGCCAACTGGCTTCATGGGAATTTGATCCTGTATCAAAGGTTGGTGCCTAACTAACTGTTCTGCTTAGGAGATCAAGCACTGCACTCGACGTGAAGAAAGGGTAAAGACTGAAGAAAGCGTGGAAGAAAGTGGTTTGGCAACCTCTCCACACCAAACAAGGATCACTTAGAACTCGTTAAGTCAACAGGGTGCTGGTTGTGATTGACTGCTGGTTTCCAGTCCGTTTCCAGGAACTGAGGCTGTCATGGTTTGTCCCCAAATATACCTTAAATTGAAGTGCTTTTTTTAGATTCTAAGAAATAGGATACGTGAACCAACATAACGAATTACACGAGTTCTTTTGATACCGATCATATGTTTAGTAATATATTAGCTTATGAGGTTTATGCAAGTGAAATCCCTTCCCGTTGGCTAATTCAATGGCAGGAGTGGCAATGGCGTGTAGTGAGGTGTGCTGTGTGGGCTGATCCCTCTTGCTTTAGTGCTATAGTTTAAGATGAAGTAAGACCCTGGAAGCCAAGCGACATACGGGCTAGTTTCGGCATCTTGTGTGACAGAGAGAGCAGGGCAAGTATGAGAGAGTTAGAAAGTGAACTTGGTGTTGCTATCTTTCTCCCTTCGCTACGAGCAACTTTGTTTTTTAACACTTACACGAATATAATTCACTTCTGGTAGGATAAAGTATTGTATTCCAACAAATTCGTCAGCGAAAATATCGCACTCAGTACGGTACAACACTCAGCGGTGTTGCCAAGCAGTGCGCAGTGACAAAGCGCGGAGCTAGAGCACGTCAATGCTCCCAACGGAAACGTCTCCCGTGAGGGCTAGGCGAGAACTGACCTGCGGTCTCTATTTGGCAACATTGGGCGACCTTCGCTTCGATTGACTCGTTACGGGACACTCCCTGGGACAGATTAGAAAGCTATTGGTCTTCCATGATCAGGGACAGAAGGGCAGTCGGGAGTTATTCAAAGTTCGCATTTCTCGCGGGGATTCTCTTGGAATTGCCGAGCTCTACTGTGCTGTTGTACCATCAAACTATTAAGCGTCGAATGAGCCTGCAATCTGCAAGTCAGGAATTTAGCCCCTTAGTTCATCATGTCTAGGAAGTTTCTGTTCTTCGTAACAACTCACTTAACTACCTCCAACCGGGGATCAGTTGTAGTGTGTCGGCCTTCAGATCCGAAGATGTTGAGTTCAAATCCGCCAGAAATAGTCGGGTTTTTGAAGGGCACAAAAAAGTCCTTTCGGCACTCTGTCGTACAATGCCGGCATATTCATCGTTCATGCGACAAAATATTAATAAAATATTGGCAGTTGGTCGCTGAGTAAAGTTGCAGTTCGAAATTCCTTGTCATGTAGTAGAGTGAAAAGGAACGTCGAAATTGGCGGCCTAAGTGGCGTCAAAGCAGAATGTCTATCCACAGTAGCTGAGACCATCATCATCATCATCATCATCATCATCATCTGACTAGCTTGATGGTATGAAGTTCGAGACGGTACTGAATCATACAGTACATCCTTTAAACTAAATATTTCTTTTGATTGTCTGTATAGTGTCAGCGATTAATTACAGTACAAATTAGAATAGATTGTGTTCCACTTGGGCGAGACTACGTTGTGATGGGAACAACCTACGTTTTACTTATTATGTTGCATTCTAAGTAGTTGACATTCTGCTTCCTCAAATCATGCAAGCTTCTTTCTGCGGTTCATTGTTTGGAATAGATCGATATTTCTACGCTTGCATTTCTCATTATGTCGAAAATAAATTTTCAGTGCTTTAGCTGTAATTACAGTGCCTATTTATTTGTCAATACCATATACGATCTTGAACAGAATGTTTTGCATATGCCTACATTTGACTTCTTAAGTCAGCCTTCATTATTCACCTGAGGTAGCCTATACTTCTCGTTCTTAGACAAACAAATGTCGCATTACTATAAAATAAAGAGTAGATTTCGATATTGAGCGTGTTACTGGCTGGGGGAGCTGTAGAATTGTAGTGGTTCTTTTTAAAAATACGTTAAAATATATCGGTCATTTTGTTTATTACGAGTGCGCCCCAGTTTCCATATCTCACCGCTCGCTGTATCAGTTGCTCCACCTGGGACCAAACTCTGCAGGCAGCAGATGTTTTTTCGACTGCTGTAACTCGCTGATAGCCTGCATGTCATGCATTTCATCATGGTTTCATTTAAGAGGGATACCTGTTACTTGGTATCCTCAGTTCCTCTGTTACTCTGCTATATATCGTAATTTGATTCTAGTCCCAGGGCCTGCTTTAAGAAGTATAAGTGAATACCCACTACATTGGTATTGGCATACGTATGAAACGATCTCACGCACCACAGCAAAAAGGTATGCTGCACGCATATATTTTTTATTCCGATAATGATACAAATATACAAGTGAACACATTAGGAGTCCTTAGCTATAATATGAAGTGGAGACGACAGTATCTGTAGATATCACTGCACGAACTTCACATCGCCATGAGTACACACTAGGATATTCCAGGAGTTCTACCAGAGAGAAAATCCCTCACCTCTCAAATAGCAGCGCGATGGTCTGGTAACCGGTAGAATTCATATTCGGAGACCTTCCTGACCTCTCGATGTGCTGAGTATCATCGTGATGAAGAAATTCTGCTACCAGTTGTGTCCTGTGGTCTTTTGCCCATGATTATGACTTGTAGACACATAGTATCTACACTGTACTTTTAAATAGTCTCGTGTTATGTTTGAGTACCTTATCTGCCTTACTCCGGGCATTTAGATGCCATCAGTGACGATGTATAATATGGACGTCTGACCAGAATTCGCGTGGATGCCGGGTAAGAGGTGAGAGGGGCAATTATGACTGCCCCGCATGCACCTATCTCAAGTCTCAAGGCCTGACAATAAACATTTGTTCCGTCCGTGGAGACTTGCGAATTGATATGCTGTTGTGAAGTTTCAAAGTGGCAGTGCAGTCGTGCCTTAGGTACACATGTACTGTATGTACTACATAATGAACAGAGCTCGCATTGTCTGTCACGACTGATGTTTGTAGCTAAGAGCGTAGTATCTGTTAACTTGTGCCGTACCTACAAGCTGCCGCGACTTCTCAACAGACGCAGATAGTATCAGTGAACGCTATGCAACTGATTACATCGAACAAGTGGCCACGTGGTTTGGGTCACGTAGCTATCAGCTTGTATTAAGGATATAGCAGGTTCGAACCCCGTTGTCGGCAGCCCTGATGGTCGTTTTCCGTGGTTTCCCATTTTCACATCCGACAAATGCTGGTGCTGTGCCTTAATTAAGGCCACGGCCGCTTCCTTCCTACTCCTAGCCCTTTCCTTCCCACCGTCGTCATAAGGTGGCGGTGCGGCGTAAAGCAAAATTGTCTGTTGGGTGAGGGGGGGGGGGGAATAAAAGCAAAACAAAAAACGGATTATTGCCGGTATCTGTTTTTCGTTGTATTTATGGAATAGTTGCGGGTTCTTCGTGTTCTTCAGTTTATCATGTGATGGCAATCAGTTTATGAACCGACTTTCTATTCCACCAAGAAGAGTGCTCTGCTCGATGATCGAGGCTTCAATAAAGAGAATCCCGAAAAATACGCTATTGTGCTTACGAGGGAAAACTGCAGGACTTTGGCTTAGAGAAAAGCTGCCCTGAGTCTCCGGTACACATTCTCACTGAAAACTTGGATCTCGGGTGGCTGCTTGTTATGAAGACTTTGCCTGGTTGATATTGTCCGGTTGTGTGACGAGTAGAATACAGTAACTCTTATGTAACTTTGTACAGGTTTTCGCTTATCATCTCCTGTGCCAAGGAATCCGTTACCTAAGTCTAGAGATGACATTTTGTTGTATAACGAGTGATCCCCTTCTTAGATCCGTCCGAAAAATCTACCTCGTCAGAGTGTGTCCATATCGTCTTATTGATATCCTCCTCTACACGTAGTATGCATAGTCTCTCTCTCAAAAAAAAAGAATGAGCTCTTGCTGTTGTATGTTCTTCGCATTTAATACTTCATAAGATTTAATTTTAATTATTCATAATTCACCTATAATGTACTGTAGATACAAAATCTGTGGATACCCACAACAAATTATATGACGACGACAACACCGGCAACCCGACGATTTGGCTGAGAAGGCGAGCACTCTACCGTCTGAGCTACTGTCTGGCAGTTTGGTTTTATATTTACGAGTATTTGGAATTTATTATTATTATTATTATTATTATTATTATTATTGTTATTATTATTGTTATTATTATTATTATTAATCATATACAGTCGTATCAACACACTCTTTTTTAAAACATAACCGGTTTTCGGACACCAAGGTCCATCATCAGTGTGAGAATTTAAATTTAATTCTACATGAGTGTGTCGTCAAAATTAGTTAAAATGCGTTTAAATTGTAGCCCTGTTGACATTAACATAGGAAGGGCTGGGTTTTCCTCGTGCTTAGGCTAATTAATTTTGAAGACACACTCATGTGGAATTAAATTTAAATTCTCACACTGATGATGGACCTTAGTCTCCGAAAACCGGTTATATTTTAAAAAAGAGCGTGCTAATACGACTGTATATGATTAATAATAATAATAATAATAATAATAATATACCTACATCAGCGCTGTTAATAAGAAATGGCTTTGATATTTTATAATGAGTATAATTCGAGTATTTGGAAGTCTGTTCTTCATTGTCACATCACTGAGCTCGATAGCTACAGTCACTTCAGTGCGGCCAGTATCCAATATTCCGGAGATAGTGGGTTCGAACCCTATTGTCGGCAGCCCTGGAGATGGTTTTCCATGGTTTCCCATTTTCACACATGGCAAATATTGGGGCTGTACCTCAGTTAAAGCCACGAACACTTCCTTCACACTCCTAGTCCTTTCCTGTCCCATTGTCACCATAAGACCTATATGTTTGGGTGCGATGTAAAGCATGTTGTAAAAAAAAATCATCATTCTTTTCCATTTCTCTAATGACACATGACAAGGTACGATTGGCGCTAACTGTTTCGAACCCACACAGAAAAAGTGCTTGTTATTTTGTCCAGTCCAGCTGAAGCGTTTTTTGTTGTTTTCCAAAATGATCTCCATCTCAACAACAAACCCGTTAGCTAGCCTGTGAACATAATTTACGATCATCGTGAATATCATTACTGAGAGTTTAAGTTTGATGGCATGTGCCTAATTGTCTGGAAGTGAGATTGTCCTCCAAAATATTTTTTAAAAAATAAGCATCCCTCTTTTAGGGTACAGAATGTTAAGAGTAAGAATGACGTTTTGCAGGTCTATTGTTAACTCTGGTGAGCTTCAGCGAGCTACTCAGCTTGGCTGGAGTGGTCAATGCGGGAAGCTGGAGATCCCCTGCAGGCAGAGTCCATTCCGCTACCCATTACCACTCACTCCACAGGTCCCTTGCCGGCGTAGCTTTCATTGATCGTCAAGTGCTGTCATTGTTTTAAAGAGCTCAGTTTTGTAGACCCTGAAAAGTTCATATATCATAGTCCCTCACCCCCCTTTTTTTGGGCAGCATTACGTTCGATTGTTGTTTTTGCATTCATGAATGATTTTAGAAGCGCTAACATAGTAGCATTTTGTAATTCTATCGACTGTTTGAAGTTAAGGATATAACATGATTTACGAATATTCCCATCTCTCAACTGTTTCAGTACACACATAGCAATTGCAGTGGTAGTTGAACGGATTTAAGTCCCTACTTGCCACATTTATCACTTTTATTTTAACATTGCTATCATGTGTCTTCATGAAATTCAATGTATTATTTATTTATTTATTTATTTATTTATTTATTTATTTATTTATTTATTTATTTATTTATTTATTTTTGACTTAACATTTGTGGCTAAGTTAGTACTCACGGCCCTCTCTTACACTTAACCACTTTCAATAATCATTTAAAAACTTAAACATAAAAGTAAGAGCAAGGCATAGTAATTCTACAAAAACTAAATACTAGGGACAGATACGCAATAGTGTCGACACAAAATAAATGCATGTTTAATACTGTACGTATAATGTTATCTAAATACCTACACCAAACGGTCAAGTGAAATGAATTTATAATAATATTTTTATGATAGTATGACATGTAAATTACTATATTACAGTTGCGTGTTTTACATATTAATTATCAAAAACATGATGAAAGTATAAACAATTAAGATCAGGTTACAAATTAGTAAGGCAATAAGAATGATAATACTAGTGATAAGAACAAAAAAGAAGTATAATAATAATAATTTGTATTTATTTTTTATTTTTTAAAATTTTTTGCGAGGGAGTGTGGAAAATCTTTCATAAGACGCTTGTGAGGGTCCGCACTCAACAAGTGTGTGGAGATTCTTGCCCACTAAAAACCACACTCCCTTTTCCTACGACTTTTGTCTCCGCCCCGGAAACCGCTCTCGCATTACTTCAGGGTGGATGTCGTGCTTAGTGCATCTTGTGCTTTATCTTCCTTCTTCTGCTTTACTGTCTGTCGTAATCATCCAGATCCTTATCCTTCTTCTTCTTCTTATTATTATTATTATTCTTCTTCTGACGCAGAATATTTTCTACGTACACTGCCATCTGATCCCAAGACTCTTGACTTCGCAGCATTACTGACACGATGCCTTCTGGTGTTAGTTCTCCCTGCATAACTTCTAAGCATCTAAATCGTTAAGACATCGCTCACAGAACCAAGTGCCGATACCAGATCAGTAACTTCAAGGATATGTACCATTCACCACTGCTTTTTGGCCTTTTCTAGTGCTTCACGAAAAACGATACACTTGCCTGAGCCAAGAGCATGATGTCGTTTTGACTCTTCAACGTCCATATCTGTGGAAATTATGCATTGTGGATTCATTTTGCATCCTACTACCTTGTGACCAGCTTTCCCGCACTTAAAGCAGAGTTTACTTCTGTCCACTCCTTTGCAGTTTCGTGCTTGATGCCCATATGGCAAACATCTAAAGCGCTGAGGAACTACGACCCACCTTCTTACTCTGCAGTATAGCCAGCCTACCTTAATTTTGCCTATTTCTAACAGCCTTCGTGCCTCGTTATCTTCTATCTCCACAATGGCGAGTTTTTGCCCTCTGCTGTTCGGATTTGTGATTGAAACCTTCAGTTCTTGATTAGAATTTTCTAAGTCTCGTCTTACAGCCTCCTCTACTTCGGTAGTAGTGGTGGCACTGTCCATATCCCGAATTTTCAATGTAGTTCTAGGCGTCAAATCTTTTACTTCGCCGTCATGTCGAAGAGCTCTATCTTCTTCTGCCTCTGTTCCCTCTTCTTCTTCTTCTTCTTCTTCTTCTTCTTCTTCTTCTTCTTCTTGGATGACGTCATTTCTCATTTATCCTGTTCTACGTTTCTGTTTGTGGTGCACTGTCCTACCTTCTCTTGAACGGGCAAATACGTTTGCAATAATGCTCTAGTTGCTATCCAAGCTTTTCTGTGCGTAGATCCCGCATCTAGAGCTTCCTCCAATTTCCTTAAACCTTGCTGAATTTCCATCTTCAGATTTTTCTGCTGAATTTCAAGAATATTTTTGAACAGGCCCCTGGCGATTTCCAGTTGTTTCTCTTTTAACATATCCTCCATTATTTGTTGAGTGATATCAAGCCTCAAATTCGTTTTCTTGTTTCGTTCAATACTGCTATTGCATTTATCATGCGTGCACTCCATTTCCGTGATATTGTGGCCACGTTCCATAGATGCTGGATTAAACTCCGCAGAGTCACACTGGATTCCAGCTTCCGACATCATGCCGTATAGGGAGTCCAGCTGGTCGTGACTCAAGTCGTAGTGAAATATATATTCTCTCTTATTTTCTATGATGAAACTGGGTAACCTAAAAACGCAATTTCACTAACACACAATATCAAAGTCTTGAACTTTACATCCACTACCGTAGTTTATCCTATTAAATATCGAAAGTACGTATACTAAATATTAAGCTACTTATACCCACTTTCTATGTCAATACGGGTGATTACAAACGAAAGCTTCGATCATTGCATGCACAACAGCCCTACTGATATTGTCATCACCAAAAGGTACAATAATAATAATAATAATAATAATAATAATAATAATAATAATAATAATAATAATAATAATAATAATAATAATAATAAATGAAGTGCATAAGAGATAAAAGGAAAACCATTCACACAGACTCACATAACTCAGTTATACTGTACTGTATTCCAAAGGGGGTAAAAATTGTATACAGGACAGATGGAGGACTATTCAATCGTAGCAGACTGCGAGCAAACTCTAAGGCAGGACCTCTCAGGGCGCATGCGCGTGGTGCATGCACTGTGCACGGTGCAAGAGACGACTTGGCTTGGTTGACCAGAGTGCAGACCCCCCACTCCTCGATTTGGAGCAATAGCGCTTACTCTCTCTTTCCTCACGCCTGTCTCGCTCGCTCCGCCTGTCTCCCTCTGCCCCACTTGCGCCGTAGCGCTCCAAATCCAGGCTGACTTGAGCCGAGCATAGGCGAGTTGAGCCGAGCTTAGCCGAGTAGCCCAGAGTCGAAGCGTTGATCCGAGCCATGCCGAGCGGCAGCGATGCACAGTGCACGGAGCTCTTGCGCCTCTATCTGCACGCGTGAGATTTTGGGCGTTTGAGAGGCCCTGCTCTAAGGTATCTACTACTTCTGTTCTTGAACTTCAGTATGCTGACGATAATGTTATATTGGCAAACTCTGAAGATTATCTTCAGCATACCCTGGATGCATTTAACGAGGCATATAGGAGCATTGGTCTAGACATAAACACCAATGAAACGCAAATTTTATATCAACCTGCACCAATCTGTAACGCTGCTGCTCCTGCTATCGTGATTAATGGAACTAGCTTAATTCGAATGCGCCGAAGTCGCGAATCACACGGAAGATAGGAGTGCCCAGATATAACAATTAAGGTAGATGGTATCAGTATAGGTTTCCCCACAAGATACAGCAACACGATGAGAACCATACGATTCTTGTTTTGACCGGCGCAGTTATCACACCATACATTCAAACTCGTCCTCGTAGTGATACCAGACATCATACCTTTCAAAACACAAGAAGCAATCTCGTTTTCCCGGGTGCGGCAATCTCCTCATGCCACACACACACACACACACACACACACACACACACACACACACACACACACACACACACACACACACACACACACACACACACACACACACACACACACACACACACACACACACACACACAATTCTTTATTATATCGCCAACATGATGCACAGGTTGTAATTTGAAAGTTGACGGCTGTAAAACATATTAGAGTGGATGAGGGTGGTGGTGAACATTACTTGTTGCATATCGATGCTCATAGTAATGCTCGTAATAGAAGTCATACGAGATTTAGCGTTATTGTTCTCAAGATGTTTTGCAATTTTCTCAGCATTCTGTAAGTGCATTTCCTTTTTTGTTTGCTATCAGTTGTTATTTATCACTATCCTTGGACACGTTTATTTTATATTTATGTAGATCACACATCGCACCATGTGTCCGTGGGTGAACGATAAAACGGAAGTTGTGGGGATGATTCTTTGAACACTCTGCGGTAAAACTGTTGATCAATGCTGGTGCCAGGATTCGCCTTCATGAAAACACGGAACATGTTGTGGATGTTGAGATGTGGACTCAAGTAACGCTCTGACGATTTACGCCGAGAATATTGTTTTCTTCGGTAGGGAAGGAGTTGACATGATTTTCTATGAGTTCTTTGTCTTGTTGAATGTATTTATACTTGTGGGTGTATGAGCACTGACTTTCCCTCTTGAGTTGTGTAAAGTAAAACACCCCCACGCTTCTTCTTTGCAATGCTAGGAGTGTAAGGACGCATGAAATAACAGAACAACGTTAGCTGTCGTTGACAAGTTCCGTCATACGGGATCCGTCACCACAAACAAAAATCATGGACGACTTCTTCAACAGGTGTTACAGTAACGCACCGCGGGGAGTTTTACCCATCTGCAACGACATTTTGGAGATCGCCTAATTTCTCGTGGAACTCCATTTCCGTACCCTTCCTGCTCCCAGGATCTCAAGGGCCAAGATGCCCACATATGTGACACGTTGGAAGAATCCGTTTTCAAGACAGATGATCCGCCTGCAAACATTCCCAAATTACACGAGAAGATAACGCCGTTCTTTGTGTCCTTACAGCAACCTCTATTTATCAACATGTTTAATATTCTTCAGAAACGTTATGAACGATGTGTGGCACGTGATGGTAGACACTTTGAACACATGCTGTACCAACGCAATTAAATAACATTTTAATGTCGTTTGCTTTTCCGCATACAGTGTGAAGGATCAAAAGATTGCCACCGAGCGAGTTCGCCGTGCGGTTAGGGGTGCGCAGCTGTGTACTTACATTTGGGAGATAGCCGGTTCGAAACCCACTGTCGTAGGACCTGAAGATGGTTTTCCGTGGTTTCTCATTTTCACACTAAGCAAATTCTGGGGGTGTACATTAAATAAGAACACTCCGGCCGCTTCATACCCATTCTTAGCCCTTTCCTGTCCCATCGTCGCCATAAGAACTATCTGTGTGGGTGCGACGTAAAGCCAGTGGTAAAAAAAGAAAAGATAGCCACCTTCGTTTAAAAATCCGTGTTGTGAGAAAATAGTGAATGTGCATTCAGTCTTCAAATCGCTTTAGAAATTAATAGTTCACCCTTTCAGAAATACCGTTGTGAGTAATGCTAACTCTGAAATGTTGCAATAATGCGATTTGTTTAAAAACAAGGTGAATTAGAACGAAATTATGTGTTGGTTTTATACTTCCTGGACCATAGTTACGAGAGTCTCAAGCACATATTCCTAACTTCTAACTTCATTGTTTCATATACACAGAAAGTACGCTACTAAAAGTACAGCAGTAAGTTTTACTTTTTAAATTTTTCACGACCAAACATATGCAGGCTATTTCACAAATTTGGTACATGTTCATTGCTACTAGCTATAATGCGTAATGTTCACATAAATCCCTGTTATGTTATACAGATATTGGGTGCAGGGCAACAGTTAGTCATTCGAATTACCGTATTCCGGACCCATTCCTCCTTTATAGGTAGAGAGAGCTCCGCGCGGATACACACAATATTATCCGCATTCGCACTTCCTCCATACGCATCCGCATCCGCGAATGGTTATCTGCGGATTTTGTAAATATTTAGCTACAGTTTATTACACCCAGGGTTATGAAACGGATAGATCTGATAATATAATTCAAAAGGCCTGATACCTGGCACCAGAACCTCTACAGTCACAGATTTATGAGGGATGTCCTTGTCATACCTTCAAAATGATCCAAGTGCAAAACATTGCGTTTCAACTGCTAGTATGTACAGACTGTTTTACTCGTTCGTTCATCGAATAAACGATTTAATTGTTATCCTAGAAATAGTTATCCATGGATCATACACTAATGACGAAAGTGCAATAACATTTCCAGATAAAATCTTTCTCCCATATCATTGTCAAGGGTCGCCTAACCACAAGCAAAAATAAGGGTATATCTGAGTGAAAATCAATAAACATTATTTAGAAATTATCAGTAAAATTATCCACACTGCCATACAGTTTTCATCCGCCAAGACACTAACTTCGCGGATATCTGAAATCCGTCCAGGGCTCTACTTACAGGTTGTGTGTGTGTGTGTGTGTGTGTGTGTGTGTGTGTGTGTGTGTGTGTGTGTGTGTGTGTGTGTGTGTGTGTGTGTGTGTGTGTGTGTGTGTGTGTGTGTGTGTGTGTGTGTGTGTGTGTGTGTGTGTGTGTGAGAGGGGGGGGAAGTGTAATACAACCGAAGTGGGACAAATCTCTGGAATGCTTAACCAGAAAATTCTTGAAAGCCCGTAGCTTCACTTCCGCACAGCCGTTGGACGCGGCTACTTGATTAATGACTCAGAAATAATCTTGACTGACAGTTCCACACAAATCCCCCCCCCCCCCTAAGACTACAACGCGACTATCCCACCCCCACCAAACAACCTACCGCCACCCCAAATGCAACAAGATTAATAATAGATTATTATTAGTCTATACTGTACTAATAATAATATATCTATACTAATAAAGCAGTTGGCGCGCGCGCGACTACACTTCAGTATATATAATGATTAAATCAAATGTATATTTTATTTAACTAATGTGAACGAGCGAAGCGATTCGCTCGCCTGTATCATCAAGGCCCATCTAACTGACCTTTAAAGTTAACATGGTATTCATTTGGAGTGAAAAAAGGCGCTCGGTCTAGGTACTTCATTACTAATAGGGTCTCGAAAATATAATTGATGTAGTGTAATTTCCATCAAAATAAAATAAATGGTAAGAGTCTGATTTCTATCACACTTTATCCAGGCTGTGTGAACTGGCAAAATAATAACAGAATTGATCATTTTGTGTTGTTTTTATTTTGGCGTGTTTAAAATCAGCTTTTTCGGTTTCATCATTTTTTGTGTAATTTTAATTTTTTTGTACTTTTGGTTTTGGTTCAGTTTTCTCGACACTAAAAATTATTAACCTACTCCATTTTCTGTGAATAGGCAAACTGCCTTCAGAAACTTGTCATTTTTGTCATTTTCGATTTTTTCTGTTTTTTTTTCAATCCGTCCATCTAGTTTGACATATTTTCGTCTTCTTTTTCTTTCCCTTCCATATTGAGCTCAGCCTTCAGACAACCTCTTTTAATTCGGGGTGAGGTCTCCCGACAAGATTGTAGAGTCGGTTGTTCCAGCCCTCAACGGCGTTCGTTGTTGCCGTGCTTGGTGGCAATTCCACATCTTGATTGGAATGTCTTGGTTGTCTAGCCAGTTTTTATTAAAGCAGTAAAAGAACTGGCTACGTTTGGAACTTTCCGGAGCTTAGGAGTATATTTCCACGCACCCATCGAGCACATCTTCAGGCTTTAAAAACGCAAGTGCTGCGCACACATCATGAAGGCCGATTTCGCTATTCTCTCTGTACTCCACCGACAATCCGAGATCCTATACCTTTCTCCATAAGCATTTTGTCAGGAAAGAACGACAGCCATGTATTATTGTTGTTGGAAATACTTCTTGCAGAGAAGAAATGACAGCAGTTTCAAAATCCACATTTATATTTTCTGATCTCCACTCCGGAACAGCCTGGAGGAGGAGTCTGAACAGTCTCGTATACGTTTGCTTCTTCTTGTTTGCTAGAAGGGCAAATACGATAGTCATAACCTGAAAACAAGCCATATTTAATACAATTCTCTCTTGGTAGAACTTCCAAAAAACTATTTATCTATTTTTAATTTTTCGCTGAAACGTTCTAAAATACCCCCAGATTTTAAAAATTATATTTTTTTCACGAACACGTCAGGAAATCAGGAATAAATTTTAAAAACATTGTTACATGGGTACTCAAATTGTGTGGAGTTGTATTCTGAACAAGAATATAGAAAAATCTGGGAAAAAAGTCAACTTTTTAGAAATATTACATTGAGTAGGCCTACTATAATCTAGAAATTGAATACCAACATACTATTAAGAGTCAGCAGAGGCTGCCGGCCATATTGGATTTACTACCATAAGAACAATGCTTTAAAGTGATCCAAATGACACCGTTATTAATGGTCCAAAATTTGTGATTGAGGCTATTTAACTCAAAAACCCCTGAACCGATTGACCTGAAACTTTGTATGAAGGTAGATACTAAATATACCAGCTAACTATTTTCAAATGAACAGTTTTTTATTTGCATATGTGTTGTTTGAATGTGTGTACTAAATTCACTCAGTGGTACTACTAAAACTAATGCTAAGAACACATACCCTTACCCTTACCCCATGGCATCATCGTAATTTGACTAACGCTGGCATCTTTTTCACTAGCTCTCTTCACTGCCTTTTGGACGCGCTTCGAAACCTCTAAATGGGCAACATCAGGAACACCACACTGATGCTCACTGTTTGGTACACGTGTTAAAATGTTATCTTTCGACTGAATTGATGATTAACACTTTTTGGAATACTTGAAAACACACACCCACGTCACATCACCGCATTTTGCCATTCTTAACTTTTGGTATTCGTAACCTTCATAGTAAACGCACTCCCTTCCCTTAGATGTCCGACCAAATTTTAACTCCATAGTAGTCACGATGCTAATACGGCAAGAATCAAAACGGCAATGCCAGTAGACTGCGTAGGTACTTACTTCCCAAAGAATTTGCTACCCCATTGGCTAATCCATGATAAGAATTGTGACCGTATAATCCAGGAATCCAACAACAACAGGTCACTGCCCCAAGGGGGTAATCCACAGAGCCATAGTGGCATACAGTGGTGGCGTGTAAAATGCGCTATACTTACACACTTCAAAACTAGTATGGGGAGGAGCCCGTGGAAATTTCTCATTTTAATGTACTGCTGCACATAATAATATATAGCTGATGAGTATTAAGTCAGTCGAGATTATTTCTGAGTCATTAATCGGGTAGCCGCGTCCACGCACTGTGGGGAAGTGTCAGTATTTTTTGTAGTGTATGGAAGTGTCAGTGTGGGGAACTGCCAAGACACCCCTTCGACAAGATAGACAAAACAATCTGAAGATATACATAAAAAATGTTACCTAGAAAGATTCACCCTCGAGGATGGGGCAGTGATAAGCGCCTGGTTTCCACAGGATATGTTTATTATGATGACTTGAAGAAATTATTTACATTTCATTGTCATACCTTCAAGATGCTCCAAGTACAATACATTGCGTATCTACTTCTAGTATGTACAGATGTACAGACTGCTTTACTCGTTCAGTCATCGAATAAACGATCTAATTGTTATCCTCATGTTGAAAGTGCAGTAACATTTACAGCAGATAAACTCATCTAATGCTGCACTCGTCCTTTTATCCAGTCCCTGTTATTTTCGATGGAAGGCACGTATGGTCGGCAGTACATGCGGCCTGGCATTGTCTTGCTGAAATACATTCTCTGAGTCTCAGAACGTCATTGACAAAATAGGCACTCATAATAGTGGTACAGATGAGCAGTGAAAGTGATTTACGCTAGTTAACCTCCTTTAGGGTGGTATACCTTGTGCGAACACAGTACGATGTGTCAGTACAATGGCACAGCTCATCCGTTTATCGTCTGGCGAAAAGGTGCCCACAATGTTAGCCTGAACAGAAGTACGATTCATCGGGAAACACAATATTCTGTTATTCTTTGTTACAGTTCTGGAAGATGGTTTGTCTACAGGGACGACAAATCTTAAGTCATACTGTAAAAAGTGACTATGAAATGTTGCATAAGACAGTGAATAACGTGTTCCCATTTGCTAATGATGAACTAACGCAGGAAACTGAGCAGAACGGTTACTAATCAACATGCAGTATGCCAATTCCTTATAGCATTTTATCAACACTGAACATTTACAACGTTCCCTCCGTGTGGTACGTCCTTCTTAACACCATTACCGAGCGAGTTATTTGCGTGGTCTCGGTCACGTAGGTGTAATCTTAAATTTCGGAGATGGTGGGTTCGAGCCCCACTGTTTGCAGCCCTGAAGATGGTTTTCCATGGTTTCTCATTTTCACACCAGGTAAATGATGAGCCTATAGGCTACGTTAATTAAGGCTACCGCCTCTTCCTTCCCAGTCCTAAGCATTTTCTATCCCATCGTCGCCGGAAGATTAATTAAATCGATGTGACATTAATACACTTCCAAAATGAAATAAAACCATTCTCCTCAACTCCCTGACCAGCAAAAGCACAGCCCGATCATCCATGCAGTTCATCAGAACAACGCCAACAATACGATCACTTCATTTTATATCTTCCGCTTTCTTTTGAAATTCTAGAGGAGTTTGAGGAAATTACGCTTTCATCTGTCAACCTTATGTTTAAGAGTTTCTGGTCATTAGTGTTGACACTGTATTTATCATTCTAATCCCTGGAAAGTATCCTGTAAGAAGCAGCTTAATAGCTTAGGAGACATAAGGTCGCTCTGACGAACTCCCCTCTCAATTCTAAATAATCCTCCAAATGATTCAACACTGATATTTGCTATACTTTGCCAGTGGATTTGATGGATGATTTTGATGTAATGTTTCCTTAATTTCTTCTTTGGCGAAAGAACCCAATGCCAATTATTGCCATAGATTTATGAAATTATGAACAACGATTAGTTTTAGAATTTAATCTTTCTCGTCTCTCATTTCCCCAGTGCGTATGATCTCAATTACTAGGTCATGGAACACATTGCTATAAACTCGAGTCTTGATGTGTTCGTGGTGACATTTCACGTCACCATAAGCAGTGCAGAGCTGTAAGATCAACCCCTTCCAACTGCATCAACTTTGGCAAGGCTGCAGTTATTACTTCCTCCTTCAGTATATCAGATTTAAATTGTAATATTTCTGAAACATTTTTGAATAAAATCCTGAAAGCTGTTTTGGAGCCTTTTCACGTGCATTTTTGTGATAAAAGGAAACTCGTGTCCTCATCCCGAGGTGATGCAGCTCTTTTCAGGCACACCCCCCAATGGAGGTGAGCTGCATGTACCATTTTAACCACATACCAGCCTTCCTGCCATTCTTAAATTTCTGGCAGTACAGGGAATCGAACCTGGACGCCGAGGACGGTAGCTAATAGTGCTAACCGTTACGCTACGAAGGCGGACAGTTTTGTGATAAGACAGACAGACAGACAGACAGACAGACAGACAGACAGACAGACAGACAGACAGACAGACAGACAGACAGACAGACAGTGTAGCATAGTAGGTTAGTGATAGCTTTATATGCTTACCGTTGCAGGATCAAATCCCGCCGCAGTCAGTTGGCATTTAAGAGTTTTTAAATGTGAAAGATCCGTGGCTGTATTTACTCACAAGTTAATGAACCGTTTTTGGAGCATATTTTCGACACTCAGACGTCAATAAAAGTTTGTGAAATATGAATGGACATTATACCCAAGACATTATCATTAAACGGAAAACAAACTAATAAGCATATAAATAGATTTCGAATTTAGAAGCATTTTAGATCGTCGTATGTTGAGTATTCAACCCGAAGGCTGGTTTGATCCTCAACAGCTCCATTATGAGCTGTCATATATGGCCTAAGCATCATTGAAATTAGAAGTGAGATATTCCCAGTTGCTTTCCTCACCAAGCCAGGTTGGTATTACTTATCAGTCTGCCAAGCCCACTGAAAGGCATGCACCAACCGGCTACATTTTCACACCATTCATAACAGGGACTGGTTACATAAGGAATGACAGTGCTCGTACCTCAGTCACATTCATATCGTCAGAGCTAAGAGTGAGAATGAGACAGATCAGTGAAAGCAACAAATTTGATGTAGCCCATACCAAAAGACATCGTGCATTGTACATTCTAGAACGTTATTTTTATTTAACATTAAGAAACGGAACATTTTACTGAAATGTTCAACATGTAGAAATGTGATCTCAGTGATTTTTATTTGTGCACTTATGTGAGAGCTTTGAGGCTATGATACGGAAGCTTCAATATAAACCCGACTAAACACTGGAATAGCCACAAATTGTCACTTCCCCAGATTGGTTACTTGTTATGCCTCGCACCAGTCCCCTCCCATTGTCCTACCCTGCAACAATCGGATACAAGCCGTGCAATTAATTTCAGCGCCAATCTGCTACGTATCGAACCGTTGAAATAAACGGTAGCTTGTGTGTTAATAACTTAATAGCATAATGTGGGGGACAGGCAGACAGATCACAGTAAAGTAGAATTCGTATTCTCTGGCATTCCTCAAACAGAAATTCTTGAGGCTTAGGGAGCTCTTTAATGTACATTCAACCGTACAAAAATTGACCGTCGCAGAATATGACTTTCCTTGAAAATCCTTTTGTTTGAAATAGGTGGAACATAATGTGCATTTGGTAGGATTCCAAGTAACATCTCATCGGCCACCGGGTATGCACAGTTTACGAATATCTTCGTGTATCGAGAATGAATCAAATTAAA
The DNA here is from genome assembly GCF_040414725.1 of Anabrus simplex. Classification (NCBI taxonomy): domain Eukaryota; kingdom Metazoa; phylum Arthropoda; class Insecta; order Orthoptera; family Tettigoniidae; genus Anabrus; species Anabrus simplex. The sequence continues at coordinate 926,620,232 of NC_090265.1, read as the reverse complement.
ATTTCTTTGTCGGGCAATATTTGTACGGCTTAGTGTACAGTATTTAAGACATACTACGCTCGATGTTAAAGGCAGGTGGTGTGGATTCGCACTGGCTTATTGAAGGCAAGCATTAATCAGCACCAGTCACATTCTCCCGTGTTTTAATTATACAGTGTGTTTGTTTACAATACTCAGAGACCAACGCTACGCTTTACGGTGCGTCCACACTTGTATCAGGTCACCGTATCTGTATCATGATCGGCCTTGTGAAAACAGAGTTCTGTGTCAAGATCGTGTAACAAATATGATACAATGATCGGATCGGGAATGTTCTCACTGAGAGTCGGTCTTATGCCGTCGCATCAAAGGCAAGATACGTGATACAAATGCGGACAGTGTGGACGGTAGAGCTGGGACATACAACGCAACCGTTTAATTGCAACCGTTTCGGGAACACAACTGTTGTTGAATGAAACCGTTGGAAGAAAGTAACAGTTTGCAATTGCAGTGCCGCTCTGCTGTTTCGTTCTTCACCAGCACCGTTTCACAATTTAACAACCGGTACGTATACATAGCCGTCGTTCGCAATCGTTGCATTTCTCGTAACTTACGTTTTCCGGAGAGCTGCGCTGCTATTGGCTGATGCGCCAGACGTCACCGAGGCCGAGAATACAGTGCTACGTCAGATTCAATGGCTTGAGTGTTGCAAAGTACAGTAAAGTACTTTTGGAGTTAATCTTGTTAGTTTATTCTAATTAAATTTCACTCAGTTATGAAATACAGAACTAATGGACCTTTAGATGCAGTAACATTTATCATTTAAAACTAATACGAAAACATCCGACTTCAGATCCGTTTCTGCAATGATAAAGACACCCTCGCTATTTGCTTTACGTCGCACCGACACAGATAGGTCTTATGGCGACGATGGGATAGGAAAGGCCTAGGAAGTGGAAGGAAGCGGCCGTGGCCTTAATTAAGGTACAGCCTCGGCATTTGCCTGGTGTAAAAATGGGAAACTACGGAATATCATCTTCAGGGCTGCCGACAGTGGGGCTCGAACCCACTATCTCCCGATTACTGGATACTGGCCGCACTTAAGCGACTGCAGCTATCGAGCTCGGTAAAGACACCCTCACAACTGCTCGGACGGTGGAACGCTGGCCTTCTGAGCCTAACCTAACAGTTTGCCGGCTCAGTTCGGTGTATTTGAAGGTGCTCAAATACATCAGCCTCGTGTCGGTAGATTTACTGACACGTTAAAGAACTCCTGCCGGACAAAATTCCAGCACATCTGCGTCTTCAAAAACACGTTAACTGATCAAATCGAAATTTTAACACGATGTATAATTGAATGTCTTATACATTGTTTATACATTTCAGTATGCTATATTTGCAAGGAAAAACGACGTTATCAATTTTGTGAGGCATTTTTTGGGCTTAGGGTGGTTGGAAAAATGTGCTCTTGGTCGCGTTGTAATCTTCATACATCCAATGCTCATGCTTGTATGAGTGTGAAATACATAAATTAATTAACTTCTTTTGTATCAGTTTGTATTGGATATAATGATATGGATCACCGGCCGGCCGTTACAGGGAAAATCGTGAGATGTTGCCGCGGTTGAGCAGGGTTGACGCACTACCTCATTTCTATCCATATCGGTTTTATAAAACGGTTGTTTGCGCGCAACTGTTTCGGCGACAACCTATGTCTATTAGCGCTGTTTCGCCCAGCTCTAGTGAACGAAGCGTTTCCCCGATCAGCACTGCGTTATCATCGCCTCGTGTGCTGCGCATGCTCAGAGCCTCCGTCACTCTTCCTTTCGCCCGTACCCTGTTCACTGTCCTTCCGACTTCCTTTAGTTTTACATCAACCTTTGTTTGGGGATCTTCCAATTTGTTGAAGATAAATGGATGCGGAGTGTTCCAGGAAAATAGTTAATCAGTTGGTAAGTTATTCTCAACGAAAGGACCGTTTTGAAGGTCCACAAAGATCCGCACAGTTGTAATTGGTTGAAAAAGAATGACGCATGGGAAGAAACTGCGAATGACGTTGGGAGCACTATCGAATAGTGCAAAAAGAAAATGGAGCATCTGCTCGCTGCTCTTCGAAAAGCTGGCAGCAGCCAACTGTAGCCGCAGAGCCATTGTCACCATATCGGAAACTACACTCAACTGATGATACAAGATCGAAGGGTGGAAAACTGATAGATACACATATATGATACAGCTACGTGATACAGATCAGTCTTGTCAAAGGACGACTGTATCATGATCGCGTATCAGTTCCTGATACAGGTACGCTGATCTGACACAAGTGTGGACGCACCTTTAGATCTCGCTCTCGCGTAGTTTAGTCGTACGTCCTGTTTTGAGACATTTTTATTCTATTTTAAGAAATTTCAAGGATTTAATTAGTGATCTTATTACTGAGTGCGCTCGTAACCTTACATGACCTTACGCTGGCTACGTTTCCAGGCTTAACCTTATAGACCTCGGGTTCCACCCTAGACCTAAGGGCGTTAACCGTATATAACATACTTCGAAGCATGTGTCCGGGCTTAACCTTTCAGATCCCCGGGTTAGACTCCAGGTCTAAGGGTGTTCACCGTAGAGACCCTTGTTCGAAGCACGTGTCCAAGCTTAACCTCACAGATCCCGGGTTCGACCCTAGAACTAAGGGCGTTAAACTTACAGACCTAAGTTCGGTGCCGAGGCTAACTGCACAACAGTCTAGGATTAAACTTACATGGTGTTAAAAGCTAAAAGTGCAGGCATAGCCTTACGCTGACCATGCGTTAACCTAACCGGTTGCCCTTCCTTGCACGAGCTTAGTGGCTACACGTTATACTAATAGGACTAGGAAGATGGTGTAAGACCTAATGCATAATTATGCTTTATTCATAGGGGGGTGACGTTGGAAGGCAGACTCAGGGGGGCTTGAAGCTGGACTTGAAATCTTGAACAAGATAGCGGCTATACACAAGATGGCGGCTACACACATTCTACTGATAGGACTAGGAGATGGCGTAAGGCCATTCATAGGGGCGTAACGTTGGAAGGTACCCTCAAGGGGGGAGCTTCGAGCTGAGCTTGGAGCAAGATGGCGTCAACACGTGGGACTAGGGAGATGGCGTAAGGCTTAATACATGTGCTTTATTTATAGGAGCGTAACTTTGGAAGGTACCCTCAAGGGGGACCTTGGAGCTGAGCTTGGAACAAGATGACGGCTACACATGAGACTAGGGAGATGGCGTAAGGCTTAATACATGTGCTTTATTCATAGGGGTGTGACGTTGGAAGGTACTCTCAAGGGGGGAGCTTGGAGCTGAGCTTGGAGCAAGATGGCGGCTACACATGGGACTAAGGAGATAGTGTAATGCTTAATACATGCACTTTATTCATAGGAGCGTAACTTTGGAAGGCACCCTCAAGGGGGCCTTGGAGCTGAGCTTGGAACAAGATGACGGCTACACATGATACCAGGGAGATGGCGTAATGCGTAATGCGTGTGCTTTATTCATAGGGTACGTAGCGTTGGAAGGTACCCTCAGGGGGCTTGGAGCTGAGCTTGGAACAATATGGCGGCTTCACATGGGACTAGAGAGATGGTGTAAGGCTTAATACATGTACTTCATTCATGGGGCATAACGCTGGAAGCTGAACTCGGAACAAGATGGCGGCTGCACGTGGAACTAGAGAGATGGCGTGAGGTTTAATATATGAGCTTTATTCAGAGGGACCCTAATGCTGGAAGCTGAACTCGGAACAGGATAGTGGCTACACATGGGACTAGGGAGGTGGTGTAAGCCTTATACATTTGCTTTATTTATAGGAGCTTAACGCTGAAAGTTCACCTTAGGTCTTGGAGCTGAGCGACCGCATAAATGGCAAAAGGGAAAAAGGGCTAATTTTCGAGAGGGCAAAACGGCTAAAAGGCAAAAGGGCTAAATGACAAAAGGACTAACGTGTAAAAGGGCGGAAGAGCAAAAGGGTAAAAGGGAATGAACTATGTTCTAGGGCTTAGAGGTGAACTTGGAACAAGATGGTGACACGGGACTAGGAAGATGGGGTAAAGTATAATACATGTGCTTTATTCATAGGGACATAACTTTAGGAAGCAAAGCTACTTGAAGGCCTTGAAGCTGAGCGGCTGCCGAGTCAAGGACGCTAGCAACTGAACTTTGTGTTCAGAACAAAAAAAATCGGGCTACATATGATAGGGAACGGGACCCAGGGCTCTTCCCTTTGGATTGCTGAGTATCATGCTAAGTAAATGACGGCGCATTGAAAGCGTGCGTTTAATTCATGTGAACTTGTGTTCGAATTGGGATGTCTGTCCTCCTTTATCCAGGCTTGAGACTGGCTCTGCTGCCAGAGGCGGAGTTAACACTCTGAAGGTGTTATTAAATAGTTTGTAAGATTTTTGTTTACTATATGTTACAAAAAGAAGGCTTAGGATTAGAGGAAATGCGACTAATATATAGGGAGGTGTTTAGGTGCTGTGCTGTAAATAGAGTTAGCTTGCAGATGACGTAATCGCTTGAAGATCTCCACTAGTGTCCAACAGTTAATCATAATCACTAAAAGAGGCCATACCGCCTGATAGGAATGTCAGACGGATTGCTGAACAAACGGAAGCTGACTCACGCACCAAATGTCACACAAATTGTCCAAAAACAGAGTCAGAAAGGTTCTGATAGCTAAGGTACACCTTTGACAACAACCAACAAAACTTGGCAATGTCCTTCCACAACAAAGTATCATGGCCACATATGCTTCGCAGCGATGTGGCATGCTGTCTATCAGATGGTCCAAGTGCACTTGTGGCAGTCGATCCCATTCCTCCGAAAGGGCAATGCGAAGGTCTTGGAGGGTCCTTGGTGGAGGCTGACGGGATGCAATTCGTCTCCCCAATATATCCCAGGCATGTTCTATGGGATTCAGATCCGCAGACCTCGCTGGTCAGTCCATGCGATGAATGTCTTCCCCAGCCAGAAATTAATCCACCAGAGCAGTGCGGTGTGGTCTGACCAACCGCACCTCTGAAGAGTTGAATATATGGTCTCAGTACCTCATCCCTGTATCTCCGAGCGTTAACAGTGTTCCTGGGACCACCCATAAAGATGTGCAGGTCCGTACGGCCATTCAACATGATGCCGACCCCCCCCCCACAATGACGCCACCACCACCATACTGGTTCCGTTCCACAATGTTCCTGTGGTTGTATCGGCTACCCGGTTCTCTCCAGATTAATGTGCAACGGGAATCCTTCTACAAACTGAAGCGGGATTCATCTGTGAAGAGCACATCTCTCCATTCATTCATGGTCCAGTTTCGACGTTGCCGGCTCCACAGTGAACGGGCCCGTCTCTCTGCAGGAGTGAGCGGGGCACACGCCCTGCTGTTTTGAGCCTCCGGTACACAATTTGCCGGGAAACGGCATCCCCTGAGACGGCTGCAAGCTCCGCCGACAATTGTCTTGCAGGTGCACTCCGATTTCATCGGGCGCTATAGGCCAGATATCGGTCCTGCTGTGGGGTGGTTACCCTTGGTCGACCTGGTACTGGCCTACGATTAACATCTCCTGTGTCTCGAAATCGTCTCCAAAGCCTGTAAATGACACATTGTGGCAAATTCAAGGATACGGCAACTTCGGTCTCTGTGTTGCCTGAAAAACGGGGTCCAAATGGCGTCGTTGTGCCATTATGTTGTCACGGTCACCACGAGGCTACACTCCGCACACTATAACAGGGCAAACACGACTGAGGGAATATGGGGCGCAGGCACTGGCTGTGTTTACCTTGCGGTTACGCCTCTAGTCAAAGCAGGGAACACTCCTTTCCTATACAGAGCGAACACTAAGGTTCGTAGGTGCATTTGTCGTGTGGTTCGCAGTATATTTCTGTTCGCCCTGCTTACTCGTAACTTATGCTTAACTTTTGGACACCAGCATCGTGATAGACTCCTAGTAGTTGCAAACGTTTTACGAGTAGGTTGGTGTCTTTACAATATCTTACATCTGTGTAAGGTGACAGAGACTTGTTGTTAACCTTGCGTTTACATGCAGACACTTGATGTGCAGGAAACGATAGAACTTGTTTTGAAGTAGTACGTGCTTGTGCGATGGCGTTTGTAGGTAAAAACTGAACATGGTTTGAGGGCAAAGGTGCGTAGAAATCATCATCATCTTCTTCTTCTTCTTATTCATTATTATGATTATTATTATCATCATCTTGCTTCCCTTCTTCTTCTGCTTCTAAATCATCATCCTTGCGTTCTTCTTGATACGTTTCCACGGCGACAGAACGTGTAGTAGGCTTAGGGAATGAAGTAAAATTAAAAAGCTTTGATGGTACAGAAACGTTGAGATCTTCTTTATCATCATCATCATCATCATCATCATCATCATCATCATCATCATCATCATTATCATCCTGCTTCTCTTTATTTTGAGATGTGTGAATAGTAACGGAACTTGTAGGAGGCGTAGAGGAAGAATTAAAAAAAAAGAACATTCGCAAAATTGTACTTTTTAAAAATAAATCAGTATCTGCATGAATACGTTTGAGCTCTTTAAATGTGTTTCTTGATGAAACTACAGTACACGCGTTCGCATGAAGTTGCCCCTTGTAAGGGTTTTTGAATTGTCTTCTACAGTGTTTGGATTGAAATAGTCTTACATGACATCTCATGGCGTCTCTTGTTATAGCTCCGCGGAGACGTTTTTCCACACTCTTTGCAACTATAGATAGGAATCGGTTGTTGCATGATAGAGGAATTTGTAATATCACAATTCGCACATTACTCAAAAGATGAATCACTCTCTGAGGGCTCCTTTTTTTGGACTGCAGACTATCATGCTAAGTAAATGATTGTGCATTAAAAGCTTGCATTTATTTCAAACACCCGGCCTTCGAGCATGTTAAATCAGTTTTTCTGCTGAGATGTGCACACATTCAGGACACCGTTTTATAATATATTTCGTATAATCACGTTAGTAGCTGTTCTATCGAAAAATACGACCTACCAAATGCTGTAGAAAATTACATTTCTAATCATTTTGTCTGCACATGTTTTCCGTACAGGATATAATAATAGAGATAATAATAAATTTAGGCTTTTGCTGCCTTGCGAGAATTTTTTTGAACAGAATGTAGTTTTCACGCTAGAGCGACAGCCTTCCAAGTGCCAAAATTGTTAACTTCTAAACAATTGCAGCTACACCCTATATCAAGGTGTCGTCCAAGGTTAGAAACGGCGTTAACCTAAGTCACCGAAATTAGCGTGAGACCCGTAGGTTAAGCTTGTACTCTCAGGTTTCGAACTAGGATCTGAACGATTAACGCCTTTATGCTGCGGTCGAACCCGAGGATCGGAGCTAATGGCACCAACCGTTACATTACGGGGATGGACATTCTTTTGTAGAATAGAAGTAAATAAAAAATATTGAGAAAGTGCATATTGGTAACCGTATAACCTAGCGGCTCAGACCGTCCGATCTAAGTACATTACTTTACAAAATTTGTTATATTTTCGTATTTGGTAACGTAGAACACTAAAAACTAAAGAGTTCCCTTGCCCAAGTAGAAACTAAAAAATATTAATAAAACCAATGCTCTGGTTGTGAATAAGGATAACAGAGAAACTAATGCTAATATAATGACAGAAAACAAACATCGAAACTTTAAACGGGTGTGATGAGAAGTGATAATAGGCCTAATTGACATAATAAAAAAGAGGAAAATCAAATTTGTAGGTCATATGATATTGAGGCATAACGAGTTTTTGAAACAAATTCTAGAATGAAAGATTCTGGGACGTAAGGGGAAAGAAGGACGGTGGAAGAAATACTGGAAGAATTTAGAATCTGGAAGTTATGCAGTGTTGGAAAGGGCAGAAGAAAACAGAACCGTTTTTTTGCAGTACCCCGTGCGATTTGATTGATTTAGAGCCATAGTGATATGTATTAAGAATTGAATATCCCGTCACCGTCTAGGGTCAAGTCGAGCCTCAAGTTCCGATGGACCAGTTCAGGTTGTAATTTTAAATAATTAGCTTATATTCACTATAACAAAATGTATGTCAGACAATATTTACCTGTGCTAATGGCATAAAACAATGGCAGATTTTGGTTTTCCGTCACTACATCTCTTCCTTGACCACCTGTGCTATTACTCTTGCTTACGTATGATAATATAAATCGAAAGTTTGTAAAGAGGGCAATGGATGGTGGCGGTAGTGGTCATTGTTTTAAGAAGAAGTACGACTAGGCAACCATCCTCAATGAGGGCAATGGAAATACTGAGTATAGGATAAGTACTGCAACACAATTTTGAGGGATGATGCAGGCCTATTACATATAGTTGTTCAAAAGAAAATAAACTCACATTGAGAAACGATGCGTTGTAGAATTAACGTTCTTTGCTTTGAAAGAGGCGTATGAAATGCATTCTTTCCATATTTGACATTTCAAATGATTTGTAATGTTTCATTGCTATTTTCAGCAGAGCACACACACGCTAGCCATTGTATTGTACAAAGCTGATCACCTGTTGACAGAAACGAGACTGATGGTGCCCTCGCAACGTAGGTTAATAGCAAACCTCTGTTTGTATTACTGATAGACCTCAGAACTACAGTATATTCGTGTTAACAAGTATGTTGTGTCACTTCAGGAGACCAGTGGAGCTCTGTGCCTCTTCTCTGCTGTGATGCATGATGCATTGTGAAATGCATTTGGAAATTATTTTTAAAACGAAAGAACTGAAACTTTGCTTTTATCGGCAAGGTTAAATATGGATTTTCAATTTTTACTATCACCCCGTGAAATTCGGTATAGCGTTGTTTTCATACACTGCTTACAATCTTACAATAAGAAAAGTTCAATCAGACAACTTCAGGGTTTTGAGCTGACGAAAGGATCTTTCGTTGTATTTCCGTTTAAGAATGGCCTCAAGAATGATATTTTCATTTGGGTTACAATGTAGATAAATATCAAAATGTCTTACTTTCAAGTTTGTTAGATTACAAGTTACAGAACTTGTGAACGTATTGTGTACAGTTGTAGGTCGATCAAGTATGTTAATTTTAACGTGGAATGCGTCTTTCTCGGAGGATCTACTTGGCCAAAAGCGACACTCGAACGTTATCAACAGCCGTGCAGCACGTGCGTGTTCTCTGTAGTGGTCATAGTCACCATAAAACATTATTAAGTGTAACTTCTGAGTGTGAAGAGTAAGCATATTAATAACGGGCTGATACAGTAAAATCTGCCTTTAGCGGAACCTATTGAACCGGAAACCTGTCCATATCGGAAAATTTTCCTGGTCCCGTGACTTATGTTTTAATAGTCATGTAAGTTTACCGGTTTTTAGCGGAACCTATCTGACGCGGAATCGGAAATACATTTTGGTACTATAACGGAAAGTATGTAAATTTCCTTACTAACCCTTGTCAGTACATGTGTATTCCGAATGGATCTAAGATGGCCGAGGTGACATTCGGGCAGGAAATGCCTTTCCATGTGCTCGATGCTGTAAAATGGATCGCAGAAGTAGTTAAACGAGTGTCGCCAAATAGGGTATGTCTTTGCTTTTAGAAAACCAAGATTGTCCGACACCCTGACGAAGGAACCATAGTAAACGGAAGTACTGGTGTGCTACAACGAACTATCGAACCGTGTAATTATGGCAATGCCAGTGCAGAAGATTACGTGGCCTTTGATCTAGAAGTCGAGATGGAGGGGGCGTTAGAAAACATCGAAGAGTTCGTCACCATCACATCCAAGAAAAGAAAACAGACATAAGGCAATAATGATGAGAACGAAGACGATGAAAAATATGGTTTATGTAACGTAAAGTCCTACCGACATACCCTATCAGCTATAAAGGACATTCGAATTACGCAAAATTGTTCGACATTATTTGCCATACTCGCATTCTAATTGAGAATTGTGCTACCAGGGATAGTTATGTCCAGCGTACAATTTTGAATTACTGGAAGAAGTAAATTACAGTACTGTACAGTATTACTATTGGTGTTACTTCTATAAAACATGCAATATGTAACAAATATTTGTTGAATCCAAAAAGAAGTCGTGGGAAAACTTTGGTAATAACCTGGAAAGGCTAGGTCAAGCAGCACGGAAACCTTTCTGGACAGTAATAAAGAATCTCAGGAAGGGAGGGAAAAAGGAAATGAACAGTGTGTTGAGTAATTCAGGTGAACTCATAATAGATCCCAGGGAATCACTGGAGAGGTGGAGGGAATATTTTGAACATCTTCTGAACGTAAGAGGAAATCTTCCTGGTGGTGTTGCGAACAGCCAAGCTCATGGGGAGGAGGAAAACGTTGGTGAAATTACGGCTGAGGAAGTGGAAAAGATGGTAAATAAACTCCAATGTCATAAAGCAGCAGGAATAGATGGAATTACATCTGAAATGGTGAAGTATAGTGGGAAGGCAGGGATGAAATGGCTTCATAGAGTAGTAAGATTAGCATGGAGTGTTGGTAGGGTACCTTCAGATTGGCCAAAAGCAGTAATTGCACCTATCTATAAGCAAGGGAACAGGAAGGATTGCAATAACTATCGAGGTATATCATTGATTAGTGTACCAGGCAAAGTATTCACTAGCATCTTGGAAGGGAGGGTGCGATCAATCGTTGAGAGGAAGTTGGATGAAAACCAGTGTGGTTTCAGACCATAGAGGGGCTGTCAGGATCAGATTTTCAGTATGCGCCAGGTAATTGAAAAATGCCATGAGAGGAATAGGTGGTTGTGTTTATGTTTCGTAGATCTAGAGAAGGCATATGGCAGGGTACCGAGGGAAAAGATGTTCGCCATACTGGGGGACTACGGAATTAAAGGTAGATTATACAAATCAATCAAAGGCATTTATGTTGACATTTGGGCTTCAGTGAGAATTGATGGTAGAATGAGTTCTTGGTTCAGGGTACTTACAGCTATTAGGCAAGGCTGTAATATTTCACCTTTGCTGTTCGTAGTTTACATGGGTCATCTGCTGAAAGGTATAAAATGGCAGGGAGGGATTCAGTTAGGTGGAAATGCAGTAAGCAGTCTGGCCTATGCTGACGACTTGGTCTTAATGGCAGATTGTGCCGAAAGCCTGCAGTCTAATATCTTGGAACTTGAAAATAGGTGCAATGAGTATGGCATGAAAATTAGCCTTTCGAAGACTAAATTGATGTCAGTGGGTAAGAAATTCAACAGAATTGAATGTCCGATTGGTGATACAAAACTAGAACATGACGATAATTTCAAGTATTTAGGTTGTATGTTTTCCCAGGATGGTAATTTAGTAAGTGAGATTGAATCAAGGTGTCGTAAAGCTAATGCAGTGAGCTCGCAGTTGCGATCAACAGTATTCTGTAAGAAGGAAGGTAGCTCCCAGACGAAACTATCTTTACATCGGTCTGTTTTCAGATCAATTTTGCTTTACGAAAGCGAAAGCTGGGTGGACTCGGGATATCTTATTCATAAGTTAGAGTTAACATACATGAAAGAAGCGAGAATGTTTTCTGGTACAAACAGGTGGGAACAATGGCAGGAGGGTACTCGGAATGAGGAGATAACGTTAGGAGTGAACTCGATGGATGAAGCTGTACGCATAAACCGGCTTCGGTGGTGGGGTCATGCGCGGCGAATGGAGGAGGATAGGTTACCTAGGAGAATAATGGACTCTGTTATGGAGGGTAAGAGAAGTAGAGGTAGACCAAGACGACGATGGTTAGACTCAGTTTCTAACGATTTAAAGTTAAGAGGTATAGAACTAAATGAGGCCACAACGTTAGTTGCAAATAGAGGATTGTGGCGACGTTTAGTACATTCACAGAGGCTTGCAGACTGAACGCTGAAAGGCATAACAGTCTATAATTATAATGTATGTATGTATGCAATATGTATGTACTATAATACTGTGCATTGTGAGAAGGTTCTAAGCAAGAACAAATTTGTGTTGGTGCTGATGAACTAGTGTATAGAAATGTGTGATTAGTTTCGTTATTGTATCTACAAGAGCACAAAATTAATTCCATCTACTGGTGGATAATCTAACGGAGGTTTGTACATATGATTATTATTTTATTTTTAACCTCGTTTATGAAACGAAAACCTGCATACAGCGGGAAAAGTACCCGGTCCCTTGGGTTTCCGCTCAGGGCAGGTTTTACTGTCACTAACCTCTGTTTGCACCTTTCGTTGACGTGAATATTTGAAGCACAACCTTCGCACGCTCTGATGTCGAGTCTGAATTAGTAGGACCGACCAAGAACCGGCCAAATACCCAGCCGAACATTAAAACTTCGAGAACTGTCTTGTCCAATTGGAAACTGGAAACCAAAGCTCTTGTTGTGAGTAAGGATAATAGTGAAACTAATGCAATTATGAGAGGAACCTAAAAAGTAGAACAGTTGGAGAAGTTTTGTTATTTGGGAATCATAAGTACTGATGATAAAAATGCATCAGTGAAATCATGAGAAGGATAGCAAGAGTCAGAGAAAGGTTTCAACATTAAATATATTATAATATTAGCTGTCAGACAATTAGAAAAGCGGAAAAGAATTGCCTAAGTTCAATGAATATCTATATATTAATGACTGCTATTTACAAAATATCAATTATTTAAAAATTAGAGCATGTATTGTATTTGAACTGAATATTTAAGGTGTACCAGGTGTATGCATTAGTTTTTGCCAGTTTTTGTGGTAAATAAAACACGTAATATTCAAGGAAATTTCATTTTTTATTTATTCAAAATATCGGCCATTGGTTTCTACACACATCCCCTATCTTTCGCGTAAGTTATGAATACAATGCCCGAAAAACCTGCCTGTCTTTTGCTGCAAACCATTCGTCGAGCCATTTTCCAACTTCCTCGAAATTGCAGAAGTGCTGCTCTGCGAGCGCGTGCCCACATTGATGGGAAGAGGTGATAAGTCAGATGGCGCCAGGTCGGGGCAGTACGGCGGGTCCGGAAGGATGTCCCATTCAAGGTGTTTTTCACTGGTTTTGCTGTGTGAGATGGCGCATTGTCGTGTAACAAAATCACTTTACCATATCTTCTGGCTCATTCCGGTCGTCTTTCGATCAATGCGTGCTTTACATTATTCGTTTGTTGGCAATAGCGTTGTGAATTAACGGTTTCGCCGGGCTTGCTCGTCTTCGCTCTTTTGTGGTCTACCAGAGCGGGCACTGTCTTTCACGTTGAAATCACCACGTTTAAATGGCCGAAACCATGCCTCACATGTTGTAATCGTTGGAGCGTGTTTACCATATGTTTCTGCCAGCAAACGATGACTTTCCACAGCATTTTTCTGTTGATTAAATAAGAAAAGCAAGGCGTGCCGCAAATTTTCTTTTGCAGATACAAACGTCGACGTAATCACATAACGATACAACCCAGACGCTATTGTTTGACGGACTCAACTTGTGTGTGTTGGTAGGTTAATATCAGACGAACAAACTGACGTATGTGTCAAGTTCATACTCTGTGTACTGTTCGCTGGCGCTATCTCTTAGTGAAACCGGAAAAGACTTATACATACACCTGATATCTATATAAAACTTCAGCTCAATTGGTACAGTAGTTCACGCATGATTGAACGAGAAATAAAGAGACGCCACCTCGCTTAATATATTGTTGCACGATTTTTTTAAATCATTTCGCAAATATTTCTTTTATGTCAATATCTTGAAACAAAACATAGCAGAATATGCAGAATATACGCGTCCGATTCGTTTAGTTCCACACCTATTGTAGTTAATTCATTAAAATTTCAGACTAACCATCGGCAACCTGGTCCCTCTCTAGTAGAAAGCTCATCCTCCATTCACCTCACATGACTCTACCACCGAAGCCGGTTGATACGTACAGCTTCATCCAGTGGCGTGTCGTGGACAAAGGGTAGTTGAATGTTCACACTAGCTGAAAACAGACAGAAAGGTAAACAATAGAGTAACTTATTATTTAATATGTAATTATGTATCATTTAATTAAAAAGCTCACCGACACACAATCCCAAGAACATAATAATCCTCCTATTTATACAGTTATAACGCAACTTTCAAATCACGAACACAGGCTGGCACATGTGAACTCCAATAGTAAAGCGGAGCGGTACTAGATCATAAATGTTAGGGACGTGTTCATGCTGTCTCTGCTACCAACTTAAGATCAAGTCCCTGAAAAGAATCGCACAAGTGCTGAACTAACAGTTTCCGTTTCATTGAATTTGTTTACATTCATATTGTACAGTAGGCTATTTAGTAAAATCAGGTAGCATATTTTCTTTTTAACTGGGCGAGTTAGCCGTGCGGTTAAGGCCGCGCAGCTGTGAGCTTGCATTCGGGAGGTAGTGGGTTCGAACCCCACTGTCGGCAGCCCTGAAGATGGTTTTCCGTGGTTTCCCATTTCACACCAGGAAAATGCTGGGGCTGTACCATAATTAAGGCCACGGCCGCTTCCTTCCCACTCCTAGGCCTTCCCTATGCCATCGTCGCCATAAGACCTGTCTGTGTCGGTGCGACGTAAAGCAAGTAGCAAAAAAATTATTCTTTTTAAATTATATAATTCATTAACAATAGTGCCAGTGCAATATTTGGCGGAGAAATGTAATGATTGGGAACAGTACCCGGCATTATATGCATTGCCAACCTTTTATAATCTTAACCAGTGGGGGTTAAACAAAATTACCTTATATTCAAGTATAGTAAAAATAAACGCAGTTGTTGAAGGTGTGGTATAACAGCAAGTAACGTGGCATTTCCTACAACGAATTATTTAAAATCTCCCAAAATCCGCTTCAGCTACAAGTATGTGCTCATAGTTTTGCACATACTTGGAGTCCCAGTTAATTTGAATACATACATGGTGCTTTATTAAAAGAGTGCAAGATTTAAATAGGAAAGAGGGAATGCTCTCGACCCGACTGAATATTTTGAGATTTAAAACCTGGTGTTGAGAAGCTAGTTTGTCTATGTATAAGAGTGAAATTACGTTTGTTTGCCTTCCAAAACTTCTTAATTGCTGGGCGGAGTTTCGTGACATTTTATACAAATCTTCTCAGAGTGATCTATCACATGACTTGCTATGTTGTGTTTAAAAATATAAAACTAAAATTGTAATATTTGAGAAATATTACGTTGTAACTTACTCTAAGACCAGGTGCCATGTTACATGAGGACAGCAATGACACAAGTTTATTGGTGTGAAGGCAAAGGCTGACATATTGATAATTTGGGCCGATGACTTTAGATGTTAGGCTCCTTTAAACAACAAGCATCATCAACAAACAACAGTCTGTGGTATAGCTTACTCCCAGACCATGAACCATGGTTACGTGAGCACAAAAGGTTGTAAACTGAATATTTACACTGTATCCATAAACATATTTTTTTTCTCAAAACCCCAATCACAGTTCTATATGAAGGTGTCGAAGCCAGGTCTTCTATCTTGCCTCTAAACGCACAGACAAGGCATTCATATGCAGTATGATCCACCTATAGAATATGGCAGTTAAATTAATGTAGCGTTCCTGTTAATTATTTCTATAGTGTATCCGGGAGATAGTAGGTTCGAATCCCACTATCGGCAGCCCTGAAGATGGTTTTCCGTGGTTTCCCGTTTTCACTCCAGGCAAATGCTGGGGCTGTACTTCAATTAAGGCCACGGCCGATTCCCTCCAACTCCTAGGCCTTTCCTATCCCATCGCCATAAGACCTATCTGTGTCGGTGCGACGTAAAGCCCGTAGCAAATATATATATATTTCTATTGGTTCTGTTCTAGCCACCACCATGTTTTAGATGATATGATAGTAACTTTCTGATTCTAGGTTCAACCATTAATTCAAGACTAGGGTATATTCAGCCTCGGAAACATAAAGAGAGTAGGGGTGGGTTAATGTTCCACTTTCGACCACCCTCGAAGCAGTTTTGTGTATTTTCCCATTTCTATCGCTAGTGAATGCCGGGATGACATTTTACATATGGAATCAGGGTCGTTTCATTTACTTAGGAGTCCCAGTTAATTTGAATACATACATGGTGCTTTATTAAAAGAGTGTAATATTTAAATAGGAAAGAGGGAATGCTCTCGACCCGACTGAATATTTTGAGATTTAAAACCTGGTGTTGAGAAACTAGTTTGTCTATCACTAATACTATTTTCTGGATTATTTACATGCAGGTTTTACATTATTTACAGTTATTACCGTACAACACCTTATCACTGGTAAGCTTGAGTTAACGTACACAGTCCGGCTCAATGGATAAATGGTTAGCGTGCTGTCCTTTGGTCACAGGGATCCCGGGTTCGATTCCCGGCAGGGTCGGGAATTTGAATCATAATTGGTTAATTCCGTTGGCACGGGGGCTGAGTGTATGTCGTCTTTATAACCATTTCATCCTCATCACGACGCGCAGGTTAATTACGGGCGTCAAATAAAAGGGACCTGCATCTGGCGAGCCGAATATGTCCTCGGGAAACTCCCGGCACCAAAAGTCATACACCATTTCATTTCAAGGTAAACATTTTAATCTCACTAAGTTGCTCAAAATGTTTGCATCGGTGCAAGTATGACATCGGCGTACGGGATTTTGCTGCACCATTTCAGATATCCCTGGTGTGTTTAAAATCACTTCACATGCGACTACAATTCTGGCTATTAATTCCTTGTCCATGTCCACTAGGGTCCTTAAATAACGTAAATTGCATCCGGAAGAAAGTGGGTTCCAACACCATTGTCGGCAGCCCTGAAAAGGGTTTTCCGTGGTTTCCCATTTTCACACCAGGCAAATGTACGTTAATTAAGGCCACGGGCGCTTCCTTCCCACTCCTAGCCCTTTCCTATCTCATCGTCGCCTTCAGACCTGCTTGTGTCGGTGCGACGTAAAGCAAAAATCTAAAAAAAAAAGAAAAAAAGGAAAAATCAATATCTTATTCGTCCTGACATTTTCCAAATTTAATGGGACCACCACTGGCTAGGGGTATGGATATGGTTCCAGATATATGCTCGAATGCTCTTCTTGACGCCAACTCTCAGTGGAGGGTAGTGTAGGAATGTATTCACTATTGTGTGTTTCCGTGGTGGTTAGTAGTGTGGTGTGTTGTACGGAAATAAGGTGAAGTGTGTTTGGAGGAACTCAAACACCCAGTCCCCGAGCCAGAAGAATTAGTCATACGCAGTTAAAATCCTCGGCCGGCCCCGCGGTGTGGTGGTAGCGTGCCTTCCTCTTACCCGGAGGCCTTGGGTTTGATTCCCGGTCAGGACAGGGATATTTACCTTCATCTGAGGGCTGGTTCGAGGTCCACTCAGCCTACGTGATTACAATTGAGGAGCTATCTGACGGTGAGATGGCGGTCCCGATCTAGAAAGCCAAGAATAACGGCCGAGAGGATCCGTCGTGCCTACCACACGACACCTCGTAATCTGCAGGCCTTGGGGATGAGCAGTGGTCGCTTGGTAGGCCATGGCCCTTCGGGACTGTTGCGCGATCGGTTTGGTTTGGTTAGTTAAAATCTTCTACCCAGCCGGCAATCGGACCCGGGGCTCTCTGAACCGAAGACCAGTAAGCTACCATTCAGCCCAAGAGCTGAAGAAAAACTAAATCTAAATACATTTGAAATTCAGCTGTAAATAATCCGGAAAATAGTAATAGAGACAGACACATCTCCTTTACGAGAGACGCTAGTATCTCAAAATATTCAGTAAATCTCCTGTTTCATGTTTAATTTTTGTATGCTTGTGCTGAAAATATCTGTATTCACAGACTAATAGACACACATTACCGGACTGGCATCGCAGGAATGTTGACTACAATGTCCCAAGCCGCTTACTTGAAGCAGCAGTAACATGGCTTTCACTCTCTTCCTTTCGTCATGTACGGGTAACGACTCCTTCGTCATTTTTAAAGCTTCACAGGATGTGGTCTCCAGGTTAGTGGAGAGATAATTGAGGATTAACGTTACACTATCAACATGTATGTAGCCCTTTGTCCAGCTAGCCGACTACACGGAGAAGTGTAAGTACGTTACATACGCTCGAGCGAATCTCTTCTCGCTTCGCCAACTTGTGAGTGCTCGAGCCCATCTTCGTCCACACCGCCGACCTCAGAAAATGTTAAGTTAATTTTCAGCTGAGAGACACCTACAAGTTGAAAATACATTAAACACAGACCTATTATCAGAATATGTGTTAAGGGCTTATTCAAGTATTGTAGTCGGCCGGCTGACAGGAATTGCGTCCATCCAGTGACGATCGTGAACGATCACGAATGGAATCTGGAACCGAGTATGGACTCCTCTTATTCAAGTATTGTAGTCGGCCGGCTGACAGGAATTGCGTCCATCCAGTGACGATCGTGAACGATCATGAATGGAATCTGGAACCGAGTATGGACTCCTCTTATTCAAGTATTGTAGTCGGCCGGCTGACAGGAATTGCGTCCATCCAGTGACGATCGTGAACGATCATGAATGGAATCTGGAACCGAGTATGGACTCCTCTTATTCAAGTATTGTAGTCGGCCGGCTGACAGGAATTGCGTCCATCCAGTGACGATCGTGGACGATCATGAATGGCATCTGGAACCGAATAGGGACCCCTCTTGTCGAGTATGCATTGTGCCTAAGTGGGACAGATGTTGAGTCTCGAACGTTTTGTAAATATGCATAGGTCTACTTATTCAAAACAATTGAGTAAGAAAAATATAACATTAAATTAATGTCGTGTGAAAACTTTATGAAAAAATTAATTCTTAAAAATAATTTAATATAATTGTTCCACCTAGTTAATACATAAAATCGACCTTTAACAATTAAAAAAAATGTATGACAAACCTTTATAATAAATTCTTTTTAAGTATTATTTTTTGCATATTGGTGATGTCAGTACGGAGCCAACTACGAAATTCCTAAGCTGTAATTGTGTGAAACCTTGTCAAATTCCACAGAGCTATTCTTATATACACTTGAACAATTATCCTAACTTCTGTATCCTTTGCTGCATGTAGGTGGTGAGTTCATGAAAATCCCGCCGTTGCTGATATACTCACCTACTTCTCTCTTCTGAGGGGTGTATCGTCCGCCGCATCGTGACAGGGTACAAAGGGTTCCCAACCAGCTCTGATCTACTGAATGAAATAGACTTACTTCTGTTTTAAATACAATTTATTACCATTAAGGTCAAGAAAAAGAGAATACACAGTTAAAGTAAGTGAATATCGATCTTCAGAGCATAAATTTTAAATTACGTGTGATAACAGGAATGACATACAAAATTTTACTTAACTCATGACTTGTGAGTCACTAACAACTCTTTAAAACATAATCTCACAAAGACTTTAATCCACGCGGCTGTAAGCTTGCATCCGGGAGATAGTAGGTTCGAATCCCACTATCGGCAGCCCTGAAGATGGTTTTCCGTGGTTTCCCATTTTCACACCAGGCAAATGCTGGGGCTGTACCTTAATTAAGGCCACGGTCGCTTCCTTCCAACTCCTAGGCCTTTCCTATCCCATCGTCGCCATAAGACCTATCTGTGTCGGTGCGACGTAAAGCTCATAGCAACTTTAATCCAGTTCTTCACTTATGACCATACTCAAGATTCCATATGAATTTAATCAAAACCTTAATTTGGATTCTACTCCCTGTGGGTGGGGGACGCAGACGAAGAATACACCCACGGTATCCCCTGCCTGTCGTAAGAGGCGACTAAAAGGGGCGACCAAGGGATGATTATATTAGAACCATGAAACTCCTTGTGATTAGTACCACCACGCGGGGAATACCATGGGTCGCATTTATTTGAGCGTAGTACCACTATGTTAGGTACGAAATAGGTTTGTGATTAGTTGCAGACGAGAGCGCGATGGCTTTTACAGTACCTGTGATTAGTAGCACTATATGAGCGACACCATGGAATGACGCAACCCATGGTTCTAGCTTGCCTATGATTAGTACCCACTATATGAGGAACACCACGGGATAGTACGAGTCCCTGTGGTTAGTACACTGAGGTGATGAACACCATAGGTTTGCGTTGCCTGTCAATGGCGCCGCAATGTGCGAAACACAGTAAGTCTGTAATACATGTGCGAATTTCTTTACCTGTGAGTAGTACCATAATGTGTGGAATACCGCGAGTGTACGCTACTCTTGATTAGTACCGCAACATGACAAATACCATGGTTCTACTTTTCTAGCGGTAAGTATTATTATGAGGGGCCGATGACTTGGATTCTGGACTCTTTTCGACTACAAGCAACATCGATTCAGTATCGTTCTATAGAAGCAGTCCCTTGGTCAGTAATACTATTGTTTTACGCTCGCTTCTGTGCATGTGAGGGGAAGCATTGTGGGTGGGTTCCACTGATCGTTTTAAATTCATATCTATCCATCCATTCATTCTTCGTCCTCACGTTTTGAAATGTGGTCCGTGGAGGATTTTGGGTTTTTAATTTGTCAATTCATTTCGTCTCATTTCGTAGCATTAGAGGCTGATGACCTAGATGTTAGGCCCCTTTAAACAACAAGCATCAATCATCATCAGTCAATTTGGATTCTGCAGGAACCCTTACAACGAAATGTTACATTTTGTATCAGTGCTCATGGAACACTGCAAAACTTCAGGACCATTCGTCGTGTTTTAACAATACAAATAATTTGTCATTCGCTACTAACTGAACAGATTTGCTCTGTGAAACTTATTATAATTTACTAATTAAAGTTTTATTTTACCAATTAAATATTTATTTATCACTATTAAGGAACCAAATATCTGAAATCTCAGAATCTCAAACTCAATCTGAATTGAACCAATTTTTTTTTTTTTTTTTGCTATTGGCTTTACGTCGCACCGACACAGATATGTCTTATGGCGACGATGGGAAAGGAAAGGGCTAGGACTGGGAAGGAAGCAGCCGTGGCCTTAATTAAGGTACAGCCCCAGCATTTGCCTGGTGTGAAAATGGGAAACCACGGAAAACCATCATCAGGGCTGCCGACAGTGGGGTACGAACCCACTATCTCCCGAATACTGGATACTGGCCGCACTTAAGTGACTGCAGCTATTGCGCTCGGTAACCAAATAATAAACAAAACTGCCTACCAGTCTGTTCAGCGACATTGACTGCTGTTAAAGCGCTGTTGATTTGACCGTTGCCTATATTTAAGGAACTTTAAGCTAGCTGTTATTTTGTGACTAATCTATAAAATCCCGAACAGATAAAATCATCACATGTGAATATCTACACTTCAAGAATCTCGTCACATCAGCGCTATGGCAGATCACACTACACCTTAAAAGTACCCTGAATGAACAAAAAAAAAAAAAAAAAAAAGATGTCAATATAACATGCGTTACCTAAATCATGAAGCTATATATTCAAACTACTACTAGCGTTCAACGTTCCTTTTACGTATCAATTACTCCTAGTTAATAATAATAATAATAATAATACACTTAGACATGCAATGCTAGCTTCACGGTTTCCTGGCATCCATCTGATTTAATTTAATTGTAATAACCTCACAGCGCACCATAATGGCGATGTATTCATTTCACTAGGCATGTCTATATTGACCAAGGATTTTCATAATCAGTTAATCGTGATCAGATCCACCAAGAAGAAAATTGATAAATATGACTTGGCATTCCACGAATCGCATGAATATTGGAGACACTGTCTTACTAATAAACTTAAATATTCGCTCTATACTTAAATTGGGCACTCTCAACGCTGCTCCTATTTCCTGCTACTCCTACGAATTTACAACGTTATATTGTAGTTGAACAAAGCTTTACTCGTTCGACATTAATGCTTAATTAATTCTACAATGGCAGTCCATACACCATAAACAAAATCTGACTGAGAATTAACTTGATACGGACGCCGGACCACAATGCCGTGTTCCGAAAACGTCCCTAAAATATACCCTCAACATTAAACGTCACGTCTTAACTTCACATTATTCTCACAGTGAAATATACAGATCTGGAATCGATCCTATGACTAATTATCCTGGAAAGGATAATCCGTTGATACGTAGGGACAATATATTACATCGCAAATACTTCTCTAAATCTGTCAGACCATAATCTATTACTATCAACATCCCTGACTGTAAAATATCCTTAAGCTTCCTTCCATCGCCAGAAATTTACGTTAACACACGTAACGTCTGATACAATTTTTAATTCGAATAACTAATTATTATTAAGCAGGCAAAATTATTTCATTATCTTGGTTCTCGTTACACTTTATTTCGGGGAAAGTTTATAGTTATTGTTATCATTATCATTTGTATTATTATTGTCATCATCATCATCTCAGTGACTGAAGACATCTTTCAACACCGTTATTTCGGACAATATTAATAAAAACATGCATGAAAACAATGAAGCTGATAATTAAATCCACTTATTACCAGTTAATCACTAATTATTAAATCAACCCCATCATTAACTCTGTCTGAGTACGTTAAAATAAAAATGAAACGAACGGCAACTTTAACATGATCCGAAACCTGACAATTTCGCAAATAAAATACATGCAAATGACAGCTACTTTTAAATATATACTAACATTTAAATGTGCACAACGGTCACAACATGCACAACTCATTCGGTTAGCATTACTCCATATTTTAAGCTTGCCAGTGGCACTCCGCAGCTTGATTTAATCCATATTGGAAACTGGTGTCTTCATAGCAATCCACAAACTTTCTGTCGAACACTGTTCAAATATCCTGGTAATATAAAAGAAGATATACTTACCAAGCCTTCACTAACAACAACAGCAACAACAACAACAACAACAACAACACTGTTACACATTCACAATTAACACTTTAATGCACTCGTCTTTATTCGCGAGTCCATTCCGTAACTTCTACTACTGTTTTTGGAATAATTTCTGTCTGGCGCTATACGACAGGTCTTTGAACTGTTTCCCTTACTCTCGCGTTCTATGAGCGTCTGTTACAACCATAAACCTGCTAGTCTGTCCCCAAAGCAGGCCATACGGTGAACTGATGTCATCTCGTACAGCTGTTCTACCTCTCGTTTCATTCACACACGAATTTAGTAACTTCCCTCATGCGTATTTAAACGTTTCAAAGTCTTACTTTCACGAAATAAATACTGCCTTTAAGTGTCAAATGAACACATACCGAATATTCGTGTATTACTAATTGCACACAATGAATATTTCTGTTTACTGAAATAAATTCAACTGTCTACACTCAAGTTGTTTTAACGTACAAAGTAATACAAGCTTTGTCTTTGTGAAATTTCCGGAACCGACGGACGTGACTAGCTCCGTAACGACCTTCCGAATAAGACATTGAGTTCGGGCGGAAGCCTTATTTATGATAACAGCCGAAAGCCGATACTTCGTATTTGGGGTTCCCATCTATAGCCATGGGTATTACTCCGCAAACAATATCTCCACAGTCCTTGGGTTCACAAACCGTTTCACGACATTTTGCACCGTGTAAATATTTGAATTGCTTCTTATAATATTTTTCCACATTTATTTATCTCATTTTTATAATGCTCGTCCCTGGTACTATAGTGCTTGTTGTTTGAAGATGCTAGTTTAAAAGGGCCTAACATATAGGTCATCGGCCCTGGTAGTATAGTTTCTCGCGAGTTTGATTCCTCCAAGCCTTATAACCACGTTACGTGGTTGCAAATGTCGTATACAGAAGATAATGCGTACTGTACAGTAATTACCTAATTAGAGACAAAATTACGCTTTCAACTTATGGACAATTCTTGTCAATTTATTCCCATATACAACCGAATATTGTCTTTAATAATAATTGCAAGCGAAAGCTTACCGTAACCCGCAATACATTCTGTACTTAGCAGGTTGCTAAGCGACTAACACTTTCGTTAATATTCTGATATATTCTGACTAGCAAATGTACCTGTGCTTGGCTTCGCTATGGTTTTCTACATTGTATTCAGATATCGAAGTAAATTACTCTACACACAGTGAATGAGATGTTTTAAAATTGCATGTCTCTGAGCGTTATCCAAGAAACAACATGGGGAGTTCCCCATGCGTTGTTTCCTTTTTAAAGTGCGAGTTAACAGTCACTATCGATTTTTAAAGTATTATTTATAATGGCAGACACACACCTTCCACATCGCTATAAATTGACTTCAGTGAATATATATAGATCGACATACAAAAGTATTTGCATGTTTACGGTATTTCAGACCGTCATTTACAGATTAGCTGCTGTTAAGTGGTACATTATGTCGACGCACGGATTGCACCATAAGTCGCCTCTTTTAGGACCTAATGGTTGATTCTGTAACATTTCCTCGTATCTCCTCCATTTATGGGTTAGATTGAGTCAGAAACTTAGGAACTTTGAATGGGGAGAAATTTGGCTAAGGTTTCCACACACACTGCATTACTTTCCGGATACACATGTGACAGCTAGAAACATAGAATTTGGCTCACATATGGTTACTGGGAGAGCCAACGTTGATGCCGAATTTGATGATTTCGTCTTTAATATAAGTGTGTCAAACTATGAATTATACGTATAAAAACTACGAAATTTACGTACACTCGAGAAACACAGCCAAATCTAACGCAAAAGGGATAGGGATACGACAAAAAGTGATAGGACCAAAGTTGTAGATCACTCCAAATTGAACGTGGATTATGCCATCCGTTTTGTGATACGACTTACCGTTTAGCCACGAAATATATCGAAACGAAGGTCTTCGCCGTCGTTAAAATTGCATCCATATTTCGATATTTTCCGGGGGGTAAAAAGTGAAAACTTCAAACAACTTTAAATTTTTCCGTCGGTTACAGGCTAAAACCTATAATTTTGTCAAATTTCACTTTTCTAGGTCATCTGGCAGATTGTGCCGCCATCTTGATTTTGGAATAAAAATGAGGACTTTCAGGAAACTAAAGAGAAAATATATGCAGATGGTCATTATTACACCTGAAACGGATAACTGTACGATAATTTCGCCAAAAGAGTCAATGTACAGTACAGACACACGGTTGTTACGATTTTGTTTATATTGACAAGTATCATAATAAAAGCTTTTCAATCCCTATTTCACTTTTCAAGCCCCCTTAAGTGGACTTTCCGAAAACAAAAAAATATGTGTTCCTTTATTTTTAATGAAGATTCCAAATACGGTACTAATTTTCACGTCTGTAACATCTTCCGTTTTTGAGATATCTTCATACAAGGTGTACCGGGCGGTACACCTCCACTCCGCTAATTTAAAATGTGCGCCAGTTGAAACTCCTCTGCTGGAGGAAGTCTGAACTTTATCTACGCTATTAATTCTCTACTTTCTCAGAAGATGTCACCACGTGGAAAATTTTGAGTTTTTGAACTGTGTCATTTTTGATGTGGTTTTGTTTCGCTTGAAGTAAGCAGTGTGAACTTTCTCTTCTAGAGGACACTACTGAAGATCAGCAATAGTGCAACCTAGTGCGGAGTCAAAGAACTATTTTGTTGGAGAAATTTTTATTTCAAATGTTTGTTCTTTGCTAAATTTTTTTTAGTTATTGTTTAAGTTGGCTGTATACCCCTCTCTTTCCCCTTGTTTTGCATTTAACCAATCCTGAATTTCTTTGAGTTATTTCCGACCAATCCGATGTATCTTCCCCCAACTTGGATATGTTTCTGTACCCTAGCCAATAAAAAGTTTGTGGGAGGGTGTTTTCATTCCCCTAACGCCTAGAACCTTCCGCGAGAGGATATAAACTGCTGATTTTAGGGTCTCCGGGCCACTTCTGTTCCATCTTTCAGTGTATAAAGTACATAGCAGGAGGCGGGAAGCGCCTCTTTCCTCGGCAGCGGTCATCAATAAGGTAATGGCCGATTAATAAATTCTTTCTTTGCTAGCTCAGCAGTTTAACTCTCGGGGCGGGTGCGAAGCGTTCCTCCATGTAACCTTTTCCTAAAATGTAACGATCTTTTCTTCTATTCTCTTTTAAGCTACATACTGGGATAGAGAGTGCTAACCCTCTCGAGCTCCCACTCTTATTGTTTTGAGGTGAACTTATTTTTCTCAACCTATTCTTCGATAACGTAAAACAAATTGTTCTTTTCTTAAGTCACCTCTTTAGCATGGGATTAGCCCTTGTATTAACGGCCTAGTGCCAAGTAGGTCTTAATCAA
The DNA here is from genome assembly GCF_040414725.1 of Anabrus simplex. NCBI lineage: Eukaryota > Metazoa > Arthropoda > Insecta > Orthoptera > Tettigoniidae > Anabrus > Anabrus simplex. The sequence continues at coordinate 926,594,057 of NC_090265.1, read as the reverse complement.
AGTGTATTAGGAGTGCAAGCTCGCCTCCTCTCAAATTGTTATTTTAGAGGTCATTTAATTAACCTACTTTTCATTTAATAGACCTCAGTAGATTGGGTATTTTACCCCTGTGTTTATGTCCGTTGAGGACAACTTGAAGGTGGAGTTTGGTGTGGCCTGGGAGAGGCTTAAATTTTGAGAGCGAGTGGCTCTTTTGAAAATTGAGTGTTGTACGCTTCGTGGAGGCTTTTCAGTGTAATTTGGAGCAAGGGCTCCTAGGCATGAATGGGGTTTTCTGCCCCTCTGTTGAAACTTGTGTTTGGGGTAAAACTGAGCTGATTGCCCAAGCAGTGTAAAGTCAGGGCGCGAAGCCCAATTCCTGTAAATATTGTAACTACCCTTTTTGATTTGCTACTTTGTACCTGCCATGCTTGTTATTTCTTTGTTTTGAAAAGAAAATATAACCTTGTTAAATTTTAAATTAATTTTGCTTTCGTAGCTGGAGACCTATTCACACCCGCACCTTCTTTCACCTCTACCTACCACGGAAAACTCCGTAACAAGTGGTAGCAGAGCGTGGTTGAATGGGTCTCAATTTAGCCCCTTTTGACGGCTAAATATTGTTTGTTCCGAACTCTAACTATTTTCCCAGTTGCTGGAATTTTTTGAGTTTTTCAAAATTGTTCTGTCACCATGCCCGGCCCTCGCGATGTTCTCCATCTTAACTATTTGCGCAAGGAGGAGTTGATCTATGAATTGACTATTAGAAATGTACAATCTGGAGGCACGGTTGCAGTAGACACAAACAAGCTTAGAGAGTCCCTAGATTTGCCCATTTCCATCCCCAATTTGGGAGAGAAAGAAATTGACGACTCTCTTTCCACGATCACGGAGAATATTACTGGGCTAGCTTCTGTAGTTAGTTTTTTTGACGAAAATGATCCTTCTCCTAATCAAATTAAGCGTGTGCAAGCTAGGCTATATCATTTTTCGAATAGGGTTAACGATCTGTTGTCTCTAAAGTTGAATGACGTTCAGAAGAAGGAAGCTAGTACGCTGCTTGAAAATATGTCTGAATTATCTAGCAAGGTCACTCAATTGTTAACAGGGGAGGTTCCTCCCAAAAGCGATCTACCCACCACAGTGAATGCAGGTAGTGAGGAAGCGCCTCCCAAGGGAGAAGTGAATAGGATAACCGTTGCTGCTCAAACTATCCCTGCCCCATTGGACAACGAATCTGAACGTCGTGCATCATTGAGTAACATCCGTTCTGAATTAACTTCCTTGCCATTGAAACCTTTACCTACTATGTCACCCGGGTTTAGCAGCTTGCCTCATCCATTGGCAATGTTGCTCAGAGGTATCTCTAAGTTTTCCGTTAATACCACCAGTGATGTAATTTCTTTTTTAAGATTTCTAGTTGAATTTCAGGATCATGCCCTTGTGTTTTCTCTTTCTCCATGTCAAATTTTGCAAATTATCTATCCGTATGCTATTGGTATTCTCTCAGATAAAATCGTAAGAGCCATTGCCGAGCAATCATCTATTGAGGATTTCCATGCCCATTTGCTAGCTAACTTCATCCCGGCTAGGGCCAGGTCCTCCCTTATTCAGAAGTACTATTACCGTGTACAACGCTTGGATGAAAACTTGGCTGATTTCATTCAGGACATTAAGTTTTATACTAGGGTGTTTGCTCTTCATTTCCCTGAGGATCAGATTATACAAGCTATTGTGGAAGGGATTTCACCACCCTACAGGTCATATTTGTGTTTCGCGGCGTGCCCGCAAACTTTCTCTGAACTTGAAGCATTGGCCGTCTCAGCGGAAGGAGTTAGATACGCCGATTCTTTGCGTGTCGCGAAAGAACCCCCGCCTTCCTTTAGTAATACTCGGCCTCCACCTCGCCGACCAGTCAATCCCCGTAAATGTTATGCTTGCGGGTCGCCTGACCATCTGCGCAACAAGTGTCCACTGATCAAGTCAAGTGGGACAAGGAATGGAGCCGGGTCATCACAAGGCTGTTTTAAATGTGGGGCTTTCTCACATATCGCCAAGAATTGTCCCAATTCGAATAGCACCCCCTCCTGCTCAACTTCTGGTGCAAATTCCACCTATGCCAATAATAAAAAGTGACTAGTGGCTTCGGCTGAGTCGACTAATCCATCTTCCCGAGACTCAGCCCCGGGTAAACAGGTTGTAACTTCAGGGAACGAGCAATTTTCAAATTCATCTTTTGAAGGTCCCAAAGGGTGTCTTAGGATTGCGGCGGATTTCCCCGCACCGGTCCCCTTTCTCAAAATTGAGTTAAATAACGAGCCTATAACAGCTCTCTTAGATTCAGGTAGTGTTTGTTCTATTATTTCGGCTGATTGGTATTCAAAATTGAAATCTGTTTGTAAGCTTCCTAACTATTGTTTGTCGGCGATCCAATACGTTTCGGCTAATTCCTCTCCATTAGAAATTCTCGGTTCCTTATATGTCAAAATTCGTATTTTTCAATTCACATGGAAAGTTAAATTGTTTGTGGCCAAGCATTTGTCTTGCCCCATTATATTGGGAGCGGACTTTATTTCTCACACTGGTCTTGTGCTCGATCTTCAGAATAGGTCTTGCACTTTCAAATTTGCCTCTAATTGTAATATCCCTCTATTAAAGTGTAATTCTGCATCATGTTCTTCTATTTCGCCTACCCAGGATGAGATGTTGTTAGACCTTAGACATCTACCTGAGGAGCAGGCTGATAGTATTCGCAAATTGTGTCAGTCGTTTCCCGAGGTGTTCTCTGATACTCTTGGTGTTACTGACCTTATTGAATACAAAATTGAGGTCACGGATTCGATTCCTGTCCGTTTTCCACCTTATAGGCTATCTCCACCTAAAATGAAGGCTCTAAAAGAAATCATCGATCAGATGTTGAAGGACGGTATTATTAGGCCCTCTAAGTCAGCGTATTCTTCGCCTATTTTTTTAGTCCCGAAACCCCAAGGAGGCTTCAGGCCTGTCATTGATTACAGGGCTCTCAATCGGAAGGTGGTGTTACAATCTGTGCCCCTTCCCGACCTTCATTCTTGTTTTTCATGGTTTCGTAAGGTCAAGTTCTTTACTATCTTGGACTTGAATCAGGCCTATAATCAAATTCCCCTGGCCGAAGAGTCTAAACATCTTACAGCGTTTGCCACGGACTGGAATTTATATGAATACAACCGCGTGCCTTTCGGGCTCCCCACGGGAGCAGCTGTACTCACTAGGCTACTAGATAGGGTCTTCTCCGACATCAAATTTGAGTACTTATATCACTACTTGGATGATGTCGTCGTATTTTCAGAGACTTTTGAAGAACATCTAGATCATCTGCGAGAAGTTCTCGATCGCCTTCGTAAGGCTGGGTTAACTGTTAAGTTGTCCAAGGTTGCCTTCGCTAAGCCCTCTATGTCTTTCCTAGGGCATATTGTGTCACCGGATGGTGTAGCAGTCGATCATTCTAGAACACAGGCCATCCGTGATTTTAAACCTCCCAAGGACATTAAAGGTATCGCCAGGTTCATTGGTATGGTGAATTTCTTCAGGAAGTTTATTCATAACTTCGCTAATAGAGCGGCGCCCTTAAACCTTCTTCGTAGGAAAGGCATCAAATTCGAGTGGGGACCTTCTCAACAAGCCGCTTTTGAAGACCTTAAATTAGCACTTTGTAATGCCCCTGTACTTGCTATGCCTGATTTCTCGAAGAAATTCATTGTCCAAACCGACGCATCGTCGTCAGCGGTAGCTGCAGTCCTTCTTCAAGAGACTGAACTAGGGAGGCGCCCCATCGCCTATGCGTCTAAGACATTGTCGGCTCAAGAAGCCAAGTATTCCATCTATGAGCTCGAAGGTTTGGCAGTCTTATTCGCCTTAGAGAAGTTCCGTCTCTATCTGGAACATGTCAAATTCGACCTGGAGACAGATAATCAAGCCCTAAGCTGGGTCTTAGGTAGGCCGCGTCGTACTGGTCGTATAGCCCGTTGGGCCATCCGTATTTCTGCCTTCCAGTTTGATGTTAGACATATCAGAGGTACCGAAAATATTGTCGCTGATGGACTCAGCCGTATGTTTTCAAACGACGTCGAGACCCAAGAACCGGTCGACAGTTCATCACCTCCCGAGTCCATACTATCTGATGTTAATGCCATCTTAACGGATGCCCCCATGCTCTTTAGGGATATCGAGAAATACCAACGTGAAGATCCGACGCTGGCTCCGATAATGGAAACCCTTTCTTCTGGGGAACATGTTGTCCCTTATGTTCTGAGGAATGGTGTTCTATGTTGCCCTTCGAGGCATGATAAGATGATAAAAGTTGTGTTTCCAGCGGTTCTTGTACCTATGATCTTCAAGTATTATCATGAGACCCCATTAGGAGGGCATCTTGGTATCTTTAAAACTCGTGAAAAGATTCGTGAAATGTTCATCTGGAAAGGTATGGACGGTGAAATCCGTGAACTAGTAAAGGCTTGTAAATCTTGTTTGCTCAGTAAACCCACCATGTCCACCAAGGTAGGCCTTTTGTCTTCGCATCAAGCATCGCGCCCCATGGAACGCCTGTATATTGATTATGTAGGACCCTTCCCCCAGTCGAAGGGAAATGCCAACAAATTCATCTTTGTATGTGTAGATGGTTTTACCAGATTTTCCTGGTTATTTCCGACTAAGCTGGCTACCGCTCAGTCTACCATTACTTGCTTAAATTCTATTTTTGCTTCTTTTGGTCCGTGCCAATATATTGTATCTGATAATGCTAAGGCTTTTATATCTAATTTATTTCGTAAATTCTGTTTTGACTTATCCATCTCTCATGTAACTATTTCTGCTTATTACCCTCAACCATCTCTGGCTGAACGGGTTAATCGTAATCTCAGGTCCGCACTTATTGCCTATCATCATGAAGATCATTCCAGGTGGGACACGTCCCTGCATTGGTTAGCTTTTGCTTTGAATTCGGCGGTTCATGAATCTCATAAGTTCACTCCAGCTTCCTTGATGTTCAAGTTTGTGCCCAACACGCCGCTCTCTAACCTTTGGTCTCTGAGTGACATTCTACCCGAGACAATAGATCCGGATAATATTAAAGATCTTTGGAAGAAGGCTAAAGCCAATCTTAAGGTATCTCATGAAAAGGTTAGGGAAAAGTATGATCGTGGACGAAGACCCACCACTTTGAAGGTAGGTGACCAGGTGATGGTCAAGAATTTTGTTCCCGCGGGCAAGCTTGCCCCCAGATTTCATGGGCCATGCATCATTCTCGATTTTCTTACTCCGGTTACATTGTTAGTAAGCAATCCAGCCACCGAGAGGATATTTAGGGTTCACCTGTCCCAGGTGAAACCGGTGTAAATTTTGTTTCAACTTGCTTCATATAATTTGATAGGAATATGAAGGTTATATTTTTTTTTGTGAGTTCCACTCTTAAGGCTTTCTGCTCCTTCTGTTATATTTCTCTATATTTAAGCATTTCTTGTAAACCTCCCCCGATTTGTTAAACTGCCATCCTGTCCTTGCCACGGCCATTACCACGCTCCCGTCTCCTGCTCCACTACACACAGTGGCTGGCTTAGATGAAATGCCATGGATATCTGCACGCCGCTGGCCCCTCAATCTCTCTACATGCCTGTGCCCTCCAAAGAAACATGATGGTCCAACACAATTCTGCCGCCTAGCTTTAATGTTTCAGTGCCCCCGCAGCCGCGCGGCGCTGTGCCGCGGCTGGGTTCGAGGACGGGCCCCCTCGGCCCCAGCGAGGACGACATGTGCACGGCGAGCCGGAGCTCTCCTCCCGGCCAAGGCTGATGTGCGGCGCACGACCTGCTACTTGCCCGCAGCCTGTATATGTTCTCCGCGGGCGCGGCGTGTTTCAACACCTCTGCTCCCCTCATAGTGCGGGCGAGCGGTATCTCAGGGTACTTGAGGGGTCCGAGGGGCCTCCTTTGGACGCAAGCTGCAACGGCCGGTCTGGCCATCCAACTTCATTAACATCAACTACATGAACAGTTACGATAAGCAATGACTACACTCGGGAATTCAACAGCAATATTTGGTGGACATTTTTCATCACTTTTAAGTATTAAAAGTCCATCTTCGGAATTCTACTTCTACAAACTTAAAAACTTTACTTCACCTGCAACAACAAAATTTTGAAAATGAATCAAACCAAATTAAGAAAATCTTATAAATATTTCTTTGGCAATTAATCTCCATATCTACATCAAAACTTGGACCTTGTTTTCAAACAATTTCATGTGTCACCCCGGGAGGAACTTTTGGGGGGGGGGGAGGTCTGTACCGGGCGGTACACCTCCACTCCGCTAATTTAAAATGTGCGCCAGTTGAAACTCCTCTGCTGGAGGAAGTCTGAACTTTATCTACGCTATTAATTCTCTACTTTCTCAGAAGATGTCACCACGTGGAAAATTTTGAGTTTTTGAACTGTGTCATTTTTGATGTGGTTTTGTTTCGCTTGAAGTAAGCAGTGTGAACTTTCTCTTCTAGAGGACACTACTGAAGATCAACAATAGTGCAACCTAGTGCGGAGTCAAAGAACTATTTTGTTGGAGAAATTTTTATTTCAAATATTTGTTCTTTGCTAAAAAATTTTTAGTTATTGTTTAAGTTGGCTGTATACCCCTCTCTTTCCCCTTGTTTTGCATTTAACCAATCCTGAATTTATTTGAGTTATTTCCGACCAATCCGATGTATCTTCCCAACCCGAGCCAATAAAAAGTTTGTGGGAGGGTGTTTTCATTCCCCTAACGCCTAGAACCTTCCGCGAGAGGATATAAACTGCTGATTTTAGGGTCTCCGGGCCACTTCTGTTCCATCTTTCAGTGTATAAAGTACATAGCAGGAGGCGGGAAGCGCCTCTTTCCTCGGCAGCGGTCATCAATAAGGTAATGGCCGATTAATAAATTCTTTCTTTGCTAGCTCAGCAGTTTAACTCTCGGGGCGGGTGCGAAGCGTTCCTCCATGTAACCTTTTCCTAAAATGTAACGATCTTTTCTTCTATTCTCTTTTAAGCTACATACTGGGATAGAGAGTGCTAACCCTCTCGAGCTCCCACTCTTATTGTTTTGAGGTGAACTTATTTTTCTCAACCTATTCTTCGATAACGTAAAACAAATTGTTCTTTTCTTAAGTCACCTCTTTAGCATGCGATTAGCCCTTGTATTAACGGCCTAGTGCCAAGTAGGTCTTAATCAAAGTGTATTAGGAGTGCAAGCTCGCCTCCTCTCAAATTGTTATTTTAGAGGTCATTTAATTAACCTACTTTTCATTTAATAGACCTCAGTAGATTGGGTATTTTACCCCTGTGTTTATGTCCGTTGAGGACAACTTGAAGGTGGAGTTTGGTGTGGCCTGGGAGAGGCTTAAATTTTGAGAGCGAGTGGCTCTTTTGAAAATTGAGTGTTGTACGCCTCGTGGAGGCTTTTCAGTGTAATTTGGAGCAAGGGCTCCTAGACATGAATGGGGTTTTCTGCCCCTCTGTTGAAACTTGTGTTTGGGGTAAAACTGAGCTGATTGCCCAAGCAGTGTAAAGTCAGGGCGCGAAGCCCAATTCCTGTAAATATTGTAACTACCCTTTTTGATTTGCTACTTTGTACCTGCCATGCTTGTTATTTCTTTGTTTTGAAAAGAAAATATAACCTTGTTAAATTTTAAATTAATTTTGCTTTCGTAGCTGGAGACCTATTCACACCCGCACCTTCTTTCACCTCTACCTACCACGGAAAACTCCGTAACACAAGGTATTGAACCATTCTGTTCATGGTCGTAGAAAGATAATACGTTGATAATTATGATATGCAGAGGAGACCACAGAGAATGGACATTAGATTGTATTTTATTGTGCAATAGGACCTAACATTGCGCGCTTTCCAAGAGAGCTTAGCGTCAGACGCAAGATGAAGTTCCCAGCATGAACATTAAAATTTATTAACCCAAGCGAACCACTTAGCTTATGGCATGGGACGCGAGCAACTGCGTGAGAAACCGCGGGGACGCTTAATTTGGAGGGAAATAAACTTATTCGATATCTCCGCCCACAAGATGAATATAGAGATTTGGATATAATAGGTGGAATGAGCACATTTTTCTGCAAATTTTGATATGCCACATGGCAGTAGTTGTAATCTCTACGAATAAATGAATAATTATCATAAGTACCTTGAGAGAATTTTCATCTCCGCGCGCAAGCTTTCAAGGGCCCACACACGATGATCCCGCAATCGTGGGTCATGCGCATTCATATACAGCCTGGGAGAACGCTAGCTTCATTCACAGTGTGTGTATCGCTGACGGGGAATTGTCTGTCCCACGGCAACTCTACGAGGAGAAGATACCTTTGTCTCCATGCAGCGCAGTTACAGACTGCATTGTCCCAGTGACATTTTCTCTGACATCACGTGTGTACCTGATACTGCCAAGTCATCACGCTGAGGCAGTAGTTTCGAGTGGAACAACGGAACATCCTTCACGGCAGCGAGGCACGAACGAGGGCCGCCAGCAGCGTGTTTTCCATCCTGTCGACGCACCGTCCACAACGAGGAGGCGGCGATCTACCAACCAGAACGAGTCCAGCTGAACGACGAAGAGAATCAGCATGTCACCAGTCACGAACCCCCGATTGCTGTCGTCCGTCCACAACGTTAGCATGATTGCTGAAATAATCAGGTCCGCAGGGGAACTGCTCAGATAATGTCACAGATGCAGGTAAGACCAACGTTTTCTCTCAGCATGCAGCAGAGAGGCTAATGGCAGGATCTTAATAATGTAACTAAGGCCTTCCGCCAGAATGTAAATAAGAAAGGTGTCTACGGGCACGTGTATATAAATTTATGCCCCAGGACTCACGGTGTAAGATAGTTAATGTTTGCAGGCTATGGTTATAAATTTTATTTTCGGTGATGTCATAACTTGTGCATAATGTCTTCAATCCATGGAAATACGGGTCATTTTAATTTCATCTACCGAAGACTTACACAGTCTTAGATTTTTTATAAGCAGGACAAGATGTTTAGGCTCGCTAGATGCATGAAGCATGCGTAGACATTAGTGTTTTATTGTGACAGTATAATATCATCTATATTTCTTTAATACACTCAGAATCGGGTATGGAATTGAGCTGGTCTTGAATTTACGCAGAAATATGAACGAAATGAAAAATATGTATGATAAGCCCAGAATCAAGGGATAAAGCCCGTAATAGCCTGATGGATGCAGGCGTAAGCTGCGATATGATAGTTATGTGTGCAGGTAACGTGCAAAAGTGAGGATCTGAATAAATGCTCCAGTTGAATTTGAGTTCTGAGCAGGTTAGAGTGCAGAGTTTCGCACTGTATTAAGTGAATAGACATGTGGTAATCACATGTGAATTATATGAATATGGGCTAGAATTGGAAGTACGGTTGTTCACCAGAGTTTGTTTACCAGCAGTCAGCCGATTGTGATTTATGGCTGTCTCATCATGGTCGTTCAGTTCGTACAAGGACCCGAGTCGTGTTGAAAAGGAAAGCAGAACGTTCTGACGTCACTGCAAGGGATGTCTGCAAGTTTGCGGGAACAATACTGTCTCTGTCAAGAAAGGAAGGGAGCGTTGACCTAATTCTTACTGCTGTTTGGAAGATAAAAATTTATACGCGACTGCGTGTTTCATTAGTGTGTGTATGTTGTGATTCCAGATATATCTGCATAGTGTAAATAATGTATTTATTATCGTATTATAAGTAAGGTTGTTGCAGGACTTTCTGTAGTCTGGAGTTCGATTCCCATACGGTAGATTTGTATTGCATGTTTAGTTTTAAGAGCGTGTGCTAACCCAAAGTCCTGTGGCATAGATTCACTAAGGACATTTTTTATATTGTTTGTAGATATGATTTAGTTATTCAGAATCTCATGATTTGATTTGATTTCTTTGGAGGTAGCCTTACTCTGGTTGCTGCAGCCTCATATGTGAACGATGCTGGGGGTCTCCTAGACCATGCCACAAACGTCGAACGAAGACTCCTTTATTAAATTCATTAATTATGAAAGCATTATCAATTGTGTAAATTTGACAGATTAATTTTTATACCAGATATTTGACTCTCATTTGTAATAAACTGTGTTATTAAGTGAAGTCGCAGCTCACGTATCTTTTTCTTATTTCGGCTTCAGTTAGTTTATACCCTGAACGTATTATTCCTCTTCATTTCTTTGTTACGCTGACCCATCTTCACCCATTTTACCCTGTTGCTGATTGAGCTACGCCGAGCTGAAGAAGAGGAAATACGAGTCAGGTAAGCTATGTGCCAAAGGGCACTTACCATTTGGTGAGTGTATTGTAAACTATAATGTACTTGGTCGGATCTCAGCATTTGCTCGATAGCGACCAGGGCATTATAGGGCACGGTATTGAACACCTTTTTCACCATTTAACCCCCCTCCATTAAGGGAATTTTACGAAAACAAGAAATACATGTTTCATTATTTTTAAAGGAGCCGGGAATTGGTCAGAGGAGCGCAGGAAAGAATTCAGCGAGAAAATGAAGGAATACTGGGCCAACAGGAAGGCTCAAGAGGCCACTAAGAACACAATCCAGTATGCTAAAAGGGGCAGACGAAGACAAAAACACAGCTAGAACACAAGCACTGTGGTCCACAGATGGCCTAAACGCAAAGAAAAGAAAAAAAAAAAAGTAGATTCCAAGTACCAATTTTTACGTCTGTAAACTGTTAAGTTTTTGAACAGTTCACCCCCACTCTTCTGGCCCCCTTGGCGACAGGATATTAAAAAATCTCCCTTAGTGAGCACCTACACTGTAATATAAATGTACACCCAAAATTTCATTTCTTTATATCGCACAGTTTTGGCTGGCCGTTGATTATAGCCATTCAGAGTTAGATTTTATATAACTTATAGAGATATAACTTACCGTAAGTGATTTTCATCCTTAGTAATGTGATTGCATGCAGCCATGTTTACCACCTGTTAAGCCAGAGAGTATATACATTTCCTCTGATTATGGAAGAATTCTATTCCCTGTTTGATATTCTTTGATTCTCTAATCTTTCCTAGCTTCCAAATATATTCAATAGATGACAGAGTGTTCCTAATTACGTATATGCTGCTAAGAGAAAAAAGTCTACATACAAACAGACCCCTTCATGACATACGCCTTAGATATTACCTGAGAACGCCTAGAAAGATAACCTAGCTACACTAGAAAGAATGAAGGCCCTGTATCTTAAAAAGGTTCTCTGCCTGACATAATACGCTCCTTCGAGACTAACCTATGATCTCACAAGACAAGCGTTCTATATAGAACTGCGAAAAAAATGCAGTTGCCTTCTACGACACAATACCAAGCTTTACATCAAGAATTTCAGGATAAAAAAAGTGAATAGATGGATAGATTTTAACCAAACAGACGGATGAATTCTGACTACGAACTGCTGCATACCATAACCAGCATCTTCTTAAATGTTCATAAAACTATTGAAGAGGGCAGGCAAAACAATATGACTACGACAGGCATATCAAGATGAGTTTTCTGACCTATTTATAACGAATGCTGCGAAGCAGCACGGATCCTCTAGTTATTATTAAATGCTGTAGCACGTAGGCGTACTGCCTTGGTCTGTCAAGACGACTGTTGCCCAGCCAGATGGTCTGCCATATGATCAGCGTTCGATCCCGGCTGATATCGGTGGCATTTGAGGGTATTCAAACGTGACAACTCTGTGTCGTTGGCTTCCGGCACGTTAAAGAATCCCTGCAGGACAAAAGTTCAGTACTCGTGCGTCTTGAAATCAATAACAGTTGAAGGGACGGTAAACATCCAGGTCTGTTCGTGGTAACAGCTCTGAAGTAGCATAACAACTGTTTGTTTGGCGGTAAGTACTCACAGATGGATGGAAAGAGAAACAACATCTGAAGCGACTGAAAACTTTCCAGTACAACAGATAATAATGTTATTGTTTTTGCGTCCCACAAACTAGTTTGTACGGTTTTCGGAGACGCCGAGGTGCCGGCATTTAGTCACGCAGGAGTTCTTTTACGTGGCAGTAAATCTACCGACACGAGGCTGACGTATTTGAGCACCTTTAAGTACCACCGTCCTGAGCCAGGATCGAACCTACCAAGTTGGGGTCAGAAGGCCAGCGCCTCAGTGAAAATCCACAGCCTGTTTCCAGTCATTTGACTGGGTCAGGAATGGAACGAATGATGCCCCGTTCTAGCGGCGAGGATGGGAATTGTGCCGGCTGCCGAAGCCTGTCGCACTCCTCTTGGGCAATGATTAATGCATGATTAATGAAGTGAAATGATATTGGAGAGTGTTGCTGGAATGAAAGATGACGGGGAAAACCGGAGTACCCGGAGAAAAACCTGTCCCGCCTCCGCTTTGTCCAGCAAAATCTCACATGGAGTGACCGGGATTTGAACCACGGAACCCACCGATGAGAGGCCGGCGCGCTGCCGCCTGAGCCACGGAGGCTCTACCAGCGCCTCAGTACAACAGAGAAATTCCGTTGAAGTTGGGGATTACAGTACAAGGATGGACAAACATACAACTGTGATGAGAATATACTGTATAACAAACTGCTCCCAAGCATACGTCTAGAGTCTAGACTCTAGATCTAGGAGTGCAAAAAGGATGCAATGAAGTCATATTAGTAAAAAATGAAAAGGACTGTCCCTATTGCTACGCATCAGTAAGATGGGGAAACAATACACTATAAACCATTACTTGTTGCACAAAATACAAGGTTATGGTGTTTCAAATACGCAAATATGGAGCTTCTGTCACTAGTTTTTGAATATAATAAGAATATTTGGAGTGTATGTAATGTTTTTACCAGAAAAATGAGAAATAGCCACTACTGTGCTCAGATAAATTGTATGCCCATTCCTCTGCTGAAGTCCAGAAATTGAAAGATGGGAAGATTACAACATTGTATCTGTCGAAGAACATAACCGCATTGATTCAACCGCCAGACCAAGATATAATTAGAGCGCCGGGCTGAGTGGCTCAGACGGTTGAGGCGTTAGTCTTCTGACCCCAGTTTGGCAGGTTCGATCCAGGCTCAGACCGATGGTATTTGAAGATGCTCAAATAGTCAGCCTCGTGTCGGTAGATTTACTGGCACGTAAAAACCTCCTGCTGGACTACATTCCGGTACCTCGGCGTCTCCGAAAACCGCAAAAGTAATTTGTGGGTCGTAAAGCCACTAACATTACCATTATTATTATTATTATTATTATTATTATTATTATTATTATTATTATTATTATTATTATTATTATTATTAACGGAGCCTTTGAAGCCCACTATCAGAGAGGACTACTCAGTGTTTCGGTCAGTTTCAAATTCTAAGTCACAGAATTTGTGAAAACTGTGACGGTATAGTATATTAAATGCAGTGTTAGTTTAGCTGGGTAGAATGTGTATGTAATGAAGCGGATTTAATTTCAGCAAGCCATTTTTGTTCAGCTATAGGAGAAGGAAGAAATTATATTGATAATGCTGCGCTCCAGTAAACCATTTCGTATTTCGAATTAGATGATGATAATGCGGACAGTGACACTGGCAATGACTGCTGTGAATTAGTGGTCGCAAATCTGAACAAAACTTTCAGTTACAATTAATGAGATGATAACATGATTTGGTCGGCAGCCAGATAACCAGTATCCGTATTTGTCACATCTGTCATCAGTCCACTACTGTGTCCTTAACATGCTTTGAATGGCGGTCAGAAAGCTAGTATCTTTATTTATAACATCTGTCATGGATTAACTACTATGACGTTAAAATACATGCTCAGAGGTTGTGACAGAAGCAGATGTCGGACTAGTTCAGAAAGAAATATTATTATTACGTACTGTATCATATTTTAATATGTACAAGCTTCATTAAATGTGATGAAAATCGCAATCAATTTATTCCTTTTATTCAATTTATTATCAATTCCTTACGTAATTAAACATACTGCAATATTCCGCCATAAATTTATATTATTTCACCATATCGGCTACGTCTTATAACACAGGTCTACATGACATCCGCCCACAGCTGAGATACAACAAGCTTCTGCTTTATTTATCTACTTGTCGCTATTTATTAATGTCCGGATCACTTGTACACAACATTTTGGTCTAGATAACTCTAAACGGTTACGGTCAATATGTGATCTTAGTATAGACGGAAATTCATGTTTTAAATTCAAAACTTAATTCATTTTAAAGCAAGAAATATTGTGTTTTTTCTTTAGGTCTGATAGCATACGAAGTGATTATAATAATATGTAGTTTCTGTGCAATACCGATGTCGCACTGTCGTTATCCTCTTTTGTGATTAACTTTCGAGTTTATACTGCATTTAAGTTAAAAGGGAAAATTATGGGGATAATTGAGTTCATTTTGCAGTTCTTATTTATTTATGCAGTATATTTCTGTATATGCATGCTTTGCAAGTTTCTCGACTTCGAATTCACGCGTCAAGTATATATGTGGGGTCCTTGGGAAGAAACTAATTTTCATCAATATATCATTCCTTCTCCCGTTATTTTGATTTCATCCTGTTGGAGAAATATAGAGTACCTTTCATAACTTCTCCCTGTTCTTGAAAAATATTCGGTATCCCTTTTACTAAGGAAGTGTTGACCTTGATAAATGTATACTTTGTGGAAGAGTGTCGTGAGATTATTGATCATCATCATCATTAGCAGTAACAGCAACAGCATCAGCAGCGACAGTAGCAGCACATTAAGCAGCATACTTTTATCAGCGATGTTGGCCGTCCACGACAGTTTCAGCATCGTCCCGAGGTATGTTAATCGTTCTGAGATCTTTGAATGATTTTCGCCTTCGGATCGGCCTTGTTGTCCTTTCTCCCACCTTAGTACAACCTTCGGATAACGATATTGCAGCGTGCTTAGGATGTGGCCCGGACTTCTGCCCGACGCTCAATCACAGTAGCTAACAGACGCTGCGTGTCCTGTCTTTGTAACATATCTTCGTTACTGAAGAACGTTGTTGAAAACATTTAGCTCTTTAATCACCTCGGTTATAAATTTACACGTTTCATGCAGTGGGTATGCGTGTGCTCTTGAAGAGTTTTATCTTTGTAGTAGTACTAATGGCTGTTGTTGACCAAATGGCATGCATGATCTGAAATAGAGCTGACGCCAATCCAGTCCGATGTTTGATGTCTTTCTCCGTACTTCCATCGGTGGCAATGTTTCTGCCAAAGGTGCACTATTCAACTTGTTATTTGGCCTGACCACGGACTATTGTGGGTCTCTTTGTCTTGGGCATGAACTGTTTTTCATTCTTTCTGTATTTATGCATTGGTCGATCTTGTTGGCTTCAGTATCTCAGCTGGTGGTCATTTTTTCTTGGTCGGTAGATGAAGAGTGCATACCTGCCAACCCTTCCGATTTACCCGGAAACTTTCCGGTTTTCAACTCTTCTTCCGATTTTCCTGTTTATTTTTTACTTCTTCCTATATTTGACCAATATAACCTCCAGTATGGCCAGTACTCTTCCCTTAGGATAAAGGATAAATATTCTTATGTGCTTGTGTAATTTACGAAACCTCATTTTCAAGCGTATTTATTTGATGCTTTATTTCGTGATGCTCACCATAGCACCGTGTGCGCTACAGCTGGGGATTCGGGACGGCAATCGTCCTGCAAGGAAGAGAGGCTAGCGCGAGCTAGCGACTCAGTTAATCGGGACGAAAGAATGAGTTTATGGTGTTGTTCGCGCGCTGTTAACATCGTTTGTGTACGTAGTTTCGTTGGATTTGTAGGCCACGTGTTTTTTCTTGCACTTTTATGCTTTCCCCCTCTGTTAAAGTCGCGTGTTAATAATGTATGGTACATACTGAATTGTTTTGTATGTGGTAGTTTCGCGTATTTAAGTGCACAATTTTGATGAGTTGAATGTTTTAAAGAGGGTTGTGTCGGTGACAGTTTCTGGTATTTTCTTTTCTCGTTATGGCCAAAAAATATATCAAACGTTATCTCCAAGTGTTCAGAGATTTCCGTTCATTTTACCGTCTGATAAAAGAAACTACCGTATTTTCTCGCGTAATTAACGCCCTTGCATAATTTACGCACCCCAATATTTTTTGGGGGTCCAAAGTGGGGAAAACGAAATTTTCACGTATTTGACGCACCCATAACTTCGAAAATCACGCAGTTGTTTCGATGCGTTTTGATGTAAAGATATCAACTACTCTGGTAGCATTGCGAAAGCGGGCATTCCAAATACAGGGCAACGTGCTGTTATTAGCCGGCAGGAAATCTCACTGCACTAGTTTTACGAGTGTTTCGGGTAGGTCTACGGGGCATTCTGTGGTCTCAAAATTGTTTGTCAGTTCACAGTATTCGAGTAATATTGCATCATACGAAATCGCGGTGATCAGTTACGCCGAAACATACGGGAATAGGGCAGCGGGCAGCAAGTATTCAGTGTCCAAATGAAACGTGCGCTACCGCGGTAACAGAAGTGCACTTCAAGCGGCCAACAAGTCTCGCAAAGCATTCCGCGGACCTAAAAGCGGCAAGTTTCCGCAAGTAGAGGAGGATCTGCTTAAATATATGATGATGTTACGCAACGTTGTATAAGCCATTTCTCACGAAATGCTGTATTTTAAAGAATGAGGAATAGCCGCTGTACATGGAATTAGTGTTTCGGATTTGAAGATTAGCTGAGGTTTGATTACTTTTATGAAGATAAATGGAACAAAGAACAACATTATGCCAAAAATGACGAATGATTTCAACCGTTTCCATCGCTTTGTGATTGAGAAGCGCAGAGTGAAGGAATATTTGATTTTCCTTATAGGAACCGCAGGTCAGACGCTACTCAGTTTCCATATGCCACAGAGTCGAAAATCGATAAGAAAGAAACATACATTGTTATCGTACACGCTACCGGAAGTAAAAAACAACGACGTACTGCAATGCTTGCTGTACCAGCTGTTGGCAGAAAGCATGCACCTTACATTGTTCTAAAACGAAAAACAATGCCTAAAGCAAAATTTCCGCGAGTGATCCACGTTCGTATTCAAGAAAAAGGGTGGATGGACACGTCACTCGTACGAGATTGGATACGAACGGTGCCCGGCCCTTCTCGTGTTGGACAGTTTTATTTTTATTATTATTTTTTTTGCCGGCATGTCATTGTTATGATAGTACATGAATTGTACTTTTATTAGTTCATGTTTATTTCACATCAGGTTGTGTTGTCAGCTCGTAATGGGAAGAATATTTTCCAGTGTCGGTACTTCAAACCTACGTGTCTAACTTACCTGATGTACCCTATTTGACTTCTCAGAAATCTCACGCCGGAATTTTACGCCAAATCACGATAACCGCAAATGAGTTGAATCAATTGTGTTTATATTATATTTGATGTATCTTTTAAGTGTAAGTGAATTGTAAATAATTTGTAAATATCTGAATTCCTTGAATAATTTACGCATCCGAAGTTTTCGCCTGTATTTTTCGTCAAAAATGTGCGTTAATTTCGCGAGAAAATGCGGTGTTATGCATTTTGTTGCGTGTATCGGTGTGACATAAATATTATTCGTATGTGTCATAAATGAGAATTATTAGGTACATTTTCTTGTAACCATTTTTATGTGTTCTTAGTTTAAGATTTAAAATTTAATGGTCAATTCGCATTGTAACTGTAGATATGTATGCCTTTTATCCTGACCTTTTTTCACCTAGACCGTAGTGGAATATATGTGATAAAATCCAAGAATTAAAAAATCTTCCTATTGTTTCTAAAAGTTGGTAGGTATGAGAGTGGGTCTCGGCCCGTAAGTGGCCAAGGCTGGTATGTGGTCCAACAGCTCTGCACTCTGACCGGCCAGCCGAGCAGAGGAGGGGTGGCAACGGCTCTACCGTGGCTTTACGCCTCTGCATTCTGGAGACAGGACAGGGCTGGACCTCACTGCTGGCACTAACCGTCGGCTGTCCCCAACCGTCGGCTGTCCTGAGAATGGTTTTGGGTGGTTTTCGATTCTCCTGCACTAAGGCGAATGCCGGAACAGTTCCTAGTATAGGCCACGGCTGCCAACCCCCTCATCTCCTCCAAACATCTCCTTTACTGTAACAAATCTCCCGGCCTGAGAGACGGCGTCACCGTGTAAGAGGCCCGCCTCCCCCTTCACGGGAGGAATGAAAACATTTTGTGGTAGTAGTAATTTCTTGCACGAACATCGTTTTCACCAGGCGGTGCAATACCGTCTGAAAAATCTTAGTCTGTTAAGCGAGTTGTTTCCTGAGGAATTCCAAAGCTACGTTGATAAAATATTATGTCTATAAGTAATTGAATGAGCTGGATAAGGCAGTGTAGCCTACTTAAGAAAAGCACATAAGTGTATGATTACATGGCCTTAGATCGATTCAATAACGTTATAACGGAGATAACTTTAACCGACTTAGGCCTCGTAAAACTTGGAATCAACGGGGAAGTAAATAAGTTGGAGATCCCTGGCTTTGTAGCAGTTAATTCTCGTTGCTCGAAATAGAACAGTAAATATCTGAGCCACTTCCGTAGACATACTTTAGGGTAGACTGAGAAGCTATTATTAAAAGCCAAATACGTTTTTAAATACTGTCTGTAGTTCGCGTTTAATCAGCCTGAAGGTACAAAAGAGCTCCTAAGCTATTTGCCTTGTACCTTGTCAGATTTATGTTGACTGATGGATTAAAACCGCGTTAATAAAAAGAAATATCGGACGTGGAATTACGCAAGAGGTGTTATTGATCTTCGAGTGCAAGCGCTTCATGTCGATGCTAATGGTAACGGCATAGCATTATTTATTCCTTTCAGACTATTCCGTGCTTTTAATCGAAACCAGAATGCAGAGCGGACATACGTTGTACTAGAAGACTGTAATTACGGACGGGAGCGTTGGCACTCCCGAAGTTTCGTGGTACTTATAATGTACTGCTCTCAAAATAATCTACAGCAACACTTTCAGGGGCGTTGTCTTATAATTTTACTACCGTAGTTATATACACTGTTAAAAGTAAGCAATAGTGAAAGGTTAGATCTATAGCATCCCTTTGGTTGTGATGGTTCTTCGTTACATAATGCACTTACGATTATGAAATGAACTTGCTTATAGACGAAGTCTATGGCGTTAACTCACTTTTTAAATCTAAGCAGTACAGTTTGCCTCACTTAGTATTTGGGTTCGCTCATTTCTTCTGTATGTAAGGCTTATTGAAGGAATTGATTTGTTCATACACACGTCCCAAAGACTTGCAGCTTATTCACCGACTGTGACCGTAGCTGGGCTTCAGCTAATTGCACATGTGGCATTACTGATTGTCTGACCTCCCTTTAACAATTCCTATTTTCTTCTGACTGATAGATCAATTTGCGATGCCTAGAAAGCAATTCTCTTGGCCTTCCTTCCTTCCTTCCTTCCTTCCTTCCTTCCTTCCTTCCTTCCTTCCTTCCTTCCTTCCTTCCTTCCTTCCTTCCTTCATTTTGATTTTCAAACGAGTCCAGTTCTCGGCAAGATGGCAATAAGCAAAGCATAGGGTCAGACACGTAGCATGGCTGGGGTTTATCTCAGTGGAGAATATTGTCTCATGGACAGTTTTACTTGTCCATTTCGCATGTTACATCACAACATAATCTTTTCGTGTTCATTAATAGAGAAAAAGCGACTAATATTGTATATAAGGAAATCTTATAAGTCCTTGGTTAAAAGTAAACTATTGCATTAAATTCATAACGGTTCCCGTGAAAAGCCGGGACGGATAGCTAGTTGACCAGGAAAATAATATTTATGGAGCATACATCCCATGTCTGAGTGAGAAACATAGCATTCGCCTAGAAAAGTGGTTCGTGATGGGTCTGCTATCTGGAAGCCGAGACAGTATACCAAAGCATAAGTTATGTGGGGAATCTTTAAGAATCCAATTCCCCACTCTGGAAAAAAATTATAGTGGACATTTTAAAAGATTCATTGACTATTTTAAATCAACATTTATAATACTCCTAAATGATAAAACTTTTAGTGTTTTCTTTACAATATTTTAAATACTTTTGGTTATCATCGTCTAAATTGTAAAATTTGGGATGCTTGTGGTCATTCACGGTTTGTAATTGATAACTTTTGAAAATACGTATGTATATAAATATACGCACTGAAAATAATGTTTCGACGGAGATATACCGTATGTAATGTTATAAATCCCATTGCGATTATTATTAACCTTTAATAATACATTTACCAAGGTCATGAATGTACCCAGAGCTAACTCCCCTGTTCTTTTTTCAATTTAGCAGTAGGGATTTGAAGAGTGTTATGGCATAATATGTTCATGATGGGTGACTTTCGATACCTACATTCAAACAGACGTTTCATTTATCTTGTCGTCGACGTAAAGGGCTGAACTAAATGGTAAATCATACACAGGCAATTTCATGATCAGATGCACCAACTAACAAGGGACGAGCCAGACATTAGGATCGCCGATTTTCTTCAAGTTTGCACATCTCTAGAATACCATAATGAAAGTAAAATGCGCAAGCCAGAAGGTGCACAACTCAATCGTTTGCGAAAAACCGACGAAGTGTGATACTCCTCATATATGGTTTTCCCTTACACCTCAGGGTGCATGCACCAGTGCATTGCACTATGCACGGTGCAAAAGACGACTGCGCTTGGTTGACCAGAGTGCAGACTCCCACACCTCGATTTGGAGACCTATGCACTGTGCACAGGAACTCTGCGCCTTAGTTTGCACGCGTAAGATTTTGGGCGTTTGAGAGGCCCTGGCATAAAGTCTCTGCTACCGCCATAGTGTTAAGTGTTAGCGTGTTCCGTGCTGGTTTGTTCGAAAAACTGCGAGGTACAAATGAAGCACAGTATATGTTAAGTCTTGAAGAGAGATTCCGTCGCGTCAAGTGAAAGGTGAGCATGGGTACATAAGACTTCATTAAAAAAGAAAATATATGGATATCCGCCATCATTACTTTGGTCGTCTGACGAGAAGTCGCGTGCATGCGGGTTAAGGGGTGCGGAGGGTAAGCATGGCTGCTGCGCATGCGTCAATCTCATGTATTAAGGTCTGATAAGAAACATCGGTTCCGTCTTCGGTGATTCTTGTGAACTAAGGTACTGCTATGATGTTTCGAATTGGTAGTGCGATTGGGCTTTAGGTACACATTTACCGCAAGTACTGTATAATGAACAATTTAATAATGAACACGCATCTCTTTCAGGGAGCTCGCACTGTTTTATCAAGACTAATGTTTGTAGCTTAGTGTTGTACATGCGAGCACAGAAATGGTGTCCCGGTATAAACAAAGCATGGTATACCCCCACCTCCACGCTTAACGCATTGCTGCAGGTAGACAGCCGCTACAAGACTGCTGTGATTGAAATGGGCACAGTGGTGGATGTATAGCAATACACACACCCTGCCTTCAGCACTACCCGTTCACTCCCTCCCCTCTTTCTCGGTACTGGAGTGGCCTTCGACACTACCCCTTCACTCCCTCACCACCTTTCAATACTAGAGTGGGGCAGTGTTGATTGTTTACGTCGGCACACCATTTCTGTGCTTGCATGTACCTATTAGTCGTGCCGTACGTACAAACTGCTGCGACTTCTCGTGAGCGTCAGGATTTTTATGGACTGAAATGCTTGCCTGCCGAATGCGACACTATAGCTTCTACGGACTCCTCAACTCATTCACAAAGACTCATCCTTTCACATATCCGCACAAGAAAATGTCACATCGGGTCAAATAGAAAATTCTGCAGGCTTGATCCATCGCCGTCTGCTATATAAGCATATTAGACGGCGATGCCTGATTTAACCTATGAGAAAGGGCTAGATGTTCACGGACTGCAAACTTTGCTGGATGAGAGGAGTTGTCTTCCACGTGCGCTGGGGTGTCGGTGTGTGACAGCACACCTGGGGAGTCATTAACCTGTCTATATTCCTACGAGGGGAACTAAAGGGCGCTCGATGCAGTTACCGGAAGACGCGTCGGTGTGGTGGCGCGTCGTCGTATATCAGCCATAGCAGTTGTCATCAGGTGGTTCGATCATACTGAAGATGGGAAAGAAACTAGAGGAGTGTGAAGCTCACAGAGCTGAGAGATCGACATTAGAGCATGAACCAGTGCTAGAACGACCAAAATTAAGATGGAGAGCTAGAGTTACCGGTAAGAAGAACTTGGAACTTACCAATGCTGATTCTGCTAGGGTCCAAGACAAGGATGTACTGAGTGAGGATGACCAGAAGGGCCCATCTCATTTAACCGGAGAAAGGCATGGAATAATAATGATAATTGACCGGGAGGTACACCTCAATGCCGCGCATTTAAAATTCAGCGCCTAAGTGAACTCCTCTATTGGCAAAACAGGGAAACTGAAACTACACCAACTTGGAACTTTACTCAGAAGATGTCACCACAGAAATACGATGTAAATTTGTTATTGTAAATCAGGGATAGAGAGTGAATTACCCTCTCGAGCTCCCCTTAATCTTGGTTTGAGGTGACTACGCTTTTATAACTGTTTTCATTCTGTAATTGGTTAATGTAATTTCTATGCGAGTCACCTCAGTAGTTTGGGAATAGCCCCTGTTTCATCGGCCTAGAGCCCCTTAGGTTGTTTTAGTGTTCATATCTAGGAGTGCATGTATACGCCTCCATCCAGGTTGTGTGTCGGGCCATTTAATTAACCCGTTCGTTTCCACGTAGGCCCTATAGGTTGGGTACGAGATGCCCCTGTTTCAAATTGTAAGTTGGGCCATGGAAGGCCAGAGAGTGTATTATTTTTGAGGTCGCCTCGTGGATGCTGAAAGAAAACGGAGAGCCTGTTAGCTCTTTTTAAAAAGTTTTTGTAATATTAAAGAGTGCCTCTGGGAGGCCAGATACTGTATTTAGGGAGCAAGTGCTCTGTGAATTAGGGGATGTCTGCCCTTTACTAAAGTTGTTTCTTTTTGAATTGTAAATTTTGAGCTGGGAGCTCAAGAATTGTAAAAAGAGGGGCTTGAAACCCAAAATCTTTCACGTTCACTAATCTGGTACATTTTCCTTGACTTGTTCCAAAATTGGTAATTGTACCTGTTATGTTGTTATTTGTTGATTTTTGAAATTGTAAAGAAATATAACCTTTGTTAAAGTTTTAAATTCAATTCTTAACATTTTAGTTAGACCCATTCACCCCAGCACCTTCTTTAACCTCTTTTCTGCTCCACGGATAACCCCGGAACAATAATAATAATAATAATAATAATAATAATAATAATAATAATAATAATAATAATAATAATAATAATAATCTTACAAACCTTGTGGCCTGGGCGACGTTGTAACGCAGAGTCCTGTTTGTTGATGGAGATCGTATTTTGTTATGCTGATTTTTAGCTCCTAAACTATTTTTGATGTATATATCTATGAAGTAAAGTAGTGCACTACCGGAACCCTGTCGAAATATGCTGTGGAAGGCATGTTGATGTGGGACTGAGCAGTCACTGGCCCATTCTTGTATGATCATTGTTAAAGGAAAAAGAAGCAGTACAATGAAATATCCTCATTTTAAATTTCTTTTCACATTGTCACTATGTTACATCATCTTCAGCCTGATAAGCCTATCATTTTGTGAGTTATTACTTACCCGTTGTCTACAGTTTGATGTAATCACTTTTTAGAATGAAATTGGTCGGTCATTTTTAATAATGTAGTCGTATGAGAATATTATTTCACTGTATTCATTATTTTAATTTATGTATAGAGTTGGTACCATTTAATTTGCTGGTAATGATGTGTAAATTCAAATGCCATTTGTAACTTTCACCACTTACAAGCTCATATTTAGTACATGCATTTTATCTGTATTGTGTCTTTTTTTTCCAGGTATGTATAGTTTATATTGCTCGACACAGCGTTAGATAACGTGACATAGCGGGTAATGCTTCTCTACAGCATAAAATATGGATGAAGTTCAACGCAATGAACAGGTAAGAACAAGTTGTGTCTACACTTCCCAGTAAGCATTCTTGGCAGTAATTTCTCGTAAAAATATATCCGTGTTGCATTTTGCATTGTAGGCCTATGCAATAAAGAAATGCAAGTTGTTTTTGTGGTAGGTACGGTCAGCAACACTTATACCTTACGTGCTTATCAAAATTGTACTCTATCAATTTAGAAATTGAGATTGAATTTCTTGCTTTTAACGACATGGCACCGAACAAGCAGGGAGATAAATAAGTTTTGACATATCGTAGTTTTTTGTGTCAAGCTAAATTTAAATGTATTACCGGTATAATAATAATAATAATAATAATAATAATAATAATAATAATAATAATTGAAAAATGAAATGGCGTATGGCTTTTAGTCCCGGGAGTGTTCAACATGTTCGGCTCGCCAGGTGCAGGTCTTTGGATTTGACTACCGTAGGCGACCTGCGCGTCGTGATGAGGGTGAAATGATGATGAAGACAACACATACACCTAGCCCCCGTGCCAGCGAAATTAACCAATGATGGTTAAAATTCCCGACCCTGCCGGGAATCGAACCCGGGACCCCTGTGACCAAAGGCCAGCACGCTAACCATTTAGCCATGGAGCCGGGCATTATTATTATTATTATTATTATTATTATTATTATTATTATTATTATTATTATTATTATTATTATTATTATTCATGGTTCGTCAACCATGGGCAACGGCTGAGTGGCCTAGTAAGTGGTCCTGAGAGTCGGGATACCAGTTACTACGGAATGGGAGTGGGCATCTCGGACATATTCTGTGTCATGGCCTTCTTTGTGCTCAGACGGCTAGGGCTATACAATCCACCGGTGATTCCTAACTCGTTAGACGAGAGATCCTAACTTGGACTATGTGTAAATAGGGTAGAATCCTGCTTCATGAATTTGCCGAGCTCAGAACATTAAGTTAGCCTCGGACCTATGGGAGTATCGGAGTCCCACTCCCATTTGACAGGACTCCTTGGAAACAACTTGGCGAACGAAATGGAATTCGATGGGGAGCTATCAATATTAATGGGGCATATGGAAGAAAGAAAGTAGAATCGGCTGAGTCAGCAAAGAGGATGCATCTGGATGTACTAGGTGTAAGTGATATTCGGGTAAGGGGAGATAACGAGGAAGAGAGAGGAGATTATAAAGTGTACTTGACGGGTGTTACAAAGGGAAGGGCAGAGTATGGGGTAGGGCTGTTTATCAGGAATACCATTGCACGCAACATAGTTTCTGTTAGGCACGTAAACGAGCGAATGATCTGGGTAGATTTGGCAGTTGGAGAATTAGGACGAGAATTGTCTCAGTGTATTCACCATGTGAGGGTGCAGATGAAGAGGAAATTGACAAGTTTCATGAAGCATGGATTTCAATGCGAGAGTTGGAAATAGAACTGAAGGATAAGAAAGAGTGATTGGTAAATGTGGTGAATATATGGAATCTAATGGGAATGGGAAGCGTTTGCTGGGCTTTCGTGCTAGTATGGGTTTAGCAGTTACAAATACATTCTTCAAGCATAAAGCTACTCACCGGTACACATGGGAGGCTAGGGGTACCAGATCCATAATAGACTAGATCTTAACTGACTTCGAAATTCAGGAAATATGTTAGGAATGTACGGGTTTTGCGGGGATTTTTCGATGAAACAGACCACTGTCTGATCTGTAGTGAACTAAGTATGTCTAGGCCTAGGATAGAGAAGTGAGATCTGTCTGTAAAGAAATAAGGATAGAAAATCTCCAGGACGAGGGAATTAGGCAGAAGTACATAGATATAATTAGTAGGAAGTTCCGAACAGTGGACAGTAAGCAGGTTCAGGATATAGAAGGAGAATGGGTGACATACAGGGATGCTGTAGTAGCAACAGCAAGGGATTGCCTAGTGAGAGCAGCTTGTAAACGTGAAAAGAAGGCTTATCAGAAATGGCCCCAAACCAGGGCTGATGCAGACAGGGAATTGTACATAGATGAAAGAAAGAGGTATAGAACTAAATGAGGCCACAACTCTAGTTGCAAATAGAGAATTGCGGCGACATTTAGTAAATTCACATAGGCTTGCAGACTGAACGCTCGTGTGGATTTGACGAAACATGTTATTCTTTGTTTATTAGTGTGTATGTGTGTTTACAGTTATGATATAGTGTTATATGTGCTTTTCAGTCAGTCAGTCAGTCAGTCAGTCAGTCAGTCAGTCAGTCAGTCAGTCAGTCAGTCAGTCAGTCAGTCAGTCAGTCAGTCAGTCAGTCAGTCAGTCAGTCAGTCAGTCAGTCAGTCAGTCAGTCAGTCAGTCAGTCAGTCAGTCAGTCAGTCAGTCAGTCAGTCAGTCAGTCAGTCAGTCAGTCAGTCAGTCAGTCAGTCAGTCAGTCAGTCAGTCAGTCAGTCAGTCAGTCAGTCAGTCAGTCAGTCAGTCAGTCAGTCAGTCAGTCAGTCAGTCAGTCAGTCAGTCAGTCAGTCAGTCAGTCAGTCAGTCAGTCAGTCAGTCAGTCAGTCAGTCAGTCAGTCAGTCAGTCAGTCAGTCAGTCAGTCAGTCAGTCAGTCAGTCAGTCAGTCAGTCAGTCAGTCAGTCAGTCAGTCAGTCAGTCAGTCAGTCAGTCAGTCAGTCAGTCAGTCAGTCAGTCAGTCAGTCAGTCAGTCAGTCAGTCAGTCAGTCAGTCAGTCAGTCAGTCAGTCAGTCAGTCAGTCAGTCAGTCAGTCAGTCAGTCAGTCAGTCAGTCAGTCAGTCAGTCAGTCAGTCAGTCAGTCAGTCAGTCAGTCTTTTTATTTGAAATACTTAGATGCTCTGACGGGTTATTAAAGGAATATAAGAGCACTAATGGAAAAAGGAGTCATTAAGAACGAGCAGTCACAGAATTATCTCTTAATTTTTTCTTTATTTTACTGTTATTTCAGATTTAAACACCCGTCTAAATGATTTAAGAAAGTCACTTCTTCTCGGCCGTGTTCCCAATATATTGGGGTTGCCACTGGATATTGATTTGGTCCTATTCTACGCACGAAAGCCCGTCCCGACGCCATCCTTAGGTGGAGGGATGTATTTGCTGTTGCGTGCGTCTATGGTCGTCAGTAGTATAGTTTGTTGTATGCGAATGAAGAGAAGTGAATTAAGATGAACAGAAATGTCCAGTCTGGAGCCGGGAATCGAAACCTACTGAACCGAAGGCCAGTACGCTGACCATTCAGCCAAGGAGCCGGACGTTTTTAAGAAAGTGGGTACCGATTTTAAATCACTGGAATTTCTGAAGGAAAAGTATCCTTCATCGGGAATTATTTTTAAGGTATGGGGGGCAGCAAATAGGAAACTGAGCCGGACTGAGTGGCTCAGACGATTGAGGTGCTGGCCGTTGGACCCCAACGTGGCAGGTTCGATCCTGGTTCAGTCCGGTGGAATTTGAGGGTGCTCAAATACGTCAGCCTCGAGTCGATAGATTTACTGGTACGTAAAAGACCTCATGCGGAGCTAAATTTCGGCACCTCGGCATCTGCAAAAGAAAGTAAAAGTAGTCAGTGGTTATATATACGTATATAATCTGTAACCGTCTAGTAACTCGTGATCTAGGGTAGGTATCCCATGTGATCTACGTTATAGTAAAGTAAAAAAGTGAAATTAATCGTGGGTTTAGAAGCAAAGCACATTAAGTCAAGAATCTTACTTTTTAGAGAAACAGGTTTGAAAGTTTTCAGTTTTTGTTTGGTAATGTCTGCTCTCAGAATAAATATATTTCTGTTTAAAATTACACAATGGGTTCTTAGGACATCCAGAATAGCGCCGTGTAGCTGCAATTGTATTAATGCGTTTTATCTGAGTTATATTCCTGTCCGACTCATTGGCTGAATGGTCAGCGTTGAGGCCATCGGTTCAGCTGGTCCCAGGTTCGATTCCTGGCCGGGTCGGGGATTTTAATAGTGTCCAATTAATTCTTTTGGCTCGGGGACTGTGTGTTTGTGTTTGTCCCAACACTTTCGTCTTCATATTCACACAACACATACACTGCCAACAACCACAGAAACATGCAATAGTGATTACAACCCTCCATATAGGGTTGGCGTCGGGAAGGGCATGCGGCCGTAAAACAGGGCCAAATCCACATGTTCGACACAGTTCGCACCCTTGACTTCATGGTTGTGGGAAAAGCGATAGAAAAAGAAGAAGAAGATCTGAATTATATTTCTCTCGTGAGACATGGTAAGAAAAGGAAAATTAGAAAATTCAGTAATTAAAATGACCTCGTACGACTCAGTAGATATCACATGTAAATAGAACGGAAAAATCACATAAGGCAGTGTAAAAATGTCAAAAACTCAAAAAACGCGCATATGTTTTGTTTGTAAACCCACGAACTAAATTTTTAAACTTAATACAGCAGGGAATGGTATTCAAGAGAAACACAAGAAATTGATTATTTATTGGAAAATCAAAGAAACACATTTCACTCTACAAAGTATGTACAGTATTACGCAGGGGAGAAGGTAAATACGATGAAATGATGTTTTTTAAAGCAAAACTGGTGAATGCAGCTAATAGAAGCACACGAAACTGAAGATATGGGGGATAATTACCCTACAACTATCTCTCTCTCTCTCTCTCTCTCTCTCTCTCTCTCTCTCTCTCTCCCCTTTTCCTTGGAATCTTGAAAACTGTTAAAAGTAGCCAGTGGGACATAAAACGAATGGCATTATTCTCCCTCTCCATCTGATCGTCTACTCTCTCTAAACTGCACTAGCGGAAATGGAAAGTGTTACACTATGAAGTACCACTCCAATATTTATCAAACTTTGTGGAGATATTCATCACATAACAGGTATTAAATGATTAAACTTTCAGTATATTCAGAACTTTCAATCGGCATCATCATCATCATCATCATGAGGTATTACACCCGCAGGTATGACACTCTTGTATTCGGTGTGGTATGGAAGCAAACAACCTCCTAATGTCATCGTGAGGGATATCTTGCCATGCCTGAAACACATGCTGTGCCAGTTCATGAGGATTGCTGGCTGGAGGCTAGTATGACCGTATACGTCTTCCCACCACATTCCAGACATGCTCTCTAGGTGAAAAATCAGGGAACCGGGCAGGCCAGTCAAGGATCCGTACATTCATCAAGGCGTTTCAGGTGTGAACTGCATTGTGGGCTCTTGGATTATCCTGCTGGAACGTGCCATTTGGTACCCTTGTCATGAAGGTTATGACAAGAGGGTTTACCATTCTTGCCACATACTGACGAGCATTAAGTCTCCCTTCAACAAGTACCAAATACGTCCTGTTGTCATATCCCATTGCTCCCCACACCATGATTCCAGGAGTTGGAGAGGTATGCGCCTCGATAATCGCTGCTTCCTGTGATCTCCCATCAGGTCGTCTACGGACATGTCCACGTCGATCTGACCGCCGCAAAAAGAAGCGAGACTCATCGCTGAACACAGCAGATTGCCACTCAAAGTCCTAGTTGACTCTGGCTCTACAGCATGCAAGTCTCCGTTATCTGTGGTTTAATGTCGGTGGGAAACAACGCATGACAACTCGAGATCTCAACCCAGCTTCAAATAATATGTTTCCGAGATTTAGTGGTGACACTCTGCCTGTAACCTCCACCCGGATTTCAGCTGTTGTTATCCGTCTGTTCGTCTTAGCCAGCCGACGAATCCTACGATCTTCTCGTGATGTACTCCTTCTGGAAGGACCCGTACCTGATTTTCTTGCCACACTGTTGTCCTGAGTCCATCTCGTCACACCTCGTTCTATATTCATTGCACTGCAGCGAACTATCTGCGCAATCTGTCGGTATGACACTCCCATACCCCTCATATCAATGATTCGACCTTTCACAAAGTCCGAAAGTTGGCAATGAGCTTCCTGTGCACGTCCTCCAGGCATACTGTGTTGCGATCTCAACCTGAAAGGAGACAAGACCGTCACCGGTTTCACTAAGAGATGGCGCCAGCGAACAGTACGCAGCGTATGGATTTGACACATACGTCAGTTTGTTCGTCTAGCATTAATCTACCAGCACACACAAGTTGAGTCAGCCAAACACTAGCGTCTGTGTTGTAACGTTCAGGGATCATGTGGACGTTTGTACCTGAAAAAGATTTGCGGCACACATTGCTTTTCTTATTTAATCAAAAGAAAAAGGTTGTGGAAAGTCATCATTTGCTGGTAGAAACATATGGTGAACACGCTCCATCGATCAGAACACGTGAGACATGGTTTCGCCAAATCGCTTCGGCAAGAAAACCATGCTTTGTGTCTGGTGGGACCAGAGCGGTATTGTGTATTATGAACTCTTGAAGCCCGGCGAAACCGTTAATGCACAACGCTATCGCTAACAAATGATTAATTTAAATCACGCATTGATCGAAAGACGACCGGAAAGGGCCAGAAGACATGTTAAAGTGATTCTGTTACACGACAATGCGCCGTCTCACTCAGCAAAACCAGTGAAATGGCGTATGGCTTTTAGTGCCGGGAGTGTCCGAGGGGCTCGCCACGTTCAGGTCTTTTGATTAGACGCCCGTAGGCGACCTGTGCGTCGTGATGAGGTTGAAATGATGATGAAGACGACGTATACACCCAACCTCTGTGCCAGCAAAATTAACCAATGATGGTTAAATTTCCCGACCCTGCCGGGAATCGAACCCGGAACCCGTGTGACCAAAGGCCAGCACGTTAACCATTTAGGCATTATTATTATTATTATTACTGTTATGAACATGATTATTATTATTATTACTTGTACAGTTATGAAAATTATTATTATTATTATTATTATTATTATTATTATTATTATTATTATTATTATTATTATTATTATTATTATTATTATTATTTGCTGTTACAGTGAATTCGGCCGACGTGAAGTGTAAATTTAAGTCATCAAGGGATACATTCGGCGCCTGCTTTAATGACTTTCGACCTATACCCATCGTTCGTAATTGTTTCCATATTTCTGTCTAGTTTTTGCATTTTGATACTTGACATATGTGTTTTTATTTACTGTTTCTGATTAACTGTTTAACCCTGTTGCGGAGAACGCAGTAATTGTCAAAATCATTAGCATTACCCGTTCGTTTAAACCTTCTGTACCATGAGTCACGCTTTGCCATTTCTGATTTAATCTCACTAGTCAACCACGGAGAAGGTGGTCGAGTTACCCGGATCTCTTTCTTGGGAGCAAATCTGTCATACAGTTCTACAGTGTGTCGATCGGTTGCCTTGGCCTGTGAGATCAGCGGACCTTTCGCCCGTTGAGCACCACGTTCGGTGCCTCTCATACAGGAAAATTACTCAGTTCATTTCAAGTCACTTAGTAAGTATTTACCATGTTGCATTGGCAGACTCAAAAGCTGGGAGTTTGTTGGACTTACCTTTGACGCTTTACATTCCCCCTTTTTTTCACTACAAGCATAGTGGTGAAACCCACATACTGACCTCATAATAAACAGTCTGGCCATTGATTTTACCTCTTGTGTGGAGTTCACATCTAAATTGAGTCCAGGAGATAGTGGGTTCGAATCCGACTGTCGGCAGCCCTGAAAATGGTTTTCCGTGGTTTCCCATTTACACACCTGGCAAATGCTGGGGCTGTCCCTTAATTAAGACCACGGCGCTTCCTTCCAATTCCTAGATCTTTCCCATCCCATCGTCGCCATTAGACCAATCTGTGTCGGTGCAACGTTAAGCCACTAGCAAAAAAAAAAAAAAAAAAAAAAAAAAATGCAGGCGATACTAGTTAAAAAAAGCCTATATAACCTTAAAAATTGTATTAATATATTTTAATACATGAGTCATGTAATGTTCTGAACTGCCTTAAAAATATAATAAGGCACATGTTTGTAGTCGGATTGGCATTGTAAGTTTTCTTTGGTACTATCATATAACACCGTTTGGCTTTCTATGCGAGAATGTAAAATGTTAGCGCTGACGGGGAAACTTCAGGATCACTTCGGAATAGAATGAGAAGAGAGACAAGGAGCCTCGGTCATTATAAAAAATGATGTGTCAGCTCCTTGTCTGTTCGTTACTAATTATTAAGGCGCTCGTTTGCTTTATTAAGTAGTTTTAATTGATTCCTTTTCTTTTTGTTACGCTTTCCTTTCGGTGTTCATTCCTATTTCTGTCATTTCTAAACATCTACGAAAATTACTCCTTAGTAAACGTACCTTGATATATAGCAGTTACCTGCAAAGTAACTTGATCGCTATGTTCAGTAGCTCAGGCAGCAGAAGCACTGGCCTTCTGAGATCAGTCCAGTTGTATTTGAAGGTGCTCATATACACTAGACTCCTGTCGGTAGATTTACCGACATGAAAGAACTCCTGCGGGACGAAGTTCTGGCCCCTCAACGCCTCCGAAAACCGTAAATAACCTTTATTCACTTAATTGGTTCATATTCATTGCATAGTACACATTAATTGAGAATATCTTAACAATTTTTAAGAAACATCTAGGTAAGGCATGCCGGCCCAGTGATGTAAGGGTAACTACCCGGAGGCTCCGGGTGGAATTGCAGGCCAGTGATATTAATTCTCGACTTAGGGCCGGTTCGGTGTTCATTCGGCCTCGTGAGACCAACTGAGGTATTTGCTGATACAAGAGGCAGCGGACACTGTCAAGATAGCCAAGTAAAATTGCTGATGATTCGTCACCCTGACCATGTGGTACTCAACTATCTGCAGGCTACCTGGCTGGGTAGTAGTTGTCTTGGCAAGCCAAGGCCCATAATGGGCTGTATATTCGTTTTATGTAATTACATACTCTTTGTAATTGCGCCGATAGGAATGGAAACAAAGACCGAAACTCAGAGGTGTTTAAAACAAAATTGTAGGGTGGGGGATCAGTTTTTACTTGATGTGATCTGGAACCAAGGTCCTAATTCGTACTTGAGGCGTATGTACAGGGAACCGATAACTGAACAATATTGTCAATGACTTCCCACCATAGCGGACGTAGTTGCAATTCCGGCCAGTGCAAATTGAATTTTTAAACGACACTGAATTCACGCAAAATTGGATGCCTCATTAATAGGATCACGATATCCACTCCCACGTAAAACCACAAGTTTGATTACTTTTTCTTTTTTGTTCCATTTAGTTAAGAACCCCTCCTTGTCATGGTGGATGGGCCTGCATGATGATGATGATGATGATGATGGAACAGTTTTTCCCAGCCGAATCTTGTGTCAGTTCCAAGACTTAACATGATCGCAGAGGCTCCACGCCCTGGACAGAGAAATTCAGACTTTGTGGAGTTCTTACACCACTGAATTGTTTCCTGAGAATTTCGTAATTGTTTCGTGGAATATTATGAAAAGAGGGTCTGCCAAGTTGTCAGCATTTCATTTCTGTGATAAGAATGTGTATATTCAAAAGTATTGCGCGCTGTGAAATGGAAATAGGCTCTTCGATATGTTTGCTGCGCTGAATGCTTTAAGTCCACTTAAATTAGACTTCGATTCTGTTTAGAAAGGAATATATTACTTTATAAAGAGGCTTCCATGGAAATAACTGTCTCTTAAGGTAATCCAACATAGCTATTTCTCTCTCTAATATCACATACCCGCCTCCTTTAAGGATTTTTGTTACTACTGTAGTTTGAATGAATATTGATTCCTTTATTAAAATAACCACTCAGTGCAAGTTGAGTTAATGTGTGGTTCGTAGGTCAAGAATAACTAGAGGCCGGGCTGAGCGGCTTAGACGGTTGAGGCGCTGGCCTTCTGACCCTAAGTTGACAGGTTCGATCCTGGCTCAGTCCGGTGGTATTTGAAGGTGCTCAAATACGTCAGCCTCCTATCGGTAGATGTACTGCGGGTCAAAATTCTGGCATCTCGGCGTCTCCGAAAACCTTCAGAAGTAGCTGGGGAGACATAAAAACAATAGCATTATTATTTATTAAGAATGACTAGAGTAGATGGATGACAATACCGTTGATTGAATACCTTGTTGGTGTAGCCTAATTTACACTGTGTTTCTCATTATTATTATTATTATTGGTGCGTATGTTAATATACGATTCCGTCTTTCCCACTGTGACACCAATATTCCATTCTTTCAAGACAAAATTCGATGCTCAAGCTAGACTCGTCAAACCAGGTTTCTTTCGAGTCTTCTGTACGATTATAATCACCGGGAGAGTTGGCCGTGCGGTTAGGGGCGCGCGGCTGTGAACTTGCATCCGGGAGATAGTGGGTTCAAACCCCACTGTCGGCAGCCCTGAAGATGGTTTTCCGTGGTTTCCTATTTTCACACCAGCTTAATTAAGGCCACGGCCGCTTGCTTCCAACTCCTAGGTCTTTCCTATCCCATCGTCGCCATAAGACCTATCTGTGTCGGTGTGACGTAAAGCCACTAGCAAAAAAAACGATTATAATCGTACATTACCAGTAATATATAAATGTTTTGCGATCAACGCACCTGAGACTACACAGCCCAGAAAATGAATTTAGTTACATTTTAGATGTTAACATTGATGCTTTCACGGCCCGTACTTGTGGACATGATATGGGCTTTTGGGCTTATGCCGTGTCAAGGAAACAAGGTGAAACTTTTTTCATTTCGCAGAGAACTTAGCTCCACGTCTTCAGAAGAAAATCTCTACCGTTTCCGAGGAAGTCTTCTACAATAATAAGGGTTTGAATTTACGATTGTTTTACCGTTTGAACTGTAGTGGTACGCTCCTTCATCACTAGGTGGCTGGCTGCATGCTGGCACAGCGCTCCAAGCGGGAGCTGACGACAACATTAAACTCCACTTAAGATGTTCATCACACCGTGTGTGCGTGAGGAGTAACAGAGAGGACATCAGACGAATCAGGGTCGAATGTGGTAGAAGAAATAAACAGAAACTAATAAAACAAAATGCAACGAAAGACACCAGGATATAATAAAACAGAGCTGAAGAATGAAAAATAAAGTATGTGGAGAAAACCAGAGGTTGATGTGAGACTGTGTGAGAGGGGGGTGGGGGACATAACCGGTGTACACACGTTATGTAAGTATGACATTAACACATAACACATAGCTTGGAATGAGCCAACCGGTAATGGCCAAACGTACGAATTTGGAAAATACCGAAACGAAATAATATACGCTAGAAAGGACAGGGGAAAAAATACCTACGTAAATCCTTAATGGCTGGCAACCACGTATTACTTAATTGATAGCCGATGTCCCTGTTGAAATTGTTAGGATTTTTACGTATTTGCACAACTTCCTGTATAATCGTAGACCTGTAGTGTTTAGTGTGCGTAAGAGCTCGAACATCTTGGAACACAACGTCATGACCTGACGGTAGGGCGTGTTCAGCTATTGCTGACTTCTCTGGCTGGTTGAGACGGATATTCTCTGCGAAGCGTAAAGAGTTTCACCTTATTTCCTTGAAACGGCATAAGCCCAGGAGCCCATATCGTGCCCACATTTTAGATGTTCCTAACTACATTGTACGAATGCATAGTAGCAAGGGGGTTTGACTTTTAAGACAATAGTATGTTCTGTTTACCTAACAGAGGGTGTCACTTCACCAGAGCTTACCAAGTGGGAGTGCAACCCAACTCCAAGTTACTTTCCTTGGAGTGACTCTTGCTGTAACCGCTGTTCGACCTCTCTAGTCATAGAAATATATTCTCGGATTTCTTACTCTACAACATGGCATATGTATTTGTATCCATACTATGTCAAACTAACGGATTTGTTTGATAACGCATTTCTCGATAATAATATAGCTCTTTTTAATAACAACAGTTGTAATTGTTTTCTACCAAGTACTTACGCATGTACTTTCGTTGTATCATGTGTACATCCGTCACGTCTTTTCTTGATGCTTCAGAATTATTTGTACCTTTGCGTTTCCTTTTACAGCTGAGCAGTCTTCTTTTGATGGACTTTTTTTACCACCGTAGTTAGCATTCATCACCTGAGATACCGTTGTGAAATAGCATGACTTTAATGACTTAGGCCGCGAAGCGAGCATAGTTAGTTGCTTTGTAGGAATAAGTAATAATTACACTCATGTGAGAGTGGAAACTTTAAATAACGACCGCTGTTACAGAAACATGTGCTTGCAATTATGCCATCTGCAACTGCGCTCACCATGTATTTAGCCAAGTGTTATAATTCTCCTCCGAACTAGAAATGACACGTCCTAACTCCTCTGTGTAGCTTTCTGGACCTACCGCTCATTTCTAGAATGAAAACAACTACAGATGGTGAATAAATCTACATTTTTAACGTCTTTTGAAATAATGCCAGGCTCACTCCAATACTAATGCACCTTCTCTTTTTACAAAGCCAATGATAATAAAGCCGTCTCCCTACGGGACAGGAA